>NW_011494857.1:1002657-1012017 GCF_000754665.1 Bison bison bison
AAAGCACAGACATTACTTTGCCAACAAAGGTTCGTCTAGTCAAGGCTATGGTTTTTCCAGTGGTCATGTATGGATGTGAGAGTTGGACTGTGAAGACAGCTGAGCGCCAAAGAATTGATGCTTTTGAACTGTGGTGTTGGAGAAGACTCTTGAGAGTCCCTTGGACTGCAAGGAGATCCAACCAGTCCATCCTAAAGGAGATCAGTCCTGGGTGTTCATTGGAAGGAATGATGCTAAAGCTAAAACTCCAGTACTTTGGCCACCTCATGTGAAGAGTTGACTCATTGGAAAACTCTGATGCTGGGAGGGATTGGGGGCAGGAGGAGAAGGGGACGACAGAGGATGAGATGGCTGGATGGCATCACGTGAGTCTGAGTGAACTCCGGGAGTTGGTGATAGACAGGGAGGCCTGGCGTGCTGCGATTCATGGGGTCACAGAGTCGGACACGACTGAGCGACTGAACTGAACTGAACTGATCTCGTGCATGTATATACTTTTTGGTAGGTGCTCTTCTTATTGGAGAAGGCAATGGCACCCCACTCCAGTACTCTTGCCTGTAAAATCCCACGGACGGAGGAGCCTGGTAGGCTGCAGTCCATGGGGTCGCTAAGAGTCGGACATGACTGAGCGACTTCACTTTCACTTTTCACTTTCATGCACTGGAGAAGGAAATGGCAACCCACTCCAGTGTTCTTGCCTGGAGAATCCCAGGGACGGGGAAACCTGGTGGGCTGCCATCTATGGGGTCAAAAGAGTCGGACACGACTGAAGTGACTTAGCAGCAGCAGCAGCAGCTCTTCTTTTACTCTGGATCCCAGTCCTTGGTGGTTTTGTTCTAAATATCATCTCACAGTCTGAAACTTGTCTTTTCACTTTCATATGTTCTTTAAACATTTTTTATTCTTTAACTTTTCATTTTGAAAAACCCTTTGACTTATAAAAAATGTTGCAGAAACAGCACAAAGAATTCCCATACACCATTCATCCAGATCCCCCAAATGTTAACATCTTACATTATCAAAACCGGGAGATTTTATTTAAATTTCATCAATTGTCCACAGATGTCCTTTTTCTGGATCAGGAGCCAATCCAGGATTCCATGTTGCCTTTAGTTGTCACGTCTCCTTAATTGTCTCTAATCTGGGACAGGTTTGCAGTCCATCTTTAACTTTTACAATCAGTCTAGACTAGTTATTTTGGAGAATTTGCCTCCATTGGAGTTTGTCTAGTACTCCCTTAGGATCAAATTTAGGCTATACATTTTTTGGCAGAGAATTTTGCCTTTCTCTGTCCATCATATTTATGTTATCTCTTAATATGCATAAATTTTATATTTCAAAGTAGTTAACTTTTCAGTATTTTCTTTTGCCATGATTTTGTGTCTTGTATATAGGACTCTTTTTCTTAATGACAGTTATCTTATTTCAAGTTCATGAAGAAATTCTTCTATACTTTCTTATTAATATTTGATGTCTTACCTTTAACTTTAGGTTTTTAATTCCTTCAAAGTTGAAGTACACGATGATGCAAAATAGGGATGTAATTTTCGTTTTCCCCTTAGGGATTGCTAACATTATTCACTGTTTGACCTTCTGTGAATTGTGTGTCCTTATCCTTTATCCATTTTCCTGTTGGTTCATTGTCTTCTGCTTCCTGGTTTGCTGGAAGGCTCCATATTTTGCCATTTATAGGTTGGTCAAATATACCTGCAGTTTTCCCAACTTGATGTTATAGGGGCCTCCCTCCCAGCTTTTTGATAAGGCCGTTTTTCATACAGCCATTATTTAATGGGTACCAGCGCCCTGCGGAGCCCTGCTTGGCAGTGTCACGGTGCCAAATTTTGAGTAAACCCCAGGTGAACTGGAGTGGGGAGTGTGCCAGTTCTGGCCCTGGAGAGGCCACATCCTCGCCTTCAGTCTGGTGTTGGGAAGACTCGGGGCTTTCTTTGCACCCTGTAACCCTTGAGTGACGTCTGCCGCGTCTCCCTATACCCAGGCTGACCCCGGGCCTGTATGACCTGGGCCGCACTGTCCTCTGCCTTGACTTCATGATCTTCACGCTGAGGCTGCTGCACATCTTCACAGTCAACAAACAGCTGGGGCCCAAGATCGTCATCGTGAGCAAGATGGTGAGGGGTGGGGTCGCGCTTGTGTGGGCGGGGCCTGAGGATGAAAGTGGCGGGGCCAAGAAGCTGTCATGGATTCGCTGTAACTGAGCGTCTGGTGAGGAGGAGGGGCTTAGGGTACTGGGGCGGGGCTAGAGTAGGGAAGGGCGGGGCCAGGCTTGGTCTCATCTTCCTCTTCTGCAGGTGAAGGATGTGTTCTTCTTCCTCTTCTTCCTCGGCGTGTGGCTGGTTGCCTACGGGGTGGCCACCGAGGGGCTCCTTAGGCCCCAGGACCGTAGCCTCCCGAATATCCTGCGCCGTGTCTTCTACCGGCCCTACCTGCAGATCTTTGGGCAGATCCCTCAGGGGGAGATGGACGGTAAGGAGGATGAGAGGACCTGACATCCAAGTGAGCCCCCCTCCACCTCCCCTATCTCTGGGTCTCTGACCCTTCCCTCTTTTTTTTTGCGTCTCTGTCCCCCTCTCTTTCTGGGATTCTGTCTCCCTCTCCCTGGGGCTTTGCTCTCCTCCACCCTCTGGATTTCTGTCTTCCTTAGGTCCCTGTCCCTCTGGCTCCATCTCTAACTGTCTTCCTTCACAGTGGCCCTCATGGAGCACGGCAACTGTTCACTGGGGCAGGGCTCATGGGGGCACCCCGAAGGGAACCTCTCTGGCAAATGCGTCTCGCTTTATGCCAACTGGCTGGTGGTGCTCCTCCTTGTTGTCTTCCTGCTGGTGGCCAACATCCTGCTGCTCAATCTGCTCATTGCGATGTTCAGGTGAGTCCCTACTTCCCTGGTGGCTCAGACCGTAAAGAGTCTGCCTGCAATGCGGGAGACCCGTCTTTGATCTCTGGGTTGGGAAGATTCCCAAGAGAAGAAAATGGCAATCCACTCCAGTATTCTTGCCTGGAAAATCCCATGGACGGAGAAACCTGGCAGGCTACAGTCCATGGGGTCCCAGACAGTTGGACACAACTGAGCGACTTCACTACTGCTCTCTGATGATCTGGCCTCATGCATGACCCTTGACCCCAGAGTGACTCTTGATCCCAGCTTAACCCTTGACCCCAGCATGATCCCAGTCTAAGTAATTCTAGTTTTAGTCTCTGAACTCCGATTAAAATCTAATGCTGGCTTGTTCCCAAATCCAGCCAGAGTGTGCTCTTGACCTGGACTTTGGAATCTGATCTGCTCTCTGAGTCCAGGCTGAAGATTAAAATTTTTTAAATTGTGGCTATATATATATAACATAAAAACTGCCACCTTCTCCATTTTAAAGTGTACAATGCAGTGACATTAATTACATTTATAACGTTATACAGCCACCACCACTATTTCCTAAACATTTTCATCACTCCAAACAGAGTGTGTAACCATTAAGCAAGGGATAACTTCTCATTTTCCCCTCCCTTCCAGTCCCTGGTAACCTCCACTTTACTTTCTGTCTCTATGACTCTGCCTCTTGGAGGTAAGTAGAGTCATACAGTATTTGTCCTTTTGTGTCTGGCATAATGTTTTCATGGATCACTCCATTCTTTTTTATGGCTGAACAATACTGATGTACTGATAAAAGGCATTTAGTTGATCCATTCATCTAATGAGACTTGGGTTGTTCCATCTTTTTGCTATTGGGGATAATGCTGCAATAACATTGGTGTTTACATATCTGTTTGAGTCTCTGTTTTTATTTCTTTTGATTTTATTTCTAGAATAAAATGCTGGGTCATGTGTTAATTCTGTGTTTAGCTTTTCCACATCCTTGCTAATAGGTGCTTTCCTTATTAAGAGGTTATAGACATCCTAGTGGGCATGAACTTGTTATTTCATTTTCTTTCTGATTTGCATTTTCCTACTGACTAGTATTCTTGACTGGAGAATCCCATGGACAGAGGAGCCTGGCAGGCGACAGTCCATAGTGTTGCAAAGAGTCGGACACGACTGAAGCAACTTAGCATGCACACATCCCACTTATAATCCTTTTAATATGTGGTTGAATTAGTTTTCTAATATTTTCTTGAGGATTTTTTCATGTATATTCATAAAGGCTATTGGTCTATAATTGTGATATTTTTATCTGACTTTAATTTCCCTGGCGGCTCAGATGGTAAAGCACCTGCCTACAATGTGGGGACCCAGGTTCGATCCCTGGGTGGGGAAGATCCCCTGGAGAAGGAAATGGCAACCCACTCCAGTATTCTTGCCTGGAAAATCCCATGGACAGAAGAGCCTGGTAGGCTACAGTCCATGGGGTCCAAAGAGTTGGACACGACTGAGTGAGTTCACTTTCACTTTCACCTTGGTATCATCATGGTAGTTCTGGCCTCACAGAATGAGTTGGGAAGTGTTCTCTCCTCTTCAATATTTTAGAAGAGTTTGAGAAAGATTGGTGTTAATTCTCTTTTAAATGTTTGGTAAAAGTCACCAGTTAAGCCATCTGGTCCTGGGCTTATTTTGTTGGGACATTTCTGATTAGTGATTCAATCTCTTTACTTGTTATAGGTCTTTTGAGATTGTCTATTTCTTCTTGAGTCAGTTTAGGTAATTTGTGTGTTTCTAGTAATTCTTCCATTTCATCTAGGTTGTCTAATTTGTTGGCATACAATTATTAATAGCATTCTCTTATAATGGTTTTTGGCTTCTCGGGTGGTGCTAGTGGTAAAAGAATGTGCCTGCCAGTGCAGGAGACCTAAGAGACACTGGTCCCATCTCTAGTTGGGAAAGATCCCCTGGAGAAGGAAATGGCAACCCACTCCAGTATCCTTGCCTGGATGGACAGAGGAGCCTGGTAGGCTACACATAGGGTCGCAAAGAGCTGGACACGACTGAAGCGACTTAGCACACATATAATGGTTTTTAGGAGGATTCTATAATGTTGATAGTAATGTCCCCATTTTCATTTTTTATTTTAGTTACTTGTGTCCAGGCTGACTTGTGAACCTGACTCCAATCTACCTAATTCGTGTTAGCTTTCCCAACTTAATCTCTAACATCCGACTCTGGAGCCTCCTAACCCAGCTACCAAATGCCTCTGACTTTATTAATCCTGACATCTGCCTTCTGCCTTGGGTTTCAAACAGATATTGCCTGACAGGTAATCTTGATCTGCTTTTCCAAGGGGCGCCTCTACCTCTAGTGACTCTTGATCTCTGGTCCCTACAGCCATACCTTCGGCAAAGTGCAGGGCAACAGCGACCTCTACTGGAAGGCGCAGCGCTACAGCCTCATCCGGGAATTTCACTCTCGGCCCGCACTGGCCCCGCCTCTCATTTTCATATCGCACGTGCGCTCCCTCATCCATCGATTTCGCAGGCGCCGGGCGCGCTTGCCACCATCCCCAGACGTCGAGCATTTTCGTGAGAGCCCGGCTTGGCCCAAAAGAGAAAAACTCAGGGGGCGGAACCTGGAGAGAAACAAGAGCATGTATATACAGGAGGACGCTTAGGAGCACTAGTGGGCAGGGCTTAGTCTGTCAAGGGGCTGGGCGTGGGGTATTAGTGCAAGACCAAAAACGCTGAGGAGGTGCAGTCTGGGAGATCACTGAAGCTCGAGGTTTTGGGTGGGGAAGCTGGGTCTAGGAGCGGGCGTGGCCCGAGGATGGGCAGTCCCTTTGACTCTATTCTGGCCCCACTGTCCAGGGGTCCACCTCTCGAAGGAAGCGGAGCGGAGGCTGTTGACATGGGAGTCAGTGCAAAAGGAGAATTTCTTGCTGGCGCGTGCTCGGGACAAACGGGAGAGCAACTCTGAACGTCTGAAGCGCACGTCGCAGAAGTGAGGGCGGGGCCTGGCTCTGGGCGGGGCTTCTGTCCTCCGGGATCGATCTCGTGATTTACTTCCTACAAAAGCCCAGGCTAGAGGCGAGGCCTACCAGGGCAGCGTCCTGGAACGCTAGGGAGGAAAGCAGAGCTGCGGGGGGCGGGTCTTTCAAGGTGGGCGGGGCTGGTAGGCTGCTGGCACCCACCTAAAACCCTGGATCCCCAGGGTGGACACAGCACTGAAGCAGCTGACACAGATCCGCGAGTACGAGCAGCGTCTGAAAGGGCTGGAACTGGAGGTGAGGGCTCCGGGCCAGGCTGGAGGAGGACGGCTAGGGTGAGGGGCAGCAGACTCCAGCCGGGTGCCCTGATGTCTTCCGCTGCTCCCCAGGTCCAGCACTGTACCCGCGTCCTGGGCTGGGTAGCTGAGGCCCTGAGCCGTTCTGCATTGCTTCCCCCAGGGGGACCACCCCCCCCAATCCCACCTGGGCCCAAAGGTCAGTGTTTACCGTCTACTTGTGTGTATGTCTGGCGTCTGTCACCACCTACGTCTGTGTCCTTGCTTTCTGGGTCTCTTCCCATATCTCAGTGTTTCTCTCTTTCACTGGCCTTCCTTTGCCCCTGGTTCATTCTTGGTCTCTTTTGGGCTTTTTGTGCATCTTTCTTTTTGTCAGTCTCTTATTTTTTCTGCCCTCCTCTCTATGCCCATCACTTCTTTTCTCTCCTCTCTTCCCCCAGACTGAGCCCTGCTGGTGGACGTCAAGGAGTAGCTGCCAGAGGGAGCTTTGCTCCCAGAGTAAGGCCTAGCATGTCCTTGACTCCTGCACCTGGCGACCTTGTCTTTGAGGTGAACCGGATGCCCGTGGACTACCACCTTGGATGCTGTCAGGGTCACTCATGCAAACCACGGCAGGCCTGGCTCCTCCCAGAACCAGCCCTACTCTGGGAGGATGAGCCTCTGGAGCCCAGGCGTTCCCTCTCTGAGGGCTGTATCACAGCCCGCTGGACTGGAGAAGGCTACCGGGTCCTTGTGGCACAGGGACCAGAGTCCAATCACAGCTCCCCACACTGGGGAAATAAAGCCATTTGAGAGGAGTAGGGTCTGAATGCTGGATTCTTTGGGGAATTGGTGGGTGGCTAGATCCTTTTGGGATGGCAGCTGAAGCGGGGGGTGTGTTTGGGGTCTTTGGTCCGTTTGCTACTACTGCATTTCAGGTCTCACCGGGGCTGTTTCTTCCTCTCAGCCCCACTACTCCTGTCTGACTCAGGCCCAGCACCTCTTGTCTGCACTGCTTGATGACTCTCACTTCAGTGGGACAAGAACCCCATCCATCTGTACCCCCCAACACCCATTCCTGCCTACCAGTGCAAAAAGAACTTGGAGATAAAAAGCAAATTATTTCCTGGAGGAGGGGTGGGTGGGCACTGTGTACATCTGCTTTGGCAATAGGGGAACAGATGATGCAAATTTGAGTAGATAACTGCATATGTGTCTTTAAAAAGTCTAATTAGTGGAAAATTGCAGGCCACACACGCCTGGGATTGAGGCAAATATGCATCATTATACATGCCATTTAACTAAACAACCCGTAACAAACTAAACTGGTAATGACAAGGCTGAACTGACAGCAATTATTAGTAAAATAGCAAGAAAGCCACCAACAACACATCCAAAAATGAAAACCAAAACATCGTTTTTCCAAATTGGAGGAATTCCAACTGTCTGCCACTTTGGGTGCAGAGTAGCTTTGAAATATTGCCAAGTGTTTTGTGGCAGCCAGCTATCTCTGGAAGATGACCGAGTCAATTCTCAGTAACCCAAGTAGTAATATCATCAGTAATGACGATGGTGGCAACAACAACAGCTAATAAGAGTGCTGTGTGCCTGGCATTGTGTTTAAGTGCTTCACGGGTGCTAAATCAAGGAATTCTCATGAAAACCATATCAGGTAAGTGCTGATGTCTCCATTTTGCAGATTGGAAAACTGAGGCACAATGAAAATTATGTGACTCACACAAAGTCATAGAGCTAGAAAATGGTCCCCTAGAGAAGGGAATGGCAACCCACTCCAGTATTATTGCCTGGAGAAGGTGGGTTACAGTCCATAGGGCTGTAAAGAGCACTTGCTGTAATGTGCTTATGCACTCGGTCATGTCGGACTCTTTGCGACCCAGGTCTCCTGCATTGCTGGGGGATTCTTTACTCTCTGAGCCACCGGGAAAGCCCAAGAATACTGAAAACACTGAAGTGGGTAGCCTATCCCTTCTCCAGGAATAGAACCAGGGTCTCTTGCATTGCAGGCCAGTTCTTTCCCAGCTGAGCTACCTGGGAAGCTCCTTGCAGGGCCCCAGGTTGACAGAAGTGAGTCTAGAAAGGCCGATTTGAAGCAACTCAGCACACAGCACAAAGGGGGCGCTAGAGGGAGAAGTGAAAGGCAAAGGAGAAAAGGAAAGATACACCCATTTCAGTGCAGAGTTCCAAAGAATAGCAAGGAGAGATAAGAAAGCCTTCCTAAGTGAATAATGCAAAGAAATAGAGGAAAACAATAGAATGGGAAAGGCTAGGGATCTCTTTAAGAAAACTGGAGATACCAAGGGAACATTTCATGCAAAGATAGGCACAATAAAGGACAGAAATGGTATGGACCTAACAGAAGCAGAAGAGATTAAGAAGAGGGGGCAAGAATACACAGAACTGTGCAAAAAAGATCTTAATGACCCAGATAACCATGATGGTGTGACCACTGGACTAGAGCCAGACATCTTGGAGTGCAAAGTCAAGTGGGCTTTAGGAAGCATCACTATGAACAAAGCTAGTGGAGGTGATAGAATTTCAGCTGAGCTATTTCAAATCCTAAAAGATGATGCTGTGAAAGTGCTGCACTAAATATGCCAGCAAATTTGGAAAACTCAGCAGTGGCCACAGGACTGGAAAGATCAAAGAAAGGCAATGCTAAAGAATGTTCAAGCTACTGCACAATTGCACTCAAAATTCTCTAAGTCAGGCTTCAGCAATATGTGAACCATGAACTAGATGTTAAAGCTGGATTTAGAAGAGGCAGAGGAACCAGAAATCAAATTGCCAACATCCACTGGATCATCGAAAAAGCAAGAGAGTTCCAGAAAAACATCTACTTTTGCT
Organism: Bison bison bison; assembly: GCF_000754665.1. Classification (NCBI taxonomy): domain Eukaryota; kingdom Metazoa; phylum Chordata; class Mammalia; order Artiodactyla; family Bovidae; genus Bison; species Bison bison. Next base: position 1,011,659 of record NW_011494857.1, read on the forward strand.
TTATTGACTAAGCCAAAGCCTTTGACTGTGTGGATCACAACAAATTGTGGAAAATTCCTGAAGAAATGGGAATACCAGACCACCTGACCTGCCTCCTGAGAAAACTGTATGCAGGTCAAGAAGCGACAGTTAGAACCGGACATGGAACCACAGGCTGGTTCCAAACCGGGAAAGGAGTACGTCAAGGGTGTATATTGTCACTCTGCTTATTCAACTTATATGCAGAGTACATCGTGAGAAATGCTGGGCTGGAAGAAGCACAAGCTGGAATCAAGATTGCTGGGAGAAATATCAATAACCTCAGATATGCAGATGACACCACCCTTATGGCAGAAAGTGAAGAGGAACTAAAAAGCCTC
>NW_011494857.1:1012117-1012419 GCF_000754665.1 Bison bison bison
ATAAAGGACAGAAATGGTATGGACCTAACAGAAGCAGAAGAGATTAAGAAGAGGGGGCAAGAATACACAGAACTGTGCAAAAAAGATCTTAATGACCCAGATAACCATGATGGTGTGACCACTGGACTAGAGCCAGACATCTTGGAGTGCAAAGTCAAGTGGGCTTTAGGAAGCATCACTATGAACAAAGCTAGTGGAGGTGATAGAATTTCAGCTGAGCTATTTCAAATCCTAAAAGATGATGCTGTGAAAGTGCTGCACTAAATATGCCAGCAAATTTGGAAAACTCAGCAGTGGCCACA
>NW_011494857.1:1012519-1032924 GCF_000754665.1 Bison bison bison
CGTCAAGGGTGTATATTGTCACTCTGCTTATTCAACTTATATGCAGAGTACATCGTGAGAAATGCTGGGCTGGAAGAAGCACAAGCTGGAATCAAGATTGCTGGGAGAAATATCAATAACCTCAGATATGCAGATGACACCACCCTTATGGCAGAAAGTGAAGAGGAACTAAAAAGCCTCTTGATGAAAGTGAAAGTAGAGAGTGAAAAAGTTGGCTTAAAGCTCAACATTCAGAAAAAGAAGATCATGGCATCTGGTCCCATCACTTCACACAACAAATAGATGGGGAAACAATGGAAACAGTGAGACTTTATTTTTGGGGGCTCCAAAATCACTGTAGATGGTGACTACAGCCATGTATGAAAAAACACTTGCTCCTTGGAAGAAAAGCCATGACCAACCTAGATAGCATATTAAAAAGCAGAAACATTACTTTGCCAACAAAGATCTGTATAGTTAAAGCTATGGTTTTTCCAGTAGTCATGTATGGATGTGAGAGTTGGACCATAAAGAAGACTGAACGCCGAAGAACTGATGCTGAAGCTGAAACTCCAACTCTGGCCATATGATGCAAAGAGCTAACTCTTTAGAAAAGACCCTGATGCTGGGAAAGAAGGAAGGCAGGAGGAGAAGGGGACAACCGGGAACTAGATGGTTGGATGGCATCACTGACCCAATGGACATGAGTTTGAGCAAGCTCTGGGAGATGGTGAAGGACAGGGAAGCCTGGCATGCTGCGGTCCATGGGTCGCAAAGGGTCGAACATGACTGAGTGACTGAACAACAGCAGAAGGAGAATGGCAACTGGAGGAGGAAGAAGGGAACGGGCTGCTTCCTATTTGCTTCTGGTTCCTGAGGACAGCCTCATAGCATTGCTTTCTTTGATTGCAGTTTTCATCTTCCCTCCAGCACTCCTGTGACAAGTTCCATGTATGCCCTCAGTCACACCCACTCCATCCAGGCAGCCCCCTTTTCTAGAGTGGGTTTCAGCTCCCAGAAGCACTTCTCCAAAAGTTTAGGTTCTGCTAATTCTATTCTCTTCCCTTTGTCTCTCAATGGAGAGACATCTCCATGGGGTGATATCTGCTTCCTGCAGTTTACTATTTCTGTACTAACTCTGTGCTTCTATTTCTTTCCCAGTTTTCTGAGACTTCTATTTCTTTTCCCAGTTTAGTCGCTCAGTCACATCTGACTCCCTGCCACCCCATGGACTGCACCACGCCAGGCTTCTGTGTCCATCACCAATTCCCGGAGTTTACTCAAACTCACATCCATCAAGGTGGTGACACCATCCAACCATCTCATCCTCTGTCGTCCCCTTCTCCTCCCACCTTCAATCTTTCCCAGCATCAGGGTCTTTTCCAATGAGTCAGTTCTTCACATCAGGTGGCCAAAGTATTGGAGTTTCAGCATCAGTCCTTCCAATGAATATTCAGGACTGATTTCCTTTAGGATTGACTGGTTTGATCTTCTTGTAGTCTAAGGGACTCTCAAGAGTGTTCTCCAACACCACAGCTCAAAAGCATCAGTTCTTCGGCGTTCAGTCTTCTTTACACAACCATACATGACTACTGGAAAAACCATAGCTTTGACTATGCAGACTTTTGTCAGCAAAGTAATGTTTCTGCTTTTTAATATGCTGTCTAGGTTGGTCATGGCTTTTCTTCCAAGGAGCAAGCGTTTTTTCATGTCATGGCTGTAGTCACCATCTACAGTGATTTTGGAGCCCCCGAAAATAAAGTCTCACTGTTTCCATTGTTTTCCCATCTATTTGCTGTGTGAAGTGATGGGACCAGATGCCATGATCTTCTTTTTCTGAATGTTGAGTTTTAAGCCAGCTTTTTCATGCTCCTTTTTCACCTTCATCAAGAGGCTCTTTAGTTCATCTTCATTTTCTGCCATAAGAGTGGTGTCATCTGCATATCTGAGGTTATATTTCTCCCGGCAATCTTGATTGCAGCTTGTGCTTCATCCAGCCCAGCATTTCTCATGTTGTACTCTGCATATACTTTGGCTACCTCATGCGAAGAGTTGACTCATTGGAAAAGACTCTGATGCTGGGAGGGATTGGGGGCAGGAGGAAAAGGGGACAGAGGATGAGATGGCTGGATGGCATCCCTGACTTGATGGACGTGAGTTTGAGTGAACTCCGGGAGTTGGTGATGGACAGGGAGGCCTGGCGTGCTGCGATTCATGGGGTCGCAAAGAGTTGGACACGACTGAGCGACTGAACTGAACTGAACTGAACTCTGCATATAAGTTGAATAAGCAGAGTGACAATATACACCCTTGACGTACTCCTTTCCCGGTTTGGAACCAGTCTGTTGTTCCATGTCCGGTTCTAACTGTCGCTTCTTGACCTGCATACAGTTTTCTCAGGAGGCAGGTCAGGTGGTCTGGTATTCCCATCTCTTCAAGAATTTTCCACAATTTGTTGTGATCCACACAGTCAAAGGCTTTGGCATAGTCAATAAAGCAGAAATAGATGTTTTTCTGGAACTCTCTTGCTTTTTCGACGATCCTGTGGTTGTTGGCAATTTGATTTCTGGTTCCTCTGCCTCTTCTAAATCCAGCTTGAACATCTGGAAGTTCACAGTTCACGTACTGTTGAAGCCTAGCTTGGAGAATTTTGAGCATTACTTTGCTAGCATGTGAGATGAGTGCAATTTTGCGGTAGTTTGAACATTCTTTGGCATTGCCTTTTTTGGGATTTGAATGAAAACTGATCTTTCTAGTCTTGTGGCCACTGCTGAGTTTTCCAGATTTGCTGGCATATTGAGTGCAACACTTTCACAGCATCATCTTTTAAGATTTGAGATAGCTCAACTGGAATTCCATCACCTCCATTAGCTTTGTTCGTAGTGATGCTTCCCTAAGGCCCACTTGACTTCGCACTCCAAGATGTCTGGCTCTAGTTCAGTGATCACACCATCGTGGTTATCTGGGTCATTAAGATCTTTTTGTACAGTTCTTCTGTGTATTCTTGCCACTTCTTAATATCTTCTGCTTCTGTTAGGTCCATACCATTTCTGTCCTCTATTGTACCCATCTTTGCGTGAAATGTTCCCTTGTATCTCTAATTTTCTTCAAGAGATCTCTAGTCTTTCCCATTTTATTGTTTTCTTCTATTTCTTTGCATTGATCACTAAGGCAGGCTTTCTTATCTCCCCTTGCTATTCTTTGGAATTCTGCATTCAAATGGGTATATCTTTCCTTTTCTCCTTTGCTTTTCACTTCTCTTTTCTCAGCTATTTGAAAGACCTCCTCAGACAACCATTTTGCCTTTTTGCATTTTTTTTTCTCGGGGATGATCTTGATCCTTGTCTCCTGTACAATGTCATGAACCTTCATCCATAGTTCTTCAGGCACTCTATCAGATTTAATCCCTAGAATCTATTTGTCACTTCCACCATATAATCATAAGGGATTTGATTTAGGTCATATCTGAATGGTCTAGTGGTTTTCCCTAGTTTCTTCAATTTAAGTCTGAATTTGGCAATAAGAAGTTCATGATCTGAGCCAGTCAGCTCCCGGTCTTGTTTTTGTTGACTGTATAGAGTTTCCCCATCTTTGGCTGCAAAGAATATAATCAATCTGATTTTGGTTGATTGACCATCTGGTGATGCCCACGTGTAGAGTCTTCTCTTGTGTTGTTGGAAGAGGGTGTTTGCTATGACCAGTGCATTCTCTTGGCAAAACTGTTAGCCTTTGACCTGCTTTTTGTATTCCAAGGCCAAATTTGCCTGTTACTCCTGGTAGTTCTTAACTTCCTACTTTTGCATATACTGGAAGACCCCGATTTATTTCTGTTGAAATATTTGTATGACAGGAAAACTCCAGGTCTGGCAGGTAGAAATCTGAGCATGAGTCATCAGATGGAGAGATATAACCTCCACGTCATTTCCACACATAAATCAATTTTGGAAACCGAATGTCCTGGAATTGAAGAGGAGGCTAGGTGTCCTTGAGGAATTATAAAATACTATAAATTTATATTTGAATCTTTCCTACTTGTATATTTTCCCACAAAGCACCCATTTTACTTCTCCATTGCACAGCCTTAGTGTGGTGGGTATCCTGACCCCTTTGCATGACCACTGGTGACCACAAAGCACTTGTCTTGGTGCTGTTTTTGGAAGCCACAAAGACTTTACCTGGACCATTATGAAGGTGAAAGATATCCCTCTTAGTGATGGTAGGTCACCAGCAAGGCCAGTAAGTGACTGGGTGTCCATCAACCAAGATTGAGCAGCATAGCCATGATCTGCGAGTCTAGGGTCCTCTGGAGGGGCTGCTGAGTGCATGGGACAGCTGCATCATCCACTAGCCTATGATGCAAGAGAACCACATCCCTGAGATATCTGCTCCGGGGACTTCCCTGGTGGTCCAGTGGTTAAGACTCCGAGCGCCCAGTGCAGGGGCTTGGGTTCAACCCCTGGTTGGAGAACTAGGTCCCACGTGCCTCAACTAAAGATCCCGCATGTCACAACAAAGACTGAAGATTCTGCCTGCTGCAACTGAGACCAGGCTCAGCCTAAATAAATAAATATGTGCTCAGTCGTGTCTGATTCTTTGCAATACCGTGGACTGCAAATGACCTGCCCAAGGGCCCGCCAGGCTCCTCAGTCCGTGGGATTTTCCAGGCAGGAAAAGTGGAATTTCCTATTCCAGGGGATCTTCCTGACCCAGGGATCAAACCCTGGGTTCGATTTCTCACATCTCCTGAATTGGCAGATGAATTCTTTACCACTAGCACCACCTGGGAAACCCAAATAAATAAATAAATAATAAAAACAAACAAAAAAATTATATCTGCTCCAGTCTCAGATATGGGGAAGGGAGAGTCGCCATCCATAGAATATGCAAGCCACTAAAATCCTAAACAAGCAGGTCATTTCAACAAGAGGTTTATTTTATACGGAAAGAAAACTCCAGATAAGAGACTGCTGGTCATCAGAGAAAAGGAGGGGGCAGGGTGCAGTGAGGACTCATGAATGCACGAGCTTGGTGACTGAAGGCTGAGGACCTGCTATGTTAAAGGGACAAGCTGAGCTAGAGAAGACAGCTGTGAAGGCTGTGCAGAGCTGCAGCCAAAAACTGGAATGGATTTGGTAGCTGCTGTGGAGCAAAGACTTAAACCAAGGGGCTGATATGCAAACCTAGACTGAACTAGAGAAAAACTGAGTATCAGAGATGTTTTTCTCTTTTGGATGAATACCTAAGATAGAGGGGGTCTGGATTGTATAATAAGTGGCATCTTAGTTTCCTGACCAGGGATTGAACCTGGACCCCAGCAGTGAAAGCTCTGAGTCTTAACCACTGGGCTGCCAGGAAATTCCCCCTGTATAACTGTATCTGAAGTGACTCAACTCTTTTCCTAAGTGGTTGTACCTTTTGCATTTCCACCAACAATGTATGAGAGAATTTCAGTTTCTCTGCATTCTTACTAGTACTTGCTGTTATCAGTATTTTTTAAATTAGCCATTCTAATAGGTTTGTAATGGTGTCTCATTGTGGCTTTAATTTGCCTTTCCCAAATGATTAATGATGTTGAGCATCTTCACATGTGCTTATTGCCATCTGTATAGCTTTTTTGGTGAAGTGCCAGTTCAAATCTTTCACTCATTTAAAAAATAAGTTGTTTTCTTATCAATAAATCATAAAATTTAATGTATTATAGATACACCTATATCAGATATGTACTTTGCAAATGTTTTCCCTCAAAAGCTTACTTTCTCATTTTCTTAATAGTGTCTTTTGGACAGCAGAATTGTTAAATTAGCAATTAAATTTTATCAGCATTTTCTTTTACAGTTGATGCCTTTCTGTCCTGAGAGATCTTTGACTAACCTAAGTCACAGAGATTTCTCTTTGAATTTTATAGTTTTAGGCTCTACATTTAGGTCTGCAATCTGTTTTGGTTTTGTTTTTTGGCCGTGCAGTGTCGCTTGTGGGGTCTCAGTTCCTGGACTCGTGCCCTTGTTAGTGAAAGCACAGAGTACTAACCATTGGACCACCAGGGAAGTCCCTGCAATCTCTTTTGAGTTCATTTTTATACATAGGTTAAATACATAGGTTTTATACATACATATAGTCGAGGTTGTGTGTTTTCGCACACGGGTAACTTAATTGTTCAGCATCATTGGTTAAAAAGACTTCTTTTCGCTATTATCCTGGCACCTTTGTTGAAGATCAGTTGGCGGTAGATGATGGATAGAGGTCTATTTCTTTTTTCTTTTTTTGGCCACACCACGAGGCATGTGGGATCCTAGTCCCACCCCCACCCCCCGCCACCCCCCAACACCAATCTTCTAACCCATGCCCCCTGCAGTGGAAGTGTGGAGTCTTAACCACTGGACCACCACAGAAGTCCCTGTGTGGGTCTATTTCTGAGCTCTCTATTCTGTTCAGTACATCTATGTCAATCTTTTCACCAATGCCATACTGTTTCGATTACTGTAGCTTTACACTACAATAAATCTTGAAATTGGGTAGTGTGAGTCCTCCAGCTTTGCTTTGCCTTTCCAAAATTGTTTTAGTTATCCTAATTGCTTTGTTTTTTTTTTTTAATATAAACTTTGGAATCTGGTTGTCAATTTCTCTAAACAACCTGTTGGGATTTTGTTTGGATTTGTGTTGAATCAACAGGTCAATTCAAAGTGATTGACATCTTAATTGTATTGTATCTTCTCATCAATGAATATTGCATATATCTTGGTTAGGTCTTTGGTTCTGTCATGAATGTCTGTGGTTTTCAGCATACAAATCTTGCACATATTTTGTTAGATGTATTCCTATACAAAATGATGTTGTATTTGATATTATTTTTTTTAGAATTTCTAATTGTTTATTGTCAGTATACAGAAATACTGCTATTTTTTGTATATTGACCTTGTATTCTATGACCTTGCTGAACTCACTTTACTAGTTCTAGTATTATTTTTTCAGATTGTTTAGAATTTTCTATGTCATGTTGCCTGTAAGTAGAGGCAATTTTATTTTATTCTTTCCAATTTTCATTTTTTGTGTGTGTGTGGTAAAATACATATAATGTAAGATTTACTATTTTAACCCTTTTTAAGTGTATAAATCAGTGGCATTTAGACCATTCACAACATTGTACAATCATTACCGCTGTTGAGTTCCATGTTTTCATCACCCTACGAAGTAACCTTGCGTCCAGTAAGAACTCACTTATTCTCCTCTGTCTCCAGCCCCTTGGCAACCAGCAATCTGCTCTTATCTCTATGGATTTCCCTATTCTGTATATTTCATATAAACAGAATATGTGGTTTTCTTTGCCTGACTTCTTTCACTAACCACACTGGTTCATCGATGCTGTAGTATAACTTCATCCTTTCCACAGCTGAATAATATCCATAGTATGGATCAGTTCAGTTGCTCAGTCGTGTCCAACTCTTTGAGACCTCATGAATTGCAGCACGCCAGGACTCCCTGTCCATCACCAACTCCCGGAGTTCACTCAGACTCACGTCCATGGAGTCAGTGATGCCATCCAGCCATCTCATCCTCTGTCGTCCCCTTCAATCCCTCCCAGCATCAGAATCTTTTCCAATGAGTCAACTCTTCCCATGAGGTGGCCAAAGTATTGGAATTTCAGCTTTAGCATCATTCCTTCCAAAGAAATCCCAGGGCTGATCTAACTTCAAAAAATCCATCAATCCACTGAACATTTGGGTTGTTTGTATTTTTTAGATATTGGAACTAATGCTGCTATGAATGTTCAGGTACAACTTTTTGTTTGAACACTTGTTTTCTGTGTTTTGGGGGAGGCATATAACTAGGAGTGGAACTGCTGGCAATTCTACATTAAAGTTTTTGAAAGCCTGCCAAATTGATTTTCACAGTGGCTGCTCCATTTCACATTTCCACCAGCAGTGTATGAGGTTCCAAATTCTTCAAATCCACACCAACACTAGTTATTTTCTTTCTTTCTTTTTTTTTTTTGGTTTCGGTCTCCTGGTGGGTGGGCTTCCCAGGTGGTGCTAGTGGTAAAGAACCCCCCCTGCCAATGTACGTCAGACATAAGAGACACTGGTTTGATCCCTGGATTGGGAAGATCCCCTGGAGGAGGACATGGCAACCCACTCAAGTATTCTTGCCTGGAGAATCTCATAGAAGTACCTGCATAGCCATTAAGCCAGCCCATTAAAACTGTGATTTCCCTTTCCTATTCAGGGCTTCTACACGGTTTCTGTAGCCTGCCATGAAGAGGACCTGCTACAGTCCTGGATGGGAGAATCCCCTGACATTATGCGGCGATCAGGCTACAGTCTGTGGGGTTGCACGGAGTCGGAGACGACTGAAGCGACTTCATACATCCTGTGTGACATGTCACGGTGAGTTTGATTTGTATTTCCATAATGACTAATGACACTGAATTTCTTTTTATGTGCTTTTTAGCCATTTGTAGATCTTTGGAAGAAATGGTTTTTTAGTAATGACCTCCACTGCTTCTATAGCACTCCCCACCACCCAATCACAGTTAACTAAGGATGGATGGGTCTTGAAGGAAGACAAAAACAGACTCTACTGTCCAAATCATCATCTTAGGACTATCTAGGTTTACATAGCGGAGAAGGCAATGGCACCCCACTCCAGTACTCTTGCCTGGAAAATCCCATGGGCGGAGGAGCCTGGTAGGCTGCAGTCCATGGGGTCGCTAAGAGTCTGGCATGACTGAGTGACTTCACTTTCACTTTTCACTTTCATGCACTGGAGAAGGAAATGGCAACCCACTCCAGTGTTCTTGCCTGGAGATTCCCATGGACAGAGGAGCCTGGTGAGCTGCAGTCTATGGGGTCGCACAGAGTCGGACTTGACTGAAGTGACTTAGCAGCAGCCGGCTTAAATAGACATGTCATAGCTTAGAAAAGACAAACTGTTGGTCCTGCACTCCCTGACTTCAAAGGATGTTCAACAAGGATCAGTCTTTGTGGAGTTTGCAGACAGTACATCCTCCAGGTGGAAATTTCACTAAAGTTGATGCTGTAGTCCCTGCCTCATGCATGTTCCTCAAGGAGGAAAGAGCACTTGAATTCGACTGATAAGGGTCACTGTGAGGGAAGGGAAGCGGAAGTGACCTTGCAGAGTAGGGGCCTTTGAGCCAATTCAGTGTGCTGCTATGTCTTCCTTTACTGAATATATAATTGGTACTGATGTTTTAGAATCCCAGGTGGCTCAGAGGTAAAGAACCTGCCTGCCAATGCAGGAGACACAAGAGACGCAGGTTCGATCCCTGGGTCGGGAAGATCCCCTGGAGTAGGAAATGGCAACCCACTCCAATATTTTTGCCTGGAAAATCCCATGGACAGAGGAGCCTGGAGGGCTTCAGTCCATGGGGTCTCGAAAAGTCCGATACGACTGGGCGAGTGAGCGACTGATGTTTTACGTGTTCATCCTGTGATCGCCCCATAAGTGTCAGGGTATTCTCCCATCCAGGGACTGTAGCATGTGTCGTCCTCTTTATGGCAGGATTCAGAAACCACATGGAAGCCCAGAAGAAGAAAGGAAAATCACAGTTTTAACTGCTTAATGGCTATGGAGGCACTCAGAAGCCATTTCCCAGTACAAGAGCGCCACCTTCCGGACGAACCTGCTACATACACCCCTTTCAAGAAAAGTGAAAATGAAGTCGCTCACTCGCGTCCGACTCTTGGAGATCCCAAGGACTGGGGCCCACCAGGCTCCTCCACCTATGGAATTTTCCAGGCAAGACTACTGGACTGAGTTGCCATTTCCTTCTCCAGGAGATCTTCCTGACCCAGGGATCGAACCCGGGTCTTTCGCATTGCGGACAAACGCTTTACCGTCTGAACCACCACAGAAAGTAAATTCACTCAGTCCTATCCGACTCTTTGCGACCCCATGGACTGTAGCCTACCGGGCTCCTCTGTCCATGGGATTTTCCAGGCAATAGTACTGGAGTGGATTGCCATTTCCTTCTCCAGGGGATCTTCCCGACCCAGGGATCGAGTCCAGGTCTCCCGCATTGTAGACAAACGCTTTACCGCCTGAGCAACCGCTATTAATTGCTGTTTCGCCAAAGAATGTTCAAACTACTGCACAGTTGCACTCATATCACACTCTAGCAAAATGATGCTCAAAATTCTCCAACCCAGGCTTCAACAGTACTTGAACCATGAACTTCCAGATGTTCAAGCTGGATTTAGAAAAGGCAGAGGAACCAGAAATCAAATTGCCAATGTCTGCTGGAACATAGAAAAACAAGAGAGTTCCAGAAAAACATCTACTTTTGCTTTATTGACTAAGCCAAAACCTTTGACTGTGTGGACCACAACAAACTGTGGAAAATTCTTTAAGAGGTGGGAATACCAGACCACCTGACCTGCCTCCTGAGAAACCTGTATGCAGGTCAAGAAGCAACAATTAGAACTGGCCATGAAACAGACTGGTTCCAAATAGAGAAAGGAATACATCAAGGCTGTATATTGTTACCCTGCTTATTTAACGTATATGCATAAGAAATGCTGGGCTGGATGAAGCACAAGCTGGAATCAAGATTGCCAGGAGAAATATCAATAACCTCAGATATGCAGATGACAGCACCATTATGGCAGAAAGTGAAGAAGAACTAAAGAGCCTCTTGATGAAAGTGAAAGAGGAGCGTGAAAAAGTTGGCTTAAAACTCAACATTCAGAAAACCAAGATCATGGGATCTGGTCCCATCACTTCATGGCAAATAGATGGGGAAACATTGGAAATAGTGAGAGATTTTATTTTGGGGGTCTCCAAAATCACTGCAGATGGTGACTGCAGCCATGAAATTAAAAGACGCTTGCTCCTTGGAAGAAAAGCCATGACCAACCTAGACAGCATATTAAAAAGCAGAGACATTACTTTGCCAATAAAGGTCTGTATAGTCAAAGCTATGGTTTTTCCAGTAGTCATGTATGGAGGTGATAGGTGGACTACAAAGAAAGCTGAGCACTGAAGAATTGATGTTTTTGAACTGTAGTGTTGGAGAAGACTTTTGAGAGTCCCTTGGACTGCAAGGAGGTCCAACCAATCAATCCTAAAGGAAATCAGTCCTGAATATTTATTGGAAGGACTGATGCTGAAGCTGAAACTCCAATACTTGGGCCACCTGATGTGAAGAACCGGCTCATTGGAAAAGACCCTGGTGCTGGGAAAGATTGAAGGTGGGAGGAGAAGGGGACGACAGAGGATGAGATGGTTGGATGGCGTCACCACCTTGATGGACATGAGTTTGAGCAAGCTGCGGGAGGTGATGATGGACAGGGAAGCCTGGCATGCTGCAGTCCATGCATCACAAAGAGTTGGACACGACTGAGCGACTGAACTGAACTGAAGCTCTGTTGAAAGGGACTGCCTGACCCATGGAGACCTTATGACTGTCTGACTTGATGCCTCCATTTTGGGGTAGCTCAACTATTAAGGTAAATGGTTAAATGTAAATGGCATGTTCAAAGACACAGCTAGGCCAATCCTCAGGTCATCTGAGTTTTGCAATTGAAAAGTAGGGGCTTCCTATTTGGAGAAAACTTAACCCCCACCCCCCACCCTGCCAAACACACACACACTGCCTGAAGCAAAGCTGCTGGTTTCGTGAGGCCTTCGATTTACACAGGTTCTTCAAAGTGACTAGGCCTGGATCACTGCTTTTTGGGCTGAGTGAAAAGCTAGTGGTTGGTGGTCCGGTGGTTAAGAATCTGCCTGCCAATGCAGGGGATAATGGGTTCCATCCTTGGTCTGGAAAGTTCCTACATGCCACGGGCAATGAAGCCTGTGCACCGCAAGTACTGAGCCCACACCCTAGAGCCTGTGCCACACGACAAGAGAAGCCATCATGATGAAAAGCCTCCGCACCTCCAGGAAGCGTAGCCCCTGCTCGCCACAACTAGAGCAAGCCTGCCTGCAGCAGCGAAGACCCGAGGGAGCCAAAAAGTTTTTAAATTTATAAGAACTGGAGGAGGGTTCACAGCAGTCATCCAACTCCAGAGCCAAATTTGGAAGACACTGCAGTCAAGGGTAAGGTGGGACTTCCTATTCTCCATCCTGTCCACATGCATCTGGTGTTAATGGTTGTTGGACCCATCTCCTAAGTAATCAACTCAAAGAGATTCCTGACTTTACCTTCTCCTCCTGGTCCACACGGCTTAGTCGGGCAGGTTGGGCACTGAATGTGGTCCTCCCAGTGAGGCTGCCTCTCTTCTTGGCTGCCTCCTGATAATTAATCTCCTGAGAGTTAAGAGGTGGGGGAGTTATATATACCATTTTGAGAATTTAGGATTCTGCCCGCTGACCATTCTTGGGTCACCTTTCTTTCTGCTGGACGGCCTGGTGGTCATACCTTCCAGGTGGCTGCCTGGCACAAAGTAGGCCAACTAGAGAGTTCAAAGTGATTCCTGGTTTAGTCACCAGCATTCTTTTGTAGGCATCATATGGCCTTAGATCAGCGGTTGGCACACTACACGCGTTGTGTGTGGGATAAATCTGGCTTATGAGCTAAGGGTGGTTTTTACATTTTTTAAGAGTTGTAAAAATCAAATAAAGAGAATACAGTTGGCCCCCTTTGTATCCACATGTTCCACCATCCATGGGTTCAACCACACGTGATCGAAAATATGTGAAAAAATTTTTCGAACGCAAAACTTCCCACACTGGGTATTGTTTACATAGCATTTATGTTATATTAGGTATTAAGCAATCTAGAGATGATTTAAAACATACGGGAGGATGTGTGTAGGTTATATGCAAATACTACATCGTATTATATAAGGGGCTTGAGCATCGGAAGATTTTGGTATCTGGGGAGTGGGGAGGAGGGTCCTGCAAGCAATCCTGAGGGTCAGTATTATATGCCATGGAGACCATGTTCTGAAAAATCAAAAATATCATCTGGCCCTTTATAGGAAAAGCTTGCGGAACTGTCTTAGCAGAAACTACTTGCTGAAGTTCCTCATGTGGCTTCCCCAAGCCAATGTCATGGTCATTCCGATCACAGTTAACAAAACTCATCCCTCCACATACACACAGCAGGACCATCCTAGCCTGGACACCTCTTCCTCCACAGCCACTGCAGAGGGCCCTGAGGCCTCTACCCCACATTTCCCAAGATCACCAATCTCCCCCCACACAGAGGCCACCTCGCACGTCAATTCCCTCCCAAGCTTGTGGGAGCCCTCAGACCAGGGAATGCAGGTCGCATGCCGGTATCCTAGACGCAAGGGTCAAGGAGCACTTAACCAGCCGGTGGGGAAATTAAAAACGAAAGGATCCCAGACTGGGAGCCAGACCACCTCGCTTCTCTCTCCACCTGGGTCGCTGACTGGTGGCTTTGACCACAGGGCTGTCCTTCCTTTTCTCCGAGCCTCCTGCAATATCCACTTCCTGAAAGGAGAGGTGGGAGAGGGAGACTGGCCACAGGCCTGTCTGTCAATGCCTTGGTCAAGTATTAACAGGGGCAGGGGGCTTCTCATAGCATCTGGAAAGGTGCCCTCCATGCCAGGACTTCTCGCTTGCCCCAGCCCACATAAAAGCACCTTCTGATCACCGCTCTGCGTGTAGGACTCATCTACACTGGCCTCTCTCTTTCCCCACCAGATGCTTGGCAATACTGATTCATGGTGGCCCTTCCTGACTCTGAGAGGGGAGGAGAGACACAGAGGTGAAGGTGAGGGTGGAAGGGGGACCAGACCCACTCCACTCACCTCCCGCTTCCAGAGCTGGGTCATCCTAGACCCAGGGTCCACGGAGAGTAAGGGAGGAGGCAGGAGGCCACGAGGGGAGTCTCAGGGCAGGAAGGGCCTGGGGACCTCTGCCTCTTTCAGGGCTCTCCAAATGGGGTTGGAGAAGCCATTACATTGGGAACGCAGGAAGAAAAATTTAGAATTTCTACTTACATCTACTTTTTTTTAAACCGGTGAGCAAAACAAATGAAACTTAACTGACGTCAGGTATATAGAATAACGGCAGTTCACAGGTAAAGTTTCTACCTAGGTTGGGGATGTTTTTTCAGGAAGTGGGCGCTGATAAAAGAGTGTCATAAAAGATGTTTAGACATGTTTGAGGTAAATAAAGGTGCACGTGAAGAGTTGAGAAGTGATTGGGAACCAGAGTTGGGGATGATGGAAGCTGGCATTGATTCTCAAGGTCATGACCTTTGGGGGTAGGCAGTGGGAGAGAAGGGTTTTTGCCCAGGAAGTCACTAAGGGGTGTGGCTTCCAGAAAGGGCCTAGGTCCTCCAGCCCTGCCGCCCAGCTGCCTTAACTCCATGTGACATTCAGAGAGGCTGTGCTGGGCTTAGATTCTCAGTCACGTCCCACTCTTTGCGACCCCATGGACCGTAGCCCGCCAGGCTCCAAGGCCCACGCGGATTCTCCAGGCAAGAATACTGGAGTGGGTTGCCATGCCCTTCTCCAGGGGATCTTCCCAACCCAGGGATCGAACCCACGTTTCCCGCAACCCAGGTCTCCTGCATTGCAGGTGGATTCTTTACCGTCTGAGCCACCAGAGAAGCCCATTCAGGAGGCAGGGTGGTGTTATCTAGCTCCCACAGAAAACCCTAATAAGGCCCAAGTTCTTTATGATTCCCTGTTCCTGATCTCATGGAAACCCGGTGACCCACCTACTACAGGTGAAGGCCTCTATCCCAAGTAAGAATGAAGCATAACAGCCAGCTAGCGAGGATCAGAATGTTCTAGGCTTACTTCCCTCTTGGTAGGAGTTGTGAGAGGAGAGTTATGGGGTAGATTCAGTATGGCCGCCAATTACCAAATTAGCTTTAGTACAAGTCTGGATTGAGTGACACTGATTGCTGCAAAGTTCCCCACACAATTTGGCTCAACTCCAGGACACAGAAGGGTCTCAAAGGCAGGGGGAAACTGGGGTCACCAGACTGGATGCTCAGTTTGCCAGAGGTGGCAGTTTGGAGGGTGTATTTGCAGGCGGAGGCTGACATCTGGGCTGTTCACCCAAAGAATACTATGCCTGAGGCCTGTGCATAGTGGGGTGGGGTCCCAGAGGACCCATTTATTAACTCACAGCATTGTTGTCTCAGCCTCATTCTGAGAGAGCAGCCCCCGAGAGGTCAGCCACCCCACCAGTCCAGTCTGGTGGCAGAGGTGGGGGCGTTGGAGAGAACGTTGTCTGTCTTCCATGGTAACTGGAAGTTGGGTCCTGGGAAGTGCTGTGATGCCCATGCCATCATGCCAGCATGGTGCCCCCACTTCGCAGGGGGAAAGGGGCACCAGGTCCAGTCCTGGTAGCAATGGAGGTGACTTCTTCTGAGTTCCTCCATCCCAAAGCAGAGTGTTCCACTGAGCAAAAGTGGTGGAGGGGAGGAAAGAGCGTCCGGGTTTTCCATTTCCTTCCAAGGTCAAATGACTGATGTCATCGATTGCTAGGCAAGTTTTCCACGTGCCCCTTCCCCTCCTTTTTGGCAGAACCAACTATTTCTGTAGAAAAATGTTCACAAATGCCGCCAGTCATTGGACAGACTTGCTGCCTTGGAAAAGGTGGGCGGTGTTGCAAGTTACTGAACTTTTGGGCTTTCTTCTTTGGTCTCCCCGCCCTTGTAGCTGTTGTCTGTGTTTATCGAGGCTGGGCTCACCTGCCTTGAGACACGGAGGCTGGCACTCCTTATGGTCAAGGAAGACGACAGGGAGGTCAGTAGAGGCAGGCTGAACCAGGAGGAGCCCTCATACTTCTCTGAGTCCTGGCTGAGACACCCTGACTCGGGTTTCAGCGACCTGAGTAAGGACATACTTAACCCTCTGGTTGAGGCGTTGCTGGTTCTCTCCGGGGACTTCACCGAGTGGTGCTTCGGCCTCTGTGAGGACATGGAGGACAGCATGGGTGTCTTTTTAGACATTAGCTTTTCAAAGGGATCCGGGGCAACGTAGTCCTGGAGGGACCACCACTGGTGGAGTGGGTGGACTGGAATCGGCAGGAAGGTGAGGATGCTGAGGAAGATGACCCAGCCCAGGCTGTTCTGCGGGTAGAGGTGTTTCACTTCCTGGCTCTGGGGGCAGAGAGAGAGGAGACCAGGGTGGGAGAAAGAGGCAGCGGTGGTGGGGTCTCAGTCCACATGCTGCTGGGGATCAGGTTTCCCAGGGGCTGGCAAGCTGGTCAGAGGGCCCCTGGAGACCATAGGAGCCCAGACTTGGGGTCCTGCGGGGTGTCCTCTGACAAGGGGTCCCCAAGGTGGGCGTGGGAGGCCAGGGTGGGGCAGTCTCACCCCACTGGTATTCCAGGCAGTGTAGTAGAGGTGTGTCCCCTGGTAGAGCTGCATGAGGCAGATGGTGAGGAGGGCCAGCAGCCCTGGCAAGGTCACGTAGCACCACAGGAATGAGGAGAAGGGCCACAGAGGGCGGCCCATCTCACTGAACATTTCTTCCCTGAACCTGGGGTGGGGGCAATGGTCAGGGACGTCTGGAAGGGAGCCCTCCTCTGGCCACCAGGGTCTGGGGCCCTTAGGAGGGTGGGCTTTCCAGGCGTCTGGTTCTCTCACAAGTTCTCAACATTTAAGAGCTGCCAAGTCCTGCCAGGCCCTCCTTGGGGTTGGCTCTTGCATCTAGTCTCCCCATGGGAAACACTGTTCCCCTACCCCCAATCCTGGGGGAATGCATCGCTCCCAGCCTTTTGTCTTCAGAATAGCCCATGTGGCCAATGGCAGGGTCCCTGAGTCCCCTGGATCCTGACTGCTTGTCCCATTAGGGCCCCCCAGCCTCAGATTATTCCCTCAGATCACTCCCTCCTGTACCCCTGCACCCTCAGCCGCACCTCCCTGCTGTGGGAAGGACTGAGGGACCAGACCAGGCCCCAACTCTCCTCAGAGACCCATGGTGGGAGGAGGGTTCCCTGGCTGGGCAAACCCTGGGGGCTTGGGCATTTACCTCCCAGCTCCGTAGATCCAAGCCAGGGCCATGTTCTGGAAGACCACGGTGATGATGAGGGTCAGTGGGACCAGGAGGTCATCAAACAAGTACATTATGTAGCTGCCAGCACGACTGGTGAAGATGAGGCTGCCCAGAAAACCTCCCAAGCAGACGATCGCTAAGGCAGGGGCAGGTTTGGCCACACTTGAGGTCTATGTGTAGGACTGGGTTCAGGGGTCAAAGTGAGCCCTGGAGACTGGGGGTGGCCGGATAAGGAGGGGCCAAAGGCAAGGCTGTCACTGGGATGAGAATCCACAGTACCTGAGAGTATCCTGGGATAATTCCTGAAGATGGAGATGGAGTTCTGGAGGGGAAAGACAATGCCTTCCAAGAGCCTCATCAAGTTGCTCAAGCCTATGATGAGCAGAGCCATGAAGAAGAGGATGGCCCAGAAAGAGGAGCCAGGGAACAACGAGACGACTTGGGAGAAGGCTGCGAGTGCCAGGCCCGGGCCCTCCATGAACTGTGGGGGAGAAGGGCTCTGAGGCAGTGGTGGGTCTGGATGCGGGGAGGGAAATGGTGCAGTGATCGATTAGCAATGTCTGCCTTGGGTGGAAGAAAGAGGCCAGAGTGGTGATGGATGGTCCAAGTGCCCTTCTTGGTTTCAGGAACTGCTGCCCACCCTGGACTACATAAATCCAAGAGCTTAACCTCTTGAGGCCTCGGTTTCCATCTCTAATACATGAGGATCCTGAGGTCAATGTGAGAATTAGAGGGACAGTTTCCCCAGAGGCCTGGGCACATATGAAATGGTGGTGGAAAAGTGACTATAACAGTTACCTTGCCTCAGAAGATGATTAGGTGGCCCCCAACCCCGGCCAAGGACCCTAGGAAATGCAGATCCCTAGGTCCTCTGGGGCCGTTAAGGACTCCAACTCCCCTCCTGTTCCCAAACACGCACCATTTCCTTCTGCACCTTGATGCTGCAGGATGGGGATAAGTGGATGACCTTTTGCCGGAGATGGCCCGGGAGACTGTTGATCCATTTTATGTAGTCCAGGGTGGGCAGCAGCAGGATGTCTTTGGGGGGCTTGGCATTCTGAGGCAGCACCCCCTCGTCTATCAGCTGCATCAGCTTTGAGACGCTCCTGAAGCGGGGAGAGAGGAAAGGAAAGGTGGTGCAGAGCTGACGGCAGACCAGGGATGTCAAGGACTGAAGAGGAAAGCGAGCTGCCCAAGATGAGTGCAGCTGAGTAACGAGGGCAGGGACCAGAAGCTAACCACATGGACTCAGGGCCAGTTGGCCTGGGGATCCCACCTGAGCAGCAGGAGATGTTATATTTGCAGTAGCTAATTCCTCAGTGTTATGAATTGTGTGTCCCCGCCTCCCAGATTCATCCGGTTGAAGTCGTAACCCTCCACTACCTCAGAAAGGGACCTTATTTAGAAATAAGACTGTTGTGGAAATAATTAAAGGTGAGGTTGTATTGTAGTGGTGATGGGCCCTAATCCATTGTCACTGGTATCTTTCTATAACAAGAGGGAATCTGGACACACACACAGACACAGACACACACACACACACACAGACACACACACACACACACATGACATGGAGAAGAACACGTGAGAATGCCGGTGAGATCTACAAGACAAGAACACCAAAGGTTGCCTGCAAATCACCAGAAGAGGCATGGGACAAATTCTTCCTTACAGCCCAAGGGAGGACACAGCCCTGCCAATGCATGGAGCTCAGACTTCTGGCCTCCAAAGCTGTGAGACAATACATTTCTGTTGTTTTAGCCACCCAGTTTGTGGAACTTTGTTATGGCAGCATCAGAAAATGAATACACTCAAGATTTTCTCTTTTTGGACCTTAAGTTTGGAGTGCTGGGTTCATCAGGCGCGTTCATGATACGTTTTCCTCAACCAGCAGAGAGGACTGGTGTGTTTGACCTTTTTTCTCCTTCAATTTTTTAAAAAACTATTTATTTTATTGGCTGAAAATTTATTGTCAGGTCTTAGTTGCAGTATGTAGACCCTTCCATTGAGGCACACAGGCTTAGCTGCCCCACAGCATGTGGGATCTTAGTTCCCCAGCCCGGGATCAAACCTGAGTCCCCTGCATCGGAAGGCAAACTCTCAACCACTGGATCACCAGAGTGGACCACCACTGGACCTCCTTCATTTTTGAATTTCACTCTTTCCTCTGCTTCTGTAGTGACTCACTTTCATGTGTTTCAAATATGGATATACTTTGTGGGAAAAATATGTCGTTTTGTGTGTCGTCACTGAAGTGTCATTGTGCTATAAACAGCATTGTTTCTTACTTTTCCTCCTTTTTTTTTTTCTTTGCTGATAGCTATACGTTGCTGAATGTACATCAAGTTTATTGCTCCTGACTGCTAGATTGTAGTGCATAATACTTATTTACATTCCAAGTAGTATGTCTCCAACTTGGTTTTTTTTTTTCAAGATCGTTTTGACTAATATACATCCTTTGCATTTCCATATACATTTTAGAGTGATCTTGTCAGTTCTATGGTAAAGTTTGCTGGGATGTGAACTGCCATTTCACTTGGCAGTTTGGGGAGAACTTATATCCCAACATCAATGATTCTTCAAATCCATGAACATAACATAGCTCTTCACTTATTTAGGTCTTTCTGTCAGCAACGCTTTGTAATTTTCAGTATGGAGATCTTGCACATCTTCTGTTAAGTTTGCTGCTAAGTCACTTCAGTCGTGTCCAACTCTGTGTAACCCCTTAGACGGCAGCCCATCAGGCTCCCTCGTCCCTGGGATTCTCAAGGCAAGAACACTGGAGTGGGTTGCCATTTCCTTCTCCAATGCATGAAAGTGAAAAGTGAAAGTGAAGTCGCTCAGTCATATCCAACTCTTAGCGACCCCATGGACTGCAGCCTACCCAGCTCCTCCATCCATGGGATTTTCCAGGCAAGAGTACTGGAGTGGGGTGCCATTGCCTTCTCCATCTGTTAAGTTTAGCCTTAGTATTTGATGGGTTTTGATGCTAATGTAAACGGTTTTGCTTTTTTAAATTTTAATTTAACTGCTGTTTGCCATTCAGTTCAGTTCAGTTGCTCAGTCGTGTCTGACTCTTTGTGACCCCATGAACCGCAGCACGCCAGGCCTCCCTGTCCATCACCACTCCCAGAGTTCACCCAGACCCACGTCCATCAAGTCAGTGATGCCATCCAGCCATCTCATCCTCTGTCGTCCCCTTCTCCTCCTGCCCCCAATCCCTCCCAGCATCAGAGTCTTTTCCAATGAGTCAACTCTTCGCATGACGTGGCCAAAGTACTGGAGTTTCAGCTTTAGCATCATTCCTTCCAAAGAAATCCCAGGGCTGATCTCCTTCAGAATGGACTGATTGGATCTCCTTGCAGTCCAAGGGACTCTCAAGAGTCTTCTCCAACACCACACTTCAAAAGCATCAATTCTTCGGCGCTCAGCCTTCTTCACAGTCCATCTCTCACATCCATACATGACCACAGGAAAAAC
>NW_011494857.1:1033024-1046120 GCF_000754665.1 Bison bison bison
TCCCATGAAGTGATGGGACCGGATGCCATGATCTTCCTTTTCTGAATGTTGAGCTTTAAGCCAACTTTTTCACTCTCCACTTTCACTTTCATCAAGAGGCTTTTTAGTTCCTCTTCACTTTCTCCCATAAGGATGGTGTCATCTGCATATCTGAGGTTATCGATATTTCTCCCGGCAATCTTGATTCCAGCTTGTGTTTCTTCCAGTCCAGCATTTCTCATGATGAAAGACTAGAGATCTCTTCAAGAAAATTAGAGGTACCAAGGGAATATTTCATGCAAAGATGGGCTCAATAAAGGACAGAAATGGTATGGACCTAACAGAAGCAGAAGATATCAAGAAGAGGTGGCAAGAATACACAGAAGAACTGTACAAAAAAGATCTTCACGACCCAGATAATCACGATGGTGTGATCACTCGCCTAGAGCCAGACATCCTGGAATGTGAAGTCAAGTGGGCCTTAGAAAGCATCACTACAAACAAAGCTAGTGGAGGTGATGGAATTCCAGTTGAGCTATTTCAAATCCTGAAAGATGATGCTGTGAAAGTGCTGCACTCAATATGCCAGCAAATTTGGAAAACTCAGCAGTGGCCACAGGACTGGAAAAGGTCAGTTTTCATTCCGATCCCAAAGAAAGGCAATGCAAAAGAATGCTCAAACTACCGCACAGTTGCACTCATCTCACATGCTAGTAAAGTAATGCTCAAAATTCTCCAAGCCAGGCTTCAGCAATACGTGAACCGTGAACTTCCTGATGTTCAAGCTGGTTTTAGAAAAGGCAGAGGAACCAGAGATCAAATTGCCAACATCTGCTGGATCATGGATAAAGCAAGAGAGTTCCAGAAAAACATCTATTTCTGCTTTATTGACTATGCCAAAGCCTTTGACTGTGTGGATCACAATAAACTGTGTAAAATTCTGAAAGAGATGGGAATACCAGACCACCTGACCTGCCTCTTGAGAAATCTGTATGCAGGTCAGGAAGCAACAGTTAGAACTGGACATGGAACAACAGACTGGTTCCAGATAGGAAAAGGAGTACATCAAGGCTGTTTTCCATTAGCATGTAGAAAAACTTGTTTGTTTTTGTATGGGGACTTTTATTTTTGTGACTTTCCTAAATGCACTTATTTATTTTAGTTTTTTTTGGAAATTCTTTTAGGTTTTCTAAGTACATACTTATGCCATTTGTGAATAAAGACACTTTTAGTTCTTTCTATGCTCTATTCTTTTTATATTCCTTTTTTGCCTCCTTTCACTGCTAGGAACTTCACTATAATATTGAAGAGATGTGATGAAAAGAGATACCCTTGTCTTGTTTTTATATTAGAGGAAAATGTTCAATAATTAACCATTAAGAATGACATTGGACTTCCCTGGCAGTGGTTGAGTTTCCCCCTGTCAATGCAGGGGGCATGGGTTGGATCCCTGGCCTGGGAGGATTCTACACGCTGCAGGACAGCTGAGCCCACACGCCACGACTACTGAGCCTGTGCTCTAGAGTCCGAGAGTCTCCACTACTGAGCCTGGGCGCCCCAGAGCCTGAGCCCTGCAACAGGAGAAGCCACTGCAATGAGAAGCCCACCGCAGCTAGAGAGTAGCCCCTGCTCACTACAACTAAAGAAGGCTTGTGTGCAGCAAAGACGACCCAGTGCAGTCATAAATGAAATACAGTAAATACATTTTTTTTAAAAAGGATGACAGTAACTGTTTTTCTGTTGTTGATATCCTTAACACAATGGTTTTCAACAGAGGGTGATACCCCCATCTTTTTCCCAGGGACATTTAACAACATCTGGAGACAGTTTTGGTTGTTACAACTGAAGCAGGGGAGGGCACTGATATTTGGAATCTAGTGTTTGACGTATATCTCTTATTGTTTTGTTTTTGATGACTACGCTAGAGCTGTGCTGTCTACAGTGGCCACAATAACTGTACAGCAAAGTATGATCTTTATTTTATCCACTAAAAAATGCTGCTGCTGTACAAATATGGACTTTTGCATCCTTCAATATCTTAACTGGAAGAAAAATTCCACTCTGAGGCTTTAGAAAATCCCAGTGCCTGAATGCACTCCAGACCAAGTAAATGAGAATTTCTGCGGGGGTGGGAGCACACAGACGTACGTATTTTCTAAGTCTTCCCGAATGATTCCAATGTACTGCCTGGGCCACAACCACTGACTGTGGCTCAGAATGCTCTAACGTTCCTCTCTGTGAGCTGAAACAATTGATTCTGAAAACTTCTTTACATCATTTGCAGTTTATAGAAACCTTTGGACAGTCATGGAATCTACCTGGCCCAGGGGTTGAACCTGGGTCTCCTGCATGGCAGGCAGATTCTTTACTGTCCAAGCCATCAGGGAAGCCCAATCTTTGGACAGTCATATAGCTGAGACTCTTTTCTTATCTATAAAGTGATGGATATTAGACTATTCCCTTCTAGCTGTTTTTCTCTGAGAGTAATGTGATATTGTTCTTGCTGTTGTTGTTATTGGAGAGGTTTGAGTTTGAAGGTCCCTGAGGCTGGGGGACTGCTGAAGTAGAGGAAGGGGGACCTCTTTTTGGATCTGCAAAGCTGTGACTACTCACTGCTTGATACAGGCATGCCCGCTGGTGGTGGTCCAGAACCCCAGCACTATAAAGATGATGGACGTAGTCAGCAGTGAAGTCACCAAGTTGACCAGGATCACCAAAGAGGCCACCTGGGCATAGTTGTCACCTCCAGACTTGTAGGAGAATAAGATGATGGTGCCCATGCCCAGGCCCAGGGAATAGAGCACGTGGCCTCCTGCTTGACGCCACAGGTCCAGCGAGGCCCAGGCAGAGAACTGTCGATTGGGGTGGTGGGCGAGAGGAGTTTGGGAATGGGCTCAGAGTGCAGAACCACCAGTGGGCTGGCAGAGGGGGCAGGCTGGGGTGGAAACAGGAGGGACAAGAGATATGCAGGGGACAGAAGGAGAGAAGATGCAGAGGAAGGAAACTCAGAGAAGGAGGGTGAAGGTTTGGAGTGCCCAGCCTCACCTCTGTGGTCACCATACGTCTGAGGCTGGTGGTTGCACCTTCCAAGAAGAGACATCGGATGAGGAAGCAGAGGAGGATGATGTAGGGAAGGAATACTGAGAAAATCAGCGTCTGGTCAGAGAGGTCGGGACAGAAAGCCGAAGTCAGGAGACGTGGGCGGGAGGGGAGCATAGGACAGAGAGGCAAGTGTTATCAGGGGCCAGCAGGAGCGGAGACAGTGAGGTGAGCAGTGTTAATGTGGCCGGGATGTGACAAGAGGGAGTTACAGGAGGATTATTCTAAGGAGACAACAATGTGGTTTGGGGGAAAAAAAAAATCCACCAATCAGGTGGAGGCCCTGGGTAAAGATGGCTTTTAAATGGTGGTGCAGTTGTGGTTTAGTTGCTATGTCTTGTCCAACTCTTTTGTGACCCTATGGACTCTAATCCTCCAGGCTCTTCTGTCCATGGGATTTCCCAGGCAAGAATACTGGATTGGGTTGCCATTTCATTCTCCAGGGGATCTTCCTGACCCAGGGATGCATTGCAAGTAGATTCTTTACCACACCGGGGAAGCCCTGTGGTCCAGTTGGATACAATCAATTCACGGGCTTTGGTTATTCTGACCTATTTTTGAATTTAGGGATAAGAACTGCGAAGGGGAGAGGAACCAGTGAGGCTGAAGACTGGATGTAACACCTTCATAGCTGAAGGGGAAAAGAAGAAATGGAAAAGAGACTTTGTGAGAAGATGATATGCTTAATAGGAATTAAATTTTTTTTTTTTTGCTCAGAGATTGATAAGGGAAACTCACCTCCCTGCCACCGTGTGCTCTACTAAGCCTTTAGTAAAACCCACTTTTGTGTGACTGGCTTATTTTGAAGGCTGCAAAGACATGGTGAGCTGGGCTTCTAGGGATGCCTGGCATGAAAGTTGATTGCTTGCATAGATACAGGGGTCAGAAGGTACAGGTAATGTTAACCAAGATAATCTGACATTACTTTTCCACAGAAGGAGAATATCCAGGTGCCAAGGGGGTGGGTTGGAAATAAGGATTGGAATAAAGTAATCTAAATGAGAAACTTTGAAGTCAGTGCCAGTCGGCTCCTTTAGGGGTTAATGGGCACTGTCAAGACGCAGGAAGGTGGGGTAAGCCAGGCTCAGGGAGTGAGGCCATGGTCTGATCTACAAGGCTGTCTGCAGGTCCCCACATGCAGTGGCATGCAGATGAGAGATGGGGAAGAGGGAACTGGGTCAGTCTGAGGTGCTCTTCTGTGCCACGGATGGGAGATGAGCGGTTCTCCTTGAGAGGAGCAGTGACCACTGCTGAGGGCAAGTACACCGTCTTCCTTAGGACCCTGATGGAGTGGCTGTGTGGTCACCTCTGAGCTTACCCTCTGGGTGGGTGGGGGGTATGGGGTCATGAGGATTGGAAAAGAGAAGTCAGCAGGAAGGAGTTAGATGGTGTGGGGGCAGGGAGCCTGAGGATCTTTGGACCTGGCAAAGGTGAAGGGGTAGTGAGACCAGCAGTCAGAGTGGCTTACCTGCATTGAAATCTTTAGCCCTACCATCATGATTAAGAAGAGGAGGAACCAGACTGTGAAGATGCCCAGGGTGAGATTCAGGACGAGGGTCTCGACCTCTTCTTCAATGTGGTTTGAGGCGTTCAGAGTGGTGTGGTACCAGAAGTACTGGTGGGTTACAGTCTGAAGGCAAGAAAGGTCTGGGGGAAGCCAGTCCCTCAGGTACCACCTCACCTGGTGGCTGCCCCTGCATGCCACTGCCTCCCCTTCAGCTCTCACTCCCTGTCTCTTGCTGCTTGGTTCCCCTGCCTCCCTTGGCTCTGCTGGGCCTCCCCCTCCCTCTCCTCACCGGTGACATTGATGTTCCTCACCAGTGGGCACTTGTCCCACGGCAGGGGGTAACGAAAGGAGTTGCTTAGGTAGGAGAGGCTCCAGGTGATGATAATGCTGTTGTACAAGCTCACCAAGATGCACACCTGGGGGTGGACATGGTGGGTCTGAGGTGGGGTGGGATGGGTGGAGATAGGGAGCCTGGAGACCATAAGGGGTGGGCTGGGATGCCCCTGGCTGGACCCTCATTCACCAGTATGCTGGCGTAGCCTATGCCGCCCAGCCAGGGGACAAGCTGCTTCCAGACCCGGATGTTGTCCACGCGCAGACATTTCCCCATGATCATCTCCATGTACATGAGGGGAACCCCGAAAAAGAGGAGCATGAAGAAGTACACCAGGATAAAGCTGCCTGAAGAAGAGAACCAGGAGCTGTGCTCAGCCAGCCAGGAGTCCTGGCCCCCCTCCTCTTAATCTCCAGTTATCTCTTCCCCCAAATCCTCGGAGCCTAGGTGCCCAGCCCGAAAACTCCTTCTTTAAACTCAGGATCCAGGTCCCTGGCCTCACCTCCTCCATTCAGATGACACAGGTAAGGGAACCGCCATATGCTGCTTAGACCAATGGAGAAGGCAATCTGGATCAAGATGTTCGCAGCTCTTTTAGTCTGAGCAAAGTAGTTTTGGGTCTTGGTGGCCAGAATCTCCTTGGCTGTGAGCTTCCAGGACGGTGTTGAGGAAGTGTGGCGTTCTTTGGGGGATTCTTCCTCTGATATTTCTTCAAGGGACTCCATGACTTTCTTCTTACAGGCCCACTAACTCCTGAGGGAATCTTGGGGTCACCAAGCAGAGCAGACGTTAAGGAACATGTCTCAGGATACCAGACTGTAAAACCCCATGACAGAAAAGGTTTTAGAGGGCTTTCCTGGTGGCTCAGTGGTAAAGAACCTGCCTGCCAATGCAGAAGACACAGGTTCGATTCCTGGTCAGGGAAGGTCCCACATGTCTCTGAGAAACTAAGCCCATGCGCCACAACTATTGAGCCTGTGCTCTACAGCCCGGGAGACACAGCTACTGAGCCCACTCGCTGCAACTCGAAGCCCGTGTGCCCTAGAGCCCTTGCTCCACAACAAGACAAGCCACTGCAGTGAGAAGTTCGAGCACTGCAATGAAGAGTAGCCCCTGCTCTCTGAAACTAGCAAGAAGCCCTAGCAGCCAGGAAGACCCAGCACAGCCAAACATAAATAAATTAACTTTTTAAAAAAGGGTTTAGACCAATGAAGGCCAGAGTTTCAATCTTGGCCCTTCTCATGAGTTACTGACTTTGAGAAGATAATTTCATTTCTCTGACACTCAGTTTTTTTCTCATCTTATAAGCAACAGATCGATTTCAAAATATTTAATAACTGTTACAGCAAGTGGGAAGTGGAATTAAATCTTTAAAGTGCTGAAAGAAAATAACTTTGAATTTGGAATTCCATTTCTAGAAAACATATTCTTCAAGAATGAAGATGAAGTAAATACATTTTCAGACTAACAAAACCATGGAGTTTTGTTGCCAGAAGCCTGGCACTACTAAAAATAATACAGACATTTCTTCTGGAAGAAGAAAATTTACCTCAGAAGAAAGGTCAGACATGCAGAAAAGAATTGAGAATAATTGAAATGAAAATACGTGGATAAAATTGAAACTGAAAAAAAATAGGAATGTAGAGAATTAAATATATAACAACAAAGATTAGGAGGGTGGTAAATGGGAATTTAATTACTGTAAGTACTTTTCATTGTCTAGTAAGAGGATAAAAGTACAAATAATATAATTTGATAATATATATATATATATTTAATATGTGGGGGAATCATTAAAACAATAGTTTAAATGAATAATTCCTAAGCTATCAGAGAAAAAAAATGGACTAATGAAAAAAATCAATGTACAAAGAATTTAAGAAAGAAGAGAAAAAGAAATACAGAATAGATAAGACAAGTACAAAACACCTAATCAGATGGTAGATTTAAACCTAAATCTGTCTCTAACACCAAACACAAAAATAAACTCAAAATGAATTCAAGAAGACCAGGTACTATAAAACTCCCAGAGGAAAACATCAGCAGGACACTCTCTGACATGTCGAAGCAAGATCTTTCTTGATCCACCTCCTAGAGTACTGAAAACAAAAATAAAAATAAACTTAAAAGTTTCTACACAGCAAAAGAAACCACGAGCAAAATGAAAAGACAAGCCACAACATGGGAGAAAATATTTGAAATGAAGAGAACCACAAGGAATTAATCTCCAAGATATACTAACAGCTCATGCAGCTTAATTAAAAACAAACAAAAAAATACTTCACAAGCAGCCCAAAAATGAGGACAGGGATTTCCTTGGTGGTTCAGTGGTTAAGACTCTGCACTTCCACTGCAGAGGGTGGAGGTTCTATCCCTGGTTGGAGCACTGGTCGTGGTGCAGCCAAAAAAAATGGGTTGGAAGATCTAAATGGACATTTCTCCAAAGAAGACATACAGTTGGCCAAAAAGCACATGAAAAGATGCTCACATCATTAATTATTGGGCTTCCCTGGTGGCTCAGACAGTAAAGAATCTGCCTGCAATGCAGGAGACCTGGATTCGATCCCTGGGTTGGGAAGATCTGCTGAAAGAGGGTATGGCAACCCACTCCAGTATTCTTGCCTGGAGAATCCCCACAGACAAGGAACTTGGCAGGCTACAGTCCATGGGGTCGCAATGAGTCGGACTGAGTGACTAAGCACTCAGAGAAATGTAAATTAAAACTACAATGAGGTATCACCTCAAACTGGTCAGAGTAGCCATCATCAAAAAATTCTACAAACAATAAATTGCTAAATGCTGGAGAGGGTGTGGAGAAAAGGGAATCCTCCTACTCTGTTGGTGGGACTGTAAATTGGTACAGCCACTATGGAGAACAGTACTGCTGCTGCTGCTGCTGCTGCTAAGTCGCTTCAGTCGTGTCCGACTCTGTGCGACCCCATAGACGGCAGCCCATCAGGCTGCCCCGTCCCCGGGATTCTCCAGGCAAGAACACTGGAGTGGGTTGCTATTTCCTTCTCCAATGCATGAAAGTGAAAAGTGAAAGCAAAGTCGCTCTGTCATGTCAGACTCTTCGACACCCCATGGACTGCAGCCTACCAGGCTCCTCCGTCCATGGGATTCTCCAGGCAAGAGTACTGGAGTGGGGTGCCATTGCCTTCTCCATGGAGAACAGTACAGAGGTTCCTTAAAAAACTAAAAATAGAGCTACCATATGATCCAGCAATCCCATTCCTGGGCATATATCCTGAGAAAATCATAACTTGAAAAGATACATGTCCTATAACTTTTAAATAAATTGCTTCTTAATTAGCAATATTCCTCCATAGCAAACTTCTGACCTGGTGATTTTACTGATGAATTGTACTAAATATTAAAGAAATAAATACTACTAATCTTGAATAAAAATCTTCCAGAATAGAAAAAGTAGTGAGACCAGCCTCACCTTAATACCAAAACCTGGCAAGGAATTATGAAAAGAGAGAAAATCACATTCCTATGTCTTTCCCAAACAAAATAGTAGCAAATCAGATACATCAACACATAAGAACAACATAACATCACAACTGAGTTGAGCTTATTCCAGTAATGCAGGGAAGTTTATAAATTTAAAAAAAAATCAATCAAGATAACACAATAAAGGATACAAGTCATAAGATCATCTCAATATTTGTGTAAATTTTTGATAAAATGCAAAAACTATTCATTAAAAAAGAACTCTTAGGAAAGTAGGACTAAAAATGAAGATCCTTGAATCCTCCTTCCAAAGCAGGGGACGTGGGTTCTATCCTTGGTCAGGGAACTAAGATCCCACATGTCTCGGAGCAACTAAGCCCATGCACCACAACTAAAATTGAACATTCTTAATTTCATAGAGATTATTTACAGAAAAGCTTACAGCAAATATCAAACTTAGTGATAAAATTTTGAAAGCCTTCCCTTGGAGGTCAGTAATAAGACAAGGTGCCCACACCACCCCTTCTAGTCAAACTGAATTTAAAATTTGGGTAGGTTAATAGCATCCATGGCCCCAAATCTTCAAATTTTCCTTTATCTACTCCCTTCACAATGTTCTGAAGATCCTCTCACTAAGACAGGCTGTAACCTACTTTGCTATCACTTGACTCTAGGCTGGTGTGCTAATTCAGAGACTAGGCTGCAAAAAGCTTTGTTGCTTGCTCTCTTACTATCTCTTACTATCTCTTTTGCTATCACCATGAGGACCCATCTAGACTAATCTGCTGAAACAGAGACATATAAACCAGAGCTGAACCACTCCAGAGGTCCCAGCTCAAGCTAGCTTAGATCAGTCAGAAGCCCCACACGTATTTGCTGACCCCAGCCTAACGACTCATGAGACACAGTAATAAGTTCCTGTTGTTTTAAGTCACTGAATTCTGAAGTGATGTATTAAACAGCATTTTGATGGCAATAGATAATTGATATGAGGTCCTAGAAAGTAGAATAAGATTTTTTAGAGTATAAAGTTTGGAAAGAGAAGGAAAAGTGTCATTATTTATGTGAAAAATAAAAAAGAATCCATAAGTACATAATTGGATTAATAAGTGAGTAATAACAAGGTTGCTGAATACAGAGTTAATGGAATACTAATAGCATTTCTAATACCAACAATAAATAGGTAATGAAAAAATTAAAGGTAGTGATTATAATAACATGAGGATATTTCAAGTGTTTAGGAACCAATCTAACAAAAGATAAGACCTTTATACCAAAACCTACAAATGATTACTGAGAGAAGTAAAAGTTTTGAGTAACTGGAGAGGTATTCCATGTCAACTCAGAAGATCATGGAAATGACAGAATTAAGTAATTATGATGGGTAAAATGTATATTCATATTGAAAAAACAAAAATTGACTATTATCTCACAACATAACAAAAATTAATCCAGGAAGCTTCTAAAGAAATTAATATGGGAGAATATCTTCATGATGTGGAGGTTAAGAAAGATTCCTTAAACAGAACTTAGAAAGGGCTAACCATAAGGAAAACAATAGGTAAGGTGAGTTTATTAGAATTTAGTATATCTGTTCATAAACAGACATGGTTAAAACGAAGACTGAAGATCCCGTGTGCCTTAAATAAGACCCAGTGCAGCCAAATAAATAAATAAATGTTTTTAAAACTAAAATTATTAAAATTTAAAACTACAATTATTAATATATATATGTCTACTTCTTACAAATGAGATACGATTATAGAACATATATACTGGATAATACCATTAAATGTAACACGAAAGTGAAAGTGTTGGTCAATCAGTCTGTGTTCGACTCTTTGGGACCCCATGGACTGTAGACCACCAGGCTCCCCTGTTCATGGACTTCTCCAAGCAAGAATACTGGAGTGGGTTGCCATTCCCTTCTCCAGGGGATCTTCCCCACCCAAGGATCAAACCCACCCCAAGGGTCTCCTGCATTGCAGGCAGATTCTTTACCACTGAGTCACCTGGGAAGCCCCAAAAGTCACAGTATATAAATATACATTAATATATACTCTGTGAACATATATGTTATTTCTTACAGACTGGAGATTTATTGGATATATATAATATACATTTCCATTATATCATGAGTATATAATGAGTATTTTCCTAGGTAATAAGGCATTCTTTTAAAATGTGATTTTTAACGGCTACGTAATATTCTGGAGTCATTATATAAACCTGACCAAATCTACAGTCTGCTTAAATCTTCCTGAGTATGCTTCACAGCCGGTTTAGTTTAGCACCTGAACAGCCCACTGCTTCCCGCTCGACTCCCAGCCCCCACCCTACCTCCAACAGCAGCCACCCCTTGTCACCCTTTCAAGGCTTCTCACCTGCAGTTTGCTCTTTGATTCAGACGGGAGAGTACCAGGAGTCTAGAGTCAGTGAAGGCCGCGCCTATCACATCCCAACCCTACCGGCCTCAGCCCCATCACCTGCTGTAGGGAGTCGTTGTCTCCAGGTCGGGGCCATCCGAGGCCTGGTTGAGGAGAGATAAAGCGGGAAGAGAGGGGAGGCGAGCGGGGGAGCAGAGAGGGGGCCGGATGGGCCACCAGACTTCTGCTCTAACCGCTGGCGTTTTGCTATCCTGCTTGGGGGCCGACCCTTCCCTCCCAGGGTCAGGGCATCCTGGACCCCTAAATTCCTGGGAAGAAAGGGAGATGAGAAGCTAAGTTCCGAGGTCTGCGTCCAGAGGCGGAGCGATGCAGGAAGCGGGAACAGACGCCTGGCTCCCAGAGAGGTCAGGAACTGGGACCACCCCCAACCTTTACCCGCCACTGACACGCGCATCTGGACAAGACCGGTCGCTTCTGCGGGCGCTTGGGGGAGGGGAGGGGCGGCCTGGGCACGCGACGAGGGTATGAAGGCCGGTGCAAACCATTGCAACTGGGGTCAGAGGAGATTTTAATATCTCGCTGTAGCCGAAAGGTGAGTTAGGCAATTTACCTAGAAGATGCGCTCGCATCTGCGGTGCCTGCCTTCTTCAGACCCCTATCCCAGCCCCTGTGGACTCACTCTTCTAGGCTTCGGACCCACAGTCCGTAGACCGCTGCAGGCGTCTTGGACTTATCTCTCTGAAGGAAGCCGCATTCCCCACGGTTCCCAGAGGTTTGAAACCTGAGGATCTGCGCGCTTAGGTGTGATGCATAGTTCAGTTCTTCCCACTCCTTTCACCCCATCATCCCTGCCTTCTTGGAGCATCTTCTCTCCAAGTTTATTCTTTGAGGAGGATCCCTTGCTGTGATTAGAGTGAGATCATCTGTTGCTAGGCAGATAGTAGTTTGGTGGTATTGCATCTCCGGATTTTAAAAGGTGAATTCATTACTAAAGATGAAGCATAAAAGGAACTTAATAGTCCTCCTAAGAAATCAGAATAACACCCAAACAAGCTAGAAACAGTATAATAAAATAAAGGTGAAATTAATGCAACAGAAAGTGAAAAAAGTAAAAAAAAAAAAAAATCTAAATAATCCAAATGCTGCTTGTGAGCCTGATTTTAAAAAAGTAAAAATAAAAGTATACATTAAGAATGAGAAAAGCAACATCGTCACCAAAATTAGAATTTTAAGGGAATCCTATATGAAATTCTAGATCAACAAATCTAAAACCCTAGAGGACACTGACATCATTTAGCAAGTTTAAATTGTTAAAAAATGATCCAAGAATTTGGGGGTAGGAGGAATCAATAGAAATGATTTAGAAGATGAGTAAAGGTCTACCATTGATACAGGCACTGGGACCAGATGGGTTCAGTGCTGAGTTTTGTTTAACCTTTAAAAAAACAGATAACCTGTCTGTTATCATATAACTGTTATCATATAACTCAAAGTATGATCCATGAAGAAAAAGGCAGAGGAACCAGAGATCAAACTGCCAACATTCGTTGGATCATACAGAAAGCAAGAGGATTCCAGAAAAACATCTACTTTTGCTTCACTGACTACACAAAAGCCTTTGACTTATGTGAATCACAATAAACTGGAAAATTCTTAAAGAGATGGGAATACCAGCCCACTTTACCTGTCTCCTGAGATTTGAGATGGGAATACCAGACCACTTTACCTGTCTCCTGAGAAACTTGTATGCCAGTCAAGAAGCAACAGTTAAAACCTTACAGGGAAAAACAAACTGGTTCAAAATTGGGAAAGGAGTATGTCAAGGCTGTATATTGTCATCCTGTTTATTTAATTTATATGCAAAGTAAATCATTTGAAATGCTAGGTTGGATGAACCACAACCTGGAATCAAGATTGCCGGGAGAAATATCAACAACCTTAGATATGCAGATGATGCCACTCTAAGGGCAGAAAGTGAAGAGGAACTAAAGAGCCTCTTGATGCGGGTGAAAGAGGAGAGCAAAAAAGCTGGCTTAAAATTCAACATTCAAAAAACTAAGATTATGGCATCTGGTCACATCACTTCCTGGCAAATAGAAGAGGAAAAAGTGGAGGCAGTGACAGATTATATTTTCTTGGGTTTCAAAATCACTGTGGACGGTGACTGCAGCCATGAAATCACAAGGTGCAATTAACAAGGTGCAAGCATTTGTGTATTACCTCGGAGTCAACATTATCTTCATTCAGCTCAGTTCAGTTCAGTTGCTCAGTCATGTCCAACTCTTTTCGACCCCATGAATCGCAGCATGCCAGGCCTCCCTGTCCATCACCAAC
>NW_011494857.1:1046220-1046386 GCF_000754665.1 Bison bison bison
TCTTCGCATGACGTGGCCAAAGTACTGGAGTTTCAGCTTTAGCATCATTCCTTCCAAAGAAATCCCAGATTTCTCTATCCAGATCATCTCTATTACCTACTTACTGATTGTCAGTACAAAAAAAAGAAAAAAATCTTTCTTTTTTATTTTATATGCATGTAAAAAA
>NW_011494857.1:1046661-1083587 GCF_000754665.1 Bison bison bison
TGTTGGCAAAGCTTTTCAATATGCTATCTAGGTTGGTCATAACTTTTCTTCCAAGGAGTAAGCGTCTTTTAATTTCATGGCTGCAGTCACCATCTGCAGTGATTTTGGAGCCCCAAAAAATAAAGTCTGACACTGTTTCCACTGTTTCCCCATCTATTTGCCATGAAGTGATGGGACCAGATGCCATGATCTTCATTTCCTGAATTATCTTCATTACCTCCACCATAGTTTGGTCTCAGGTCAAACAACAGGGTGGGGAACACAGCCCTGCCCATCCACAGAAAATTGGATTAAAGGTTTACTGAGCATGCCCCCACCCATCAGAACAAGAGCCAGTTTCCCCATCAGTCAGTCTCTCCTATCAGGAAGCTTCCATAAGCTTCTTATCCTTATCAGAGGGCAGACAGAATGAAAACCACAGTCACAGAAAACTAATCAAACTGATCACATGGACCACAGCCTTGTCTAACTCAATGAAACTATGAGCTAAGTGAACAATGCAAAGAAATAGAGGAAAACAATAGAATGGGAAAGACTAGAGATCTCTTCAAGAAAATTAGAGATACCAAGGGAACACTTCATGCAAAGATGGGCTCAATAAAGGACAGAAATGGTATGGACCTAACAGAAACAGAAGAGGTGGCAAAAATACATAAAAAAAAAACTGTACAAAAAAGATCTTAATGACCCAGATAACCACGATGGTGTGATCACTGGACTAGAGCCAGACATCTTGGAGTGCAAAGTCAAGTGGGACTTAGGAGGCATCACTACGAACAAAGCTAATGGAGGTGACAGAATTCCAGTTGAGCCATGTCAAATCCTAGAAGATGCTGCTCTTAAAGTGCTGCACTCAATATGCCAGCAAATTTGGAAAACTCAGCAGTGGCCACAGGACTGGAAACGGTCAGTTTTCATTCCAATCCCAAAGAAAGGCAATGCCAAAGAATGCTCAAACTACTGCACAATTGCACTCATCTCACATGCTAGCAAAGTAATGCTCAAAATTCTCCAAGCCAGACTTCAACAGTACATGAACCCTGAACTTCCAAATGTTCAAGTTGGATTTAGAAAAGGCAGAGAAACCAGAGATCAAATTGCTGGATCCAACATCTGTTGGATCATTAAAAAAGCAAGAGAGTTCCAGAAAAACATCTACTTTTGCTTTATTGACTAAGCCAAAGCCTTTGACTGTG
Organism: Bison bison bison; assembly: GCF_000754665.1. NCBI lineage: Eukaryota > Metazoa > Chordata > Mammalia > Artiodactyla > Bovidae > Bison > Bison bison. The sequence goes on from NW_011494857.1 coordinate 1,047,858, forward strand.
TGGACCACACGAACTGTGGAAAATTCTTAAAGAAGTGGTAATACCAGATCACCTGACCTGCCTCCTGAGAAATCTGTATGCAGGTCAAGAAGCAACAATTAGACCTGGACATTGGACAACAGACTGGTTCCAAATCGGGAAAGGAGTATGTCAGGACTGTATATTGTCACCCTCCTTATTTAACTTATATGCAGAGTACATCATGAGAAATGCCAGGCTGGATGAAGCAAAAGCTGGAATCAGGATTTCCAGGAGAAATATCAATAACCTCAGATATGCAGATGATACCCCTTATGGCAGAAAGTGAAGAAAAACTAAAGAGCCTCTTGATGAAAGTGAAAGAGGAGAGTGAAAAAGTTGGCTTAAAACTCAACTTTCAAAAAACTAAGTGTTGCCCTAATTGGTCCAGGAGCGAGCAACGAGAATGAAGACAGAACACGAAATCTGTTGCAATGGGTCCAGGGACCTGCAACCTCTGTTGGACAGAGTCCAACTGAGTGGATTCTGAGGTGCAGAGTCCACTCTGAGTCCAGCTCTTATTCCTAATTGCAGACTACAAGACTTTCTCAGATTTTCTTTTTTTCAAGACTCATGCTGTGTTAATCACGTACTCCTAAATGTCATGGACTACGCTGACATAGTCCAGATTTCCTTGTGTTTACCCCAGACCTTTCCCTCCTGGGCTAGTCTCAGGAATTAACAAGTGCGTAGGCAGCGTAAATGCCTGGCGCCGACCCGGTGTTCCAAGGACCTTGCTTTCATGATCCCAGTCATACTCCCTTCTGGGTCTGGCCTTGGGGTTTGTAATAAGGCAATTATTCTTAGGAAAAAAGTGAAAGATAATCATTAACATAGTTTCTTAATATATGCTGTTTTCCCAGGTGCTATTTCTGTGAATATTCTGTGTACAGAATAGCTTTTCTGTACAAAAAAGATCTTAATGACCCAGATAACCACGATGGTGTGATCACTGGACTAGAGCCAGACATCTTGGAGTGCAAAGTCAAGTGGGACTTAGGAGGCATCACTACGAACAAAGCTAATGGAGGTGACAGAATTCCATTATGTGAAATTACATTATCGGGAATTCCCACTACAAAGAAGATCATGGCATCTGGTCCCCTCACTTCATGGCAAATAGATGGGGAAACAATGGAAACAGTGAAAGACTTTACTTTTTTGGGCTCCAAAATCACTGCAAATGGTGATTGCAGCCATGAAATTAAAAGACACTTTCTCTTGGAAGAAAAGCTATGACCAACCTAGACAGCATATTAAAAAGCGGAGACATTACTTTGCTGACAAAGGTCTGTCTAGTTAAAGCTATGGTTTTTCCAATGGTCATGTATGGATGTGAAAGTTGGACGATAAAGAAGGCTGAGCGCTGAAGAACTGAACTGTGGTGTTGGAGAAGATTCTTGAGAGTCCCTTGGACAGCAAGGAAATCAAACCAGTCAGTCCTAAAGGAAATCAACCCTGAATACTCATTGGAAGGCCTCATGCTGAAACTGAAGCTCCAATACTTTGGCCACTTGATGGGAAGAGCTGACTCATTGGAAAAGACTCTGATGTTGGGAAAGATTGAGGGTAAGAGAAGAGGGCGACAGAGGATGAGATGGTTGGATGGAATCATGCACTCAATGGATATGAGTTTGAGCAAACTCCAGGAGATAGTGAAGAACATGGAATCCTGGCATGCTGCAGTCCATGGGGTCGCAAAGGGTCAGACACGACTGAGTGCCTGAACAACAACACATAAATAGCAGTGAGCTGGATTTAAAACAATTCAATCTTCAGTATTGGCCTTTTTACTAGTCCATGTGTAAATAATTGCAATTACTAGTATGTGTGGATTTATTTCTAATATTTTATCTTCTGCTTGTCCCACTTTTTCTTTATTAGCTTTTGATATTTTGTTCTGCATTCTTTTGGACTGATTCCCACCCCCGCTGCTGGTGTGTGAATGCAGCAGCAGTTACCAGTGTTTTCTAAGATCAGTGTTGCCCGGTTCTTGCAGCCTTCTCGTTCTGGTGAATAGAGTGTGAACAAAAGTAACATGCTTCACTTTCACATCTGGCCCATAAAACTCATTCTCTTTCCACGTGCACCAGCTCACTGGAAAGAACTCCAGAACCTAGAGGAGGGAAGAGCCCTAAGATGAAAGAAAGAGCACCACCCCCATTCCAGGCTATATTGTTCTGTATTCTGGTGTAAGCAGGAAATAAAATTTGATTGTTGGAAGTCACTGAGATTTTGTTTGATCTGTTAGAGAGGCCATCATTATTTACCTTAGCTAATACAGAAATTCAGAGAAGGCAATGGCACCCCACTCCAGTACTCTTGCCTGGAAAATCCCATGGATGGAGGAGCCTGGAAGGCTGCAGTCCATGGGGTCGCTGAGGGTCGGACACAACTGAGCGACTTCACTTTCATGCATCAGAGAAGGAAATGGCAACCCACTCCAGTGTTCTTGCCTGGAGAATCCCAGGGATGGAGGAGCCTGGTGGGCTGCCATCTATGGGGTCGCACAGAGTTGGACATGACTGAAGTGACTTAGCAGCAGCAGCAATACAGAAATTATAAGTTGTTCCTTTTTTAGTAGTTACCCTTGAAATTTTAACATGCATTTTTATCGGCGTCTAAAGATCAGTGTTTATCGTTCTGCTGAGTGCATCATTCTCCATCTCTAGCTATGTATTATATATAGCTGCCCGGTATTTTAGCTATTTGTCAGTTTTTTAACCATACAAATTAACTATTGCTATTATTGCTTTATAAGACTTAGTATGTGTTTACATTTACCCACATTATCATCATTTTCTTGGCTCAGCATTTCTTCTGTCTCAGGTCTCAGACCTGCCTTCTGGGATCATTTTACTACTCCTTGAGATATATTCTTTTTTAAAGTTAAAAAAATTGTTTTTAATCAAAAAAAATTATTAGATTTTTTGCTGCATTGGGTCTTCATCACCATGTTTGAGGACTACTCTCCAGTTGTAGTGCACAGGCTTCTCATTGCTGTGGACTCTGCGTAGAGCATGGGCTCTACGGCACTTGGGCTTCAGTGGTTACAATGCACAGGCTTAGTTGCCCTGCAGCGTGTGGAATCTTCTTGGATCAGAGATCAAACCTGTGTCTCATGCACTGGCAGGCGGATTCTTAACCACTGGATCACCAGGGAAGTCCTCCTTGAAGTATATTTTTTACCAAAGATTTGTGGGTGGAAAACTGTTGCGCTTCCCTGAAAAATCTCTATTTTGCTTTGTTCTGGAGAAATTGGTTTTGCTGGATTTACGTTTTTAAGTTGACGGTTACTTTCACCTCTTGGCAGATACTCTTCTGCTGTACCCTGGATTCTCTTGCAGTTGATAAGAAACCAGCTGTGGACTGTCATTCCTTTTTGTACATTTTATTTATTTATTTTTGGCTGCGTTGGGTCTTTGCTGCTGTAGGAGGGCCCTTCTCCAGTTCCCGAGAGCAGGGCTACTCTTCGTTGCGTTGCGAGGGCTTCCTGTGGTGGCTTCTTCCTGGAGCAGGGATCAAACCTGTGTCCCCTGAATTGGCAGGCGGATTCCTATCCACTGCACCAACAGGGAAGTCCTGTCATTCCTTTTGATGGAAGAAATTTTCACATATTGAGGTACATGCAAGTCATTCTAACTTATACATGATGTAACTTAAGCTTTATGATAACCAAAACAGCCCGCCTGTGGCCTATCAAACATATGTGGCTCAGTTCAGTTCAGTCGCTCAGTCATGTCCGACTCTTTGCCATCCCACGAACTACAGCATGCCAGGCTTCCCTGTCCATCAGCAACTCCCGAAGCTTGATCAAACTCATGTCCTTCGAGTCATTGTACATCTGCTTTAACCATTAAAGAAAATAATGCATTTTAAAAAGTAAAAATGGAGTAATTGCAGTTCAGGCATCCAAATTGGAGCTGGATGGCCATTGTGGATATGGTTTCAGACAGGTTCCTCCATCAACTGAGAACTTGAATTTTCTGGACTGTATCAGACTCAAAGACACCACCAGCCATTCTCAAAACAGTGTCGGCTAGCAGCTGTCAGCTGCAACCTGAGATCTCAAGGTCTTCCCGTAAAACTAGGCAACCATTTTGGGCCCCAACCAATCCTTGCTTAATAAGCATCTTTATTTCTTGCAGCCTCTGATTATAATCTTGATAAAAAAAACTTATATAGTTTTGCAGTTTTTGCCTTTATAAGCCACCTCCATCTTGTAGTCTAGCAGAACACAATTCAAGTGCTTCTTGACTCTGTATTTCCAGGGGTGTAGCTCTCAGTTTGGCTCAAATAAAACTCTTTTCCAGTCCTAATAATAGATTTTTATTGTTTCTGTTGATACTTTATAGGCAATGTCTTTTCTGCCTGGTTGCTCTTTATTTTGGGCATACTGCAGTTTCCTTTTATTTAATCTTTTCCATTTGTTATGTTTCCTCAGTCCAAGGATTTGAGTCTTTCCTTGATTTGGGGAATATGGTCATCTTTTTATTTGTCTTTGTATACTGTCTCTCCCGTAGTCTTTCAAAGGTCTCTTTTTGGAATTCCTATTAGAGGTGTGTTGAACTTTGTCCCACTATCCTCCATGTCTCTTAAACTCATATTGTTTTTATTGGAATATAATTGCTTCACAATGTTGTGTTTCTGCTTCACAATGACATAAATCAGCTATATGTATCAGTTACATGCATACATATATCCTCCCCCCTCTTGGAATCTCCCCCGACACCCAGTCCCACACATCTAGGTCACCATAGAGCATCAAGCTGAGCAGCTCCCTGTGCTATACCACAGGTTCCCATTAGCTATCTACTTTACACACAGTAGTGTATTTATGTCAAACCCAATCCTCCAATTCATCCCACCTTCCCCTGTATGTCCACATGTCCATTCTCTGTCTGCATCTCTATTCCTGCCCTGGAACTAGGTTTATCTGTACCATTTTTCTGGATTCCACATATGTGTATTAATATAGGATATTTGTTTTTCTCTTTCTGACTTACTTCCTTGTGTATGGCAGACTCTAGGTTCATCCACATCTCTACAAATGACCCAGTTCCATTCCTTTTTATGGATGAGTAATATCCATTGTATATATGTACCACATCTTTATCCATTCATCTGTCAATGGACACTTAGGTTTAAACTCATATTTTTAATGCCATGGTTTCTCTGTGCTACATCATTATGCTCCCTTTAGATTTGTCTCTCTTCTTAGTTTTTTAATTTGTTGTTTAACCTACCCATTGATGTTTTAAATCCAAACGATTTTTTCATTTCTAAAAGTTCTTTTTGGTCCTTTTTCAAATACCCTGATCATTTCTGAGAATCTCTTGCTCCTCATTCTTAATTTCAGCTCTTTCTTTTTGTCTTTAAATATATTCAGCACATTTATTCTATATTATTTACTTGATAATTCTGATATATAAGGTTTTTGCAGGTCTGATTCTGCTCATTGTGGATGTTAATCCTCCCTTTAGGGTGCCTCATTTCCTTGCATATTTTGTGATTTCTTTTTGTTATCCCATGTTCATTGGTAGTTTATTGGTGGGAATCCTGTGAAGCCTGGTAGAAGTTGTGTTTCCCCGAGATTATTTATATGTACTTATGACAGGTGCTGGGGCAAGGTGCTATCCACCAGACACCTTTTATGCTCATCCCAACTTGGATTTTTCAGATTATGCCAGTTGTGTGAATTTGAACCAAAATTCCACGTAAGAGTTACAAATTCTCAAAAACTAAACTATTTCTCTCCTATCAAAGACAGCAACAGACATATGCATTTTATTGTTATTTAACTCTTTCACAGAGAGTACAGTCCTTAAGCTTTCTATGTACAGGGGTTTCTTTTTCTTTCATGGAACCAAGGCTTTGTCTTCACCTAGCCTTTGAAATCAAAATCCCTAACTTACCAGACAGTGGCAATTCCCCCAAAGTGATCACTAGCTTTACTACCTTACCTATCTTAATTCAAGTTTAGAATTAATTTTTGGCCTCTTAAAGATTTCTTCTAATTTATTCTAAGCTCATTTACACATTTGAAGAGGATGGTTGATATATTTTATGCTACATTTAGGTGTCTTGTAATAAAGTGTGTTTTGTCTTATTTTTTTGTCACATTGCCCAGAATGAGTCCTCCTTGGGTTTTCTTCAGTTTCTGTAGTCAGCCTCTACTGTCCCCCTCATTCCCTGCCAAATATCCTTCTTCCAAACTCCCAGACCACCTTAGTAGAAAATACAATGTTGTGAAGTTTTAAGCCCCTTGGTATTTAAAAGATATTGACAAGGTCACCAATTAGCAGATAGTTAACTACTTTGCCATAATCAGTGACTCTACTCTATTTAGCCTAATGTACTTATAGGAAGAACCAGGAAGAGAGAACCTGGGGTTCTAGCATTTGAATTTAACAATCAATGGGAGGCAATACTGGAAACTGGGATTTTCTTTATGACAAAAGTAAAGTTTCACTGAACTGATTAATTTACCAGGATTATTTTTGCCCTGATTTCATAGGGACCAGACCTTATACAGACCAATTCCAAGAGGAAAGTAGCCTAGGAGAAGTAGTATCAGCATTTACCATTAACCAAATACCAGAAGTCAAGAACACCATTGTTATAGGTCTGGTGAGGGAAAGTATGGGAAATACAGGGAATGACTGCTAATGTTAATCCCTATCAGGCCAGAAAAACTCTGCCAGTCCAGGAAAACTAGTATTTGGGTCCAGTTACATTAGCAGTTTCTGCATTTGCCTCTTCTAATACAAGTTGCCAACCAGAGAGTTCCACCTTGATAAAGGAGTGATGTTGTGCCAAATGAACCAAGTCTTTATTTCCAATAGGAATTATTCACAGGAAAGAAAGTTTTCCCTCTGTTTTTGGTTTATCCATTTTAATAATCTTTTGTCTTTTTTGCCTCACCTGAAGCCGTGGACCAACCTTCGGTGAGTCCCCCTTAGCTTCAGGTTGGAAGGTTATTATGGCCGTATTGTGGCTCATGGAGACAGGAGAAGCCACCCGAATGATGACGGTGTAGAAGAAGTAGACAGGGACAGGCAGGACGGTGATGACGACGAGGAATATAAGCAAGGCTTTAGCCCATGATGGATAAATTCGGGTCACCTCATGTGACTATGGAGAAAAGGGAAGAAGGTTTAGAATGCCCAGGTTCTCTGAAGTGGAAGGCTGAAGAGGGTAGGGATAGGAGACAAACCAAGGCCACAGACTAAATAAATGAATCCCCAGGGAATCAGATGAGTGTGTCCTAGTTGTAAGAGTGGATTTAGGAGTGGGAGTGGGGAGGAAAAAAAGTGGACTGAAAAGTCTCATGTCCACTCCTTAGAGGGGTCTGGGAAGGGAGGCTCACAATTCTTGAGTCCCAGGCCAAGTAGGTGATCTCCTTCACAGACAGGTGAATCAGGGTGCTTAAAAACAGGACTAGCAGCACAAATGGAGACAGAAAACACCACAGCCAACGATAGATGGGGGAGATGGGGTGGCCCATCATGATACTCAGGTCTGTAAGGAACCTGGGAGGAAGGGTCACAAGACTTTGGGAGGCCCATTCAAGCCTTACCCAGCCTTGGTGTGGGGGTCAGTCCAAACCTAACCTGGGAGAAAACCCTTAACATTTCTTAAACCTTTCTGTTCACACCTCCACAACCAGCCTTCTTGCCACTAATTCATCCACTTTCAGTCTGGTTTCTGTCCCATCCCAGGGTTTTTCTTTTAAATCTCTCTCCTCCATCACCCTTCAGGATAAAAGCCCAATTTTCTGAAAGTAGGTTCTTTAAGCCCACACATCCAGCTTTCTTTGGTGAACCTTCTTAATCCCAATACATACAATTCAGGTTCCTTCTGCTTAGAACACCCTTCTCTCTTTCTCTCCCTTGACAAACTTCTCCTTCATCTTTCTATATTCTATTCATGCATCCTCTCCTTGACTGACTCTTCGATCTTCTTTAGATAAAAATCTGTGTTTCTAGAGTGCCCTCAGTTGCCTCCATCCTGCTCAAGGATATGTCTTTCTCCTTGGACTCTGAGAGCAGAAACTAAATTTAATTTATCTCAGTATCCCCCAGTACTCACCACAAGGCCTGTCTGGCACATAGGAGGCTCTAAGAAATATTTGAGAGTGACTGGTTGCATGAATGAACAAATTGATGCCAAGGGTCACTATCACCTATAAACACGGCCACCCTTGGATTACACGGGGCCTCTCAAATGGTAGTGTGCATATGAATCACTTGGGGTTCCTGTTAAAACACAGATACAGACCCAAAGGTCTGGGGTGGAGCCCGAGGGTCTGCATCTCTGATAAGCTTCCAGGTGCTGCCAATGCCACTGATCCAGAGCAAGCTTTCAGAAGCAAGGGATTACACATTTCAGATGTCCACACTACCCTGGTTGAAAGAAGAGCTCAGGAGCCCCTAGGACTTGATCTAGACTGCTCGCCACTTTCCCTCTTTATATTGATATTCCCCTGGAACCAGCATGCTCTTCTTTTTTCCCACCCTCTTGGGATCTCTCCATATGCCCTGTGATAAGAGCCTGGCAGTGAGAGCAAAAGGGACTCTTAGTTGTGTGGCAGGAAATCCTGGGATTGGGACATCACCTCCTGGCCCCATAGATCCAGGCCATGGCGATGGTCTCCAGGATGACGATGAAGAAAAGGGGCAGAGATACCCAGTAGTCATCCAGCAGGTTCACATAGTAGCTGCCGGAGGGCCTCACAAAAAGGAGGCTGCCCAGGAACATAGGCACACAGACACCCACTGGAGAGAAACATCAGATATAAATCAAGATCAGTACCGAACTTGTGCTGTGTAAGTCCCATTGGGGTTACAGTAAATGATGGCCATAGGTGGGAGTAGAGTCATAGGTCCGAGTACCTGTGAGCAGCTTTGAATGCTCCCTGAGGGAAGAGAAGGTATCCTGGAGAGGGGTGATGATGCCTTGTATGATTCCTATCACAGTGCTCAGCCCCAGGTTCACCAGCAACAGGAAGGTAACGATGGACCAGAAGGTGGGTCCAGAAAACAAAGAGACGATGTCACTAAACGTCACAATGACCACACCTGGACCGATCATAACCTGTGAATGAAGGAAAGAACGGTGAGGGCTCTGAGCTCAGTCTGGGGAGCCCTAACTCTGTTTCCATCCTCTCCCCTAGAAAACTATCTGTAGCCCTGTTCATGGCTATTATTATACTCATTTGGCCTTGAGGCATGAAGATTTCCTCCTGGTCTAGCAACTCTTTGGGGTTGGGGTAAAGAAGCTTATATGAATTCTAGTGCTTTGTGCTACAAAGGCTACAACTGCCTTATCACAAAAGGATACTATGAATCTTGGTCTTGGTTGTCCAAGATGCTTCTGAGAATCGCCTTTCTGAATTCTACAGACATCTAAGCAATGTGGAAGTTTCTGGTGCTCTGGGGGCTTTAAGGGGAACTCTACAGCCCTATCCCCAACCCCCTACCTACCTTATTCAATTCCTTAGACAAGTCGCAATCGGTCAAATTGGGTAGGATTCTGCTTTTGATGTATTCAGGGAGGTTGTTGAGCCACTTGGGGTAGATAGAGCTCGGATCATGGTACAGACTGTCTGGAGGGTGGGCCTCAGGCGGCAGGACCTGGGCAATGACCAGATCCATCACTTTTTCAGCATTCCTGGGGACAGGAGTAGAATTATATAGAACCATTTGGCCTTTGATGATAACCTCCTCCCTCAGCCTCTAGATGAAGAGGGAAATTACTAGCCTAAAGTTTTTGATTTGATTAAAGTAAGGCCTGCACTGAATCCTAGGTATCCAGGATCCTGCATGACACCTATTTTCATAATCACAGAAATGTTTGTGTGAGGCCAGAGAATTTCTGACTGAGGCAGACTCTTGGAGGGGTCTTTCCTACAGTACCATTGAGGGTTTTCAGATTTTTACCTCCTACTGGACAATCTCAGGATAATGTTATGGCTTCCCAGCTTTCTTGACCTGCTGGCCTCTTCAACTTCTTTACTCACAACTCTCTCAACCTTCTGTACTTCAGCTGTCCTCAATTACTAAGCCTTTTTCAACTTGCCACGCTCTCTCGATTGTCTTAGTGTCTTGGTCCCTGATGTTCTCTCTGCTTAGAACTATCCTATTCTAGCCGCACTTAGTCTACCCCAATTCCACCCCCTGAACATTCTCCACTTAGCAAATTCCTCCAAATCCTGACTCACTCACTGTACTATTTACTCCCATGGAAATCTGTTCATGATCTCTTATGAGGGCAAAGCAACAAACTGCAGAAAAGTAGTATGGTATAGGCCAATTTTTTTAAAAATAGCATGTTTTTATAAACGGGTCTGTGAATTGGAAACACTTGAAAGAACACTCCCAGTGATTACTTGTCAGGAAACAAACTCAGCTCAGGATTGCCTCTACCAGGAAACCTTCTCTGACTTCTCCCAGTTAGTAGCTCCCTCCTCTGTGTCCATTCATCATCCCTACCACTAGTCCTCATCTAGTTTGTGATTATCTGTTTACTATTTGCTTCCTCATTTTCTTGAAGTCAGGGATGGTAGTCTAGTTTACCATTGGCTGTGCTGACAGAGCTCAACACAGGGGCTGGTAGATAGGAGATGTTTTTATAAACGTCTGACGAGCATTTTTGGAATGAACATTATAGGAGAAGAAAATGGGGACTATGGCTATAAAAAACAGGCTATGGGGACCCTGGTGCAGCAGGACCTTTTTTTGTCTAATGGTTCAGCTGAAAGTATCCTCTAATTTGTCCATGGCAGCCTCCAGTTAAGAATGGGGTGAACACACTTTTGAAAACTTCCAACTTTGGGAATTTCCTAGTTTAGAAAAGCATCTCTGAAAGAGACAGAGGTGGTAGGATTCAGGTGTTTCTAAGGTTTAGGATGCTCCAATTGGAGGACCCCATATTGACAGCCAACTTCCTTGAGTGATGGGAGCCTAGACTGGAGTTGTGTGGGCTATTTCTAAGACTGGTTTTTGTGATGATCTCCATATGAAAGATTGGGCTCACATCAAGTAACATTTTTCGTTGTTTTTTGTGGCCAAGTGGCCCATTACAGCAAATACAAACACTGTGGTAGTTAGTGAAACAAGCAAGTTGAGAAAAGCCACAGCATAGGCATCAATGACACAGTTATTGGACCGAGGGATATACGAGCTGATTGCTGTGAAGCTGCCAAAGCCGGGGCCCAAGGACAAAAAGAGCTGGTTTCCTGTTCGGCGCCACACTTCCACAGAATACAGGGCTGGTACCTGAGAAGGAAAAGTACCATGTAAATGGGGATACATAGAGGGGAGAGACAAGCCATGATGGAAATAGAAGATGAGAAGGGAGTGAAAGAGGGAGCTAGGAGGGTTTCTATCAGACTATTAACCCTACTATTTGGATAAGAGACTTAAAGAGTGGGTGATGCCTTACCTTGGCAGCCAACAAATTCTTGAGGCCAAAATATGCGCCTTTCATCGTGAGACTCCGGATAAGAAGAGAGAAAAGGATGATGTAGGGAAGGAGTACTGAGATATACAGCATCTGAGTAGGAAGTATGATTCACAAAGAAAAGTTCAGCAGAGGCAGAAGTCTGTAGAGTAAGATCAAAGGCTATTGGGAATCAGAGGGAGGTCAGATTAGAGGGAATGAGAAGTTGGAGATGTATAGGCATCAAGTTAGGAGAATATTAGGGGATCTCAGATAGAAGGAAGTCCACCACATTAGTAAGTCAGAGGGTAGCTCACCTTCCCAGTGGACTTTGGCCCTTTGATCATGGAGATGCAGATGATTAACCAGATCACAAGGACAGAGGCACTCAAATGCATGACTGGTTTCCCATCTATCTCAATTTCATCTGTGGCCTTCAATACCTTCCGGTACCAGAAGTATGTGGTGGGGCTGGTCCGTGCGCATTCAGAATCTGAGGTGAACTGGCCATGGAGGAAACTGCAAGGCCAGGTGTGCCTCCCCCTTCTTCACATCCACCCACTCCTTCCAGTCCCATTTCATCATATTCTCCCAAGGATCCTTTTCCTACTTCATTCCTCTGTCCTCTCAGCCCTCCCATTTACCCTTTTCTTCCCTCACTTCTCACCAATACTGGAATTCTTTGATAGGGGGCACAATAACCAAGGTAGTGGAGACTGGAAAGACTGAACCAAATAGAAGAGATTCCATGCCATGAGCACACTGTAGTACAAGCCCACGATGATGCACACCTAGGGACCATGAAGAGTTCTGGAGATGAGAAAAAGGTAGGCTAGCCGGAGGGAGAGCTGGGGAACCGAACAGACTTCACTCTTGGAAGCGAAGTCATGGGACCCATTCCAGGATGAGGGTTAGGATGGGGATGGGGTGTAAAGGGTAGGCCTGGGCAGCCCAGGGCTCCTTACCATGAAGCTTGTATACCCTACACCACCAATCCAGGGGCTGATGACCTTCCACACACCAATGCTGCCCTGACGCATCCTCTGACCAGCTGCCATCTCCAGGAAGAGGAGAGGAATCCCAACCAAAAACATCATCAGGATGTAGATGATGAGAAAACTGCCTGTGCAGGGATTCAAGGAGGAGGTCTCAGAACCAGCCATCTGGCCTGGACTTCTTCATAGGTCCAGGAAGACATGTTCCCCACCAGTGACCTCCCTCAGGGCCACAGGCATCAAGGGTCAACTGCTTCCACATCCCTCACAGTCCCAGGTGTCTAGACCCCAATTCCTGGGAGACCAAGATACCTAGTCTCTCTCGCCTTGACCCAGGCCTCTAGCTTCACCGTTCTTATGAAACTAAGTATTCAGATATCCTGCTCCCACCCTCCCAAGGTTCCAGGGGTTCAGGTACCTGGCCCCTGCCTAGGTCAGTTTCCCAAATCTTCAGCCCCTACATATCTCAGGGACCCCAGAGTAGCCAGGACAGGTCTCTGGCTCCTCACCCCCTTGTGGGTCCATGATTTCTGGTCCCCAGGCTTACCACCTCCATTGTGAAAACACAGATAAGGAAAGCGCCAGATGGTGCTCAGCCCCACAGAGAAGCCCACCTGGGCCAGGAGATACTCAGTTTTATTGGCCCAGATTGGCCGTTCATGGGGGGCTTCATACTTTGGCCCATCTTTGTTTGGGGTCTCCAGTATGTCTTCATTATCTTCATCAGACCAAACGTGTTCTGACAGGTCAAACTTCTGGCTCTCCTCAGTAGGTATCTCGGACACTAACTGGTAAGCTGAGGTAGTAGCAGTGAGGGATATGGAAGTTGAAGGTACAGACAGCTGAGATTTCTCTTCCTGAGACTCCGTGTCTTCATTAACAGTTGTCATCCTGGGTGAACTCTAATTCCTGCTTCTGCAGGGATGGGGCCTTCTTCCTCGTTGACCTTAAGGACATTAAGAACTGCAGACTTTAGGTTTATGAGCTAAAGGGAAGACGAGATTAATCCTGCAAAAAACCCCTGAGGCCTCCCCAACCTTCTTATCCTTATGTGGTAAGAATATGGAGTCTCCACTCTAGAAAAGATCTCTAGGAAATAATAACTTAAAACAATACCATCTACAATACCAAAAGGCTTAAAATAATTTTATGAGGAATAATTTTATAACGAAAAATAAGCAAGACCTTTACACACACACACACAAACTATAAAATGTTGTTGAGAGAATAAAGAAGCCCTAACATGCTCATGAATTGGAAGTCTCAGTAGTCTAACAACATCCATGTTGCCCAATTTGATCTATAGATTCAATACAGTTCTTATTAAAATCACATCAGGGTCTTTGAGAAAATCAACAAGCGAATTCTAAAGTGTATATGAAAAGCCTAAACTGGTTAACACAATCTTGATGGAGAAGAAAAAATGGAAAGACTAACTATAAAGATATAGTCATTAAAAGAGTATGGTATTGATAGAAGGATCTACGGCACAAATAAATCAATGGAGTAATATGCTACGCTGTCCAGTGTGATAACTACTAGCCAGGGACTATCTAAATTAAAACTAAGTAACATTAACAATTTAGTTCCTCAGTCATACTGCCACATATCAAATGCTTAGTAGACACATGGATACCATATTAGAAGGACAGATATAAAAATTTCCATTATCACAGAAAATTCTCTGGATACCAGTGGGAGAGCTCAGAAACACACTCACACATATACAGACACCTGATTTACAACAAAGATGGCACTGCAAAGCTGTAGAGAAAGGACACTGCTTTCAATAAATGACTAGTTGCTTGCGCAATTGGATATCTATACAGAAATAAATGAACCTCGGCCTCCTCAACTTCACACATTAAATAAAAATATATTCACAGCAGACTGTAGTTATATAAAAGGTAAAACAACAAGATTTAAGATGAAAACCCCAGGAGAATACCTGTATGACTTGAGGGTAGGCACAGATTTCTTAGACAGTAGTGCACAAAAAGCACTAGTCATAAAGGAAAAGTTTGACATATTGGACAAAATTAAAAATAGAAGTGTCTTTCAATCAAAAGTTACCATTAATTGAGTAAACACAGACAAGTCACAGAAGATATCTGCAACGTACATGATGGACAGAATCATGCCCTCTTCCAGGATATCCACATCCTAATGCCTGGAACCTGCCAATATGTTACCTCACATTTCTATGTGATTAAATTATGGATCTTGAAACGGGGAGATTATTTGGGATTATCTATGATAGACACATAGGTAAGAGAAATGGCAATTCCTGGAGAAGGAAATGGCAACCCACTCCAGTATTCTTGCTTGGAGAATCCCATGGACAGAGGAGCCTGGCGGGCTACAGTCCACGGGGTTGCAATGAGTCGGACACGACTGAGCGACTTCACTCCACTTACACATGATGGACACAATGTACTTACTGGGTCCTTGTAAGGGAAAGAAGGAGATAGCAGGTTCCAAATCACAAAAGGAAATAGGATAGCAGAAGCAGAAATCGGAGTGATATCCTTCGAATATGTAGAAAGGAGCCATGATTCAAGGAATGTAGATGAATCCTAGTATGTGGAAAAGGCTAGGAAATGGCAAAGCTTAGGTCCTATGTAAAGAACACAGGCCTGCTGACAACTTGCTTTTAGTTCAGTGAAACTGATCTCAGATTTCTGACCTGCAGAACTGTAAGATAATACATTCATATTGTGTTAAGCAACTAAGTTTGTAGTTATTGTTACAGCAACAAAATACACAACCAAAAAGGGCATGTTTTTCCTCTAAAATTTATTTTTAAAAAAACACCCACAAATAAATAACAAAAGGCAGGAAGGGAAAAAGTGGAGGGAAGGGAACAGAAAGCTCAAACAGGCATATTATCAAAGAAGATATACAAATGGCCAAGAAAGAGGAAAAGATACTCAATGCTCAACTTCATTCATCAATAAGAAAATGTAATTTAAAACCACAAATGAGAACAGATGGGTGTATATGTGATAAATCAAGTAAGGTAATATGTTAACTGTAGAATCTAGGTTGATGGGTATATGGATGGTCACTGTATAAATCTTTGAACATTTCTGTATGCTTAAGAATTTTTTCACAATAAAATATTTTGAAGGACACCACAATAAGATACCACTATATATCCACTAGACAAGCAAACATGAAAAAGACTGATTAAACCAAATAATGGCATGTGTAGAAACTTCTGGAACTCATATACACTGCTGGTAGGAACACGGATCGCTACAGCCGCTTCAGAAAACTAGTTGAATGTACCACATACTTTAAATATTCTCATACGTTATCACCCTTTTCAAAGTGATTATCTAACAGAAATGTGTACATAAGTGCGCCAAAAACCACATCCAAGAATGCTCATAGCTGCAATATTCATAACTGCCAAAACCTGCTGCTGTTAAGTCACTTCAGTCATGTCCGACTCTGTGCGACCCCATAGACGGCAGCCACCAGGCTCCCCCATCCCTGGGATTCTCCAGGCAAGAACACTGGAGTGGGTTGCCATTGCCTTCTCCAATGCATGAAAGTGAAAAGTGAAAGTGAGGTCACTCAGTCGTGTCCGACCCTCAGCGATCCCATGGACTGCAGCCCACCAGGCTCCTCCATCCATGGGATTTTCCAGGCAAGAGTACTGGAGTGGGGTGCCATTGCCTTCTCCGGCCAAAACCTGAGAACAGCTCAAATATCTTTCAACAGTAGAATTAATAAGTGAGAGTATATTCATATAATGAGGAGACAACAGTAAAGAGTTAATTACAGGTATGTGCAACAATCTGGATGAATCTCAAAAATATTTTGAATGAAGGAAGCCAGGCCCAGAAGAGTACATACTATATAATTCTATTTATAAGAACAGGCAAAACAAATTTATGGTGTCAGAAGTCAGGATAGCATGCTCACGTTGTGACAATTTATCTAGCCATAATTATGATTTGCACATGCCTTAATATGTGATACTTCAATAAAAGTTTATCTAAAAATAAACGTTTGGGGAAAACGCTGGATTTCTATACAAAACAATAAACAGAAAGTGGATTTTAAAAAGAAAGATAGCACAATAGCAACAAAAACTTTATGACATCAAGAAGTAAATATAAACAACATTAAACGTCTTAAATAAAAGCAGAAATATTCTATGTTCATGGGCATAAATACTCAGTATGGAATTTCTCCCCCAAATTTATAGATTCAATGCAATTCCAATCAAAATATAAACTTTTTTTTTTTTTTTCACAAAAGCTAGCAAAGATTTTACTCTATATTTATTTGGCTGTGCCAGGCGGCATATAGGATATTAGTTCCCTGACCAGGGATCAAACTCACACCCCCTGCATTGGAAGTGCAATCTTAACCACTAGGCCACCAGGGAAGTCTCTACAATTTATATAGAGGAATAAAGTGTCAAAAATAATGAAGAGACACCGTCTGTTACTGGCCAAGGTGGAGTAAGCTAACGACATATAACCAATCCTCACTAATTAGCTAAAATCTCTGGATAGAATACAAAAAGCAACTACCTGAGGACTTTGAAAAGTAAATAGCAGCAGTCAGAATGGGTATTTAACTTGAACAATGACTTATAATGGAGAGAATGAGTGTCACATATTTTTTCCCTCCTTTGTCTCTGGTCCAAGAATAAGCCAAATCATAGAACTGTACAACAAGCACTAAATAAAAAAAACTCCAGGAGAAATCTCCTATTTCTCAAGGACCAGGAAAAGGAGCTCCTATGCCTACTCCTCCCCCCAAATAGGATGGAGGAAATACCAATTTCCCCTTCACAACCTGGAGGCTCACCTCTGAACTACACAAGTATGGAACGAATGCAAAGAAGCACAGCAAGGCTTTGAAAACTGAACAGTGTAGAAACAACTTCCCAAGCCACAGACTAACCCTGGGGTGGCACATGCTAACCCAAATAGCATCACAAAGGCTGTGAAAATTGAACTAACACTAACCACACCCATAGAAGATATGACAAAATTTTCCATCTGAACTCAACCAGGTTGATGGTCTGTTAAAACAAAATAAGCAAACAAATTCAACATTCTCCAGAGGATATTAACAGGATCTTGAGTCTCAAGACATAATATTCAAATTTTCCAGGATACTATCCAACATAACTCAGCACTTACACACACATACACACACACACACACACACGCACAAATCTGACCATTTCCCAAGGGAAAAGACAATAGATGTCAACCCTGAGATGACCCAGATGATGGAATTATTACACAGACTTATTTTAAAATTTTTTATTATTTTTCCAGCTTTAAGGAGGTATGATTGACAAGTAAAAATTGTAGGGACTTCTCTGGTGGTCCAATGGCTAAACTTCATGCTCCCAGTGCAGTGGGTCCAGGTTCAATCTTTGGTCAGGGAACTAGAACCCACATGCCGCAACTAAAGATCCCCTGTGCTGCAGCTAAGACCCAGTGTAGCCAAATAAATATATACATATGTAAATACATGTATATATATATCTTTAAATTATGTATATTTATGGTATACATGTGATGTTTTGATATATGTGTACATTGTGAAATGATTACTACAATGAAGTTAATTAACGTCTCTCACCTCACACCATTAATTTTGTGAGTGTGGTAAGAATACTTAAGATCTACTTTCTTAGTAAATTTCAGATTTACAATACATCATTAACTGTAAAGTCATCGCGCTGTACATGGAGAACTTACTCATTTTATAATTGAAAGTTTGTTCTCTTTGACCAACAACTTCTTTTCCTCCTTCCCTCTGCCCCTGTAATCACTCTTCTTCTCTTTGTGTGAGTTAGACTTTTTTAGATTCCACATATAAGTGAGATCATGCAGTATTTATCTCTCTGTGCCTGGCTTATTTCACTTGGTTAATGTTCATGAGGGCTTCCCCCGTGGGTCAGCGGTAAAGAATCTGCCTGCCAATACAGAAGACTCAGGAGACGCAGGTGCAATCCCTGGGTTGAGGAGATCCCCTGCAGAAGGAAATGGCAAATACTCCAGTATTCTTGCCTGGAAAATCCATGGACAGAGGAGCCTGGTAGGCTATAGTACCATAAGGTTGCAAAAGAGTCAGATAAGATTGAGCACAGCACACAGCACAATGTCCACGAGGTTCGCGTGGTCACAAATAGTAGTTTCCTTAAGGTCAATAATATTCCAGGGTGCACACGTATGTGTGTGTACATGTGTGTGCTATTAATACATTTTCTTTACCCCACTAAACTACCGTGGACACTTGATTGTTTCCATTTCCTGGCTGTTGAGGTGAACGCTGCAATGAATGTGAGAGTGCCGATATCTCTTCAACATTCTGATTTCATTTCCTTTCAATATATACCCAGAATTGGGATCACTGGATCATATGGTAGCTCTATTCTTAATTTTTTGAGGAACTGTCATCCTGTTTTCCATAGTGGCTGTTCCAAGTTACATTTCTACCAACAGGGTATAAGGGTTCCTTTTTCTCCACATCCTTGCCAACACTTGTTATCTTGTGACTTTTTGATAATAGCCACATTAACAGACGTAAGGTGATATCTCATTGTACTTTTGACTTGCATTTCCCTGATAAGTGATTTTGAGCACCTTTTCATATAACTATCGGCGGCCATTTCTATGTCTTCTTGGAAAAAATGTTTATTTTTGAAGCTGGATTTTTTTTTTTGCCAAAGTTGTATGAGTTCCTTAGTATATTTTGAATGTTAATACCTTATGGATACATGGTTTGCAAATATTTTCTCCCATTTCATAGGACGCCTTTGTATTCTTTTGTTTCATTTGCTGAGGAGAAACTTTTAAATTTAATGCAGTTGTTCTTGCTTTTGTCCTGTGTTTTTGGTATCATAACTCCCTCCCTCCAAATCATTAGTTCTAGGAGTTTTATGGCCTCTGGTCTTCAAACAACACAGAATTGTTTTGTATGGGGTTAGATAAGGGTCTTATTTCTTTCTTTTGCATGTGAGAATCCAGTTTTTCCAGAACCATTTATTGAACAGAATATCCTTTTCCCACTGTGTATTCTGGGATCCTTTGTTTAAGATTGGGGATTCCCTGGTAGCTCAGCTGGTAAAGGATCCGCCTGCAATAAGGGAGACCCTGGTTCAATTCCTAGGATGGGAAGATCCCTTGGAGAAGGGATAGTCTACCCATTCCAGTATTCTCGGGCTTCCCTGGTGGCTCAGCTGGTAAAGAATCCGCCTGCAATGTGGTATACCTGGCTTCAATCCCTGGGTTGGGAAGATCCCCTGGAGAAGGGAACAGCTACCCACTCCAGTATTCTGGCCTGGAGAAGTCCATGGACTGTATAGTCCATGGGGTCACAAAGAGTCGGACATGACTGAACAACTTTTGCTTCACTTGTTTAAGATTAGTTGACTGAATATGTGTGGCCTTATATCCAGGCTCTCTATTCTGTTCCATTGGCCTAGGTGTCCGTCTTTATGCCAGTACAATATTGTTTTGATTTACAATAGCTTTGCAATATAATTTGACATTAGGAAATGTGATGCCCCCCAGCTTTGTTCTTCTTGCTCAAGATTGCTGTAGCTATTTGAGATCCTTTACAATTCTGTACAAATTTTAAGATTGTTTTTCCTATTTCTATGAAAAACCATCACTGGAATTTTGATAGGGATTGCATTTAATCTGTAAATTACTTTGGGTAGTATGGACATTTTGACAATATTAATTCTTTCAATACATGAACACAGGACATATTTCCATTTATTTTCATCTTATTCAGTTTCTTTCATCAGTGTTTTATAGATTTCAGTGTATAGATATTTCACCTCTTTTTTTAAAATTGTGTTTCACTTTATTGCACTTTGCAGATATTGCATTTTTTTCTAACTGAAGGTTTGTGGCAACCCTGCACTGTAAGATGATGGTTAACATTCTTTTAGCAATAAAATATTTTAAAATTATGTATAATTTTCAGACACAATGCTATTGCACACTTAATCATATGGTAGTTTTACTTTAAAATTTTGAGGAAATTTTTTTATAAAAATAGAAAAATTCATCCTAAAATTCATATGGACTCTCAAGGGATCCTGAATAGCCAAAACAATCTTGAAAAAGAAGAATAAAGCTGGAGGACTCATACTTCCTGATTTCAAACTTTACTACAAAGCTGCAATGATCAAAACAGTGTGGTACTGACATAAAGATAGACATATAGACCAGTGGATTAGAATGAAGAACCCAGAAATAAAACCCTTACATATACAGTAAATTGATTTTTGACAAGGGTGCTAAGATCATTCAATGGGAGAAGAATGGGGTATTTTCAATAATTTGTGCTGGAAAAACTGGATATCCACATGCAAAAGAATGAAGTTGGACCTTTACCTAACACCCTATACAAAAACTAACTCAAAATGGATCAAAGATCTAAATGTAAAATCTGAAATTATAAAACTACTAGGAAAAAACATAGGGCAAAACTTACACGATACTGGATTTGATTTCTTGGATATGATACCAAAGGCACAGGCAATAAAACTATATGTAGATAAACTGGACTCCATAAAAAATTTTTGTGTATAAAAAATAATACCAATAAAGTAAAAAGGTAACCCACACAATAAATATTTTCAAAACCATATGTCTGACAAGGGATCAATATCCAGAATATACAGTGTGTATGCTAAGTCGCTTCAGTTGTGTCTGACTCTGCAACCCAATGGATGTAGCCTGCCAGACTCCTGTGTCCATGGGATTCTCCAGGCAAGAATACTGGAGTGGGTTGTCATGCCCTCCTCCAGGGGATCTTCCCAACCCTGGGATTGAACCCATGTCTCCTGCATTGGCAGGCAGGTTTTTTACCACTAGAGCCACCTAGAGAACACCACAAATTCATTTAAAAATGATGAAAGGATTTGAATAAATATTCTGCCAAAGAAGATATATAAATGATCAAGAAACACATGGAAAGATGCTCAACATCACTAATGGTGGTTTCGTCGCTAAGTCGTGTGCAACTCTTGCCACCCCATGGACTGTAGTGCGCAAGGCTCCTCTGCCCATGGGATTTCCTAGGCAAGAATACTAAAGTGGGTTGCCATTTCCTTCTCCAGGGGATCTTCCCAATGTAGGGATCAAACCCGGGTCTCCTGCACTGAGGGTGGACTCCTGCACAGGAGGTAGATTCTTTACCAACTGAGCTCCGAGGGAAATACAAATCAAAACTACAATAAGATACTATATCACATCCATGAGAATGGCTACTTAAAAAAAAAAAAAAAAAACAGAAAATAACAAGTGCTGACAAAGATGTGGAATGACTGGAGTCCTTGTGCCCTGTTGGTGGGAATGTAAAATGATATAGCTACTGTCTGGAAAATATTATGAAGGTTCTGCAAAAAATTAAAAATAAAATTGCCACATGATCCAACAATTCCACTTCTGGCTATATACCTAAAGTAATTGAAAATAGGGTCTTGAGAATTTTGTACGTTTATATTTATAACGGTATTATTCACATTAGCTAAACGTGGAAGAAATCCAAATGTCCACTGACAGATAAATTGGTAAACAAAATGTGGTATATCCATGTAATGGGATATTATTCAGCCTCAAAAAAGGAAGGAAATTGTGACATATACTACAGCATGGATGAACATTGAAGACGTTATGTTCATTGCTAAGCCAGCTACAAAAAGACAAAGACTGTATGTTTCCACTTGTATGAGATACTTAGAATAGTCAAAATCATAGAGACAGACAGCTGTAGAATGGTAATTGTTAGGGTTAGAGGGAGGGAGTAATAAGGAATTACTGCTTAATGGGCAGAGTTTCAGTTTCACAAGATGAAAGAAGTTATACAGATGGATGTTGGTGATGGTTATGCAATATTATGAATGTATTTAACCACTGAACTGGACACTTAAAAATGGTTGAGATGGTAAATTTTATATTATGTGTATTTTTCCACAATTAAAAAAAAAGGGAAAAAATGGAATGCACGGGGTATAGCCAGCTTGGAATCAGATAAGATTGCAGTTTTAAAATTGACCTTAGAACAGATTTTTAATGAATGAAAATGAGAAATTAAGGGATCTGGAACACAGGAAGAGAAAGTCAACATAAAGGTGAATATAATACTTGGGAAAAAACAAATCTTTTCATATTTGTAGTTTATCACTTCAGACTGTTGTTAAAGAGGTTTCCTTTTTTTAATTAAGGGAGAAATAAAATTTAAAGTGGAAAATTCTGGCTTTTAGACTGGCAGCTGCTTTTACCTACTTAAACATCAACTTCTGGGATTAATCTGTTCACTGAACAAATATTTGACTGCCCGTTTGTCCTTAAAAATACATGTCTGACACTGTTCTAAGCCTTATAGACAGAGCAGTAAACAAACAAAAGTCCCACCTTCCTTGAGCTTACATTCTAGTAACTTAAAGTTATCTGTGTATAAAATCTGAAAAAAAATGTACAGATTTAGAGAAAATTACATAATCTTAGCATACTATCATCTCTATTAGCTCTTTAATTTTGTGATAATTCCCTTATGCTTAAACATTAAGTTTACCCAACAAATCTGTGGGATTGTTTCACCATCTCCATTTGACACATAAGAAAGCTAAGAACAAGAAGAAAAAGCAGCTTGCTGAGAGACTCAGAGAATGACCTAAGGATATGGTATAACATAAACACAGATTTGTTTGTCTCCAAATGCTATTTTCTTCCCACCAGGCCCAGAAGCCTCTCAAGACAGGGATTGGAACAACAGAACCATCAGTGAGTACATCTGGGATTAGTCTTGCTGCCCACGGACCACTAACACAGTGACAGAACATGTGAACATTTCCATTTTAGATGGGTACAGACCCTACCACAAAGAGTCCTAAAACAACGTTCGGCTCAATTTCCTACCTACACTCTAGGCCCACCAGGTCTAGGTCCACCTGCCCTACTCCCTAGGTGGGAACACATATGTAGGTCTGGGGATGGGAAAATTGATGAGAGACAATTGATAAGAGACAATTTGGGGAAATGATGAGGGTGAGGGCATGTGGGAACCAACTTCTAACTGAGAAACAAACATCAAGAACCTCAACTGGCGATTTCCCTGGTGGTCCAGTGGCTAAGACTCTAAGCTCGCAATGTAGCGTGGGGGGCCCGGATTCAGTCCCTGATCGGGGAACTAGATCCCACATGTTGCAACTAGGGGTTCACGTGCCTCAACCAAAGATTCTGCAACTAAAGATCCCATATGCTGCAAATGAGACCTACTGCAGCCAAATAAAGAGATTTTTAAAAAAGAGAGAGAATCTAAAACCACATAGAGAAAAAAATATATAAAGTAAGATCCAAGAGGCTAAGTAAAAACTCTATAGTCCTAAATTTGAATTGAAAAAAAAAAAGTATGCATTTATTATATATTTTTAGGGAAAAAAGGATTTCTTACCTGTATCTATTAAAATGGCTTACAAACAATGATCAATGCAATACAACAAACACTGCAAGCACAAAACTGTAATCTCTAAATAGGAGAAAGAGTACATCAAGGCTGTATACTGTCACTCTGCTTATTTAACTTATATGTAGAGTACATCATGAGAAATGCTGTGCTAGAGGAAGCACAAGCTGGAATCAAGGTTGCAGGCAGAAATATCAATAACCTCAGATATGCAGATGACACCACCCTTATGGCAGAAAGTGAAGAACTAAAGAGCCTCTTGATGAAAGTGAAAGAGGAGAGTGAAAAAGTTGGCTTAAAGCTCAACATTCAGAAAACTAAGATCACGGCCTCTTGTCCCATCACATCATGGTAAATAGATGGGGAAACAGAGGCTGGCTTTATTTTTCTGGGCTCCAAAATCACTGCAGATAGTGAGTGCAGCCATGAAATTAAAAGACGCTTGCTCCTTGGAAGGAAAATTATGACCAACCTAGATAGCATATTAAAAAGCAGAGACATTACTTTGCCAACAAAGGTCCGTCTAGTCAAGGCTATAGTTTTTCCAGTAGTCATGTATGGATGTGAGAGTTGGACTATAAAGAAAGCTGAGCGCCAAAGAATTGATGCTTTTGAACTGTGGTGTTGGAGAAGATTCTTGAGAGTCCATTGGACTGCAAGGAGATCCAACCAGTCCATCCTAAAGGAGATCAGTCCTGGATGTTCATTGGAGGGACTGATGTTGAAGCTGAAACTCCAATACTTTGGCCACCTGATGCGAGTGCCAAAGAATTGATGCTTTTGAACTGTGGTGTTGGAAAAGACTGTTGAGAGTCCCTTGGACTGCATGGAGATCCAACCAGTCCATTCTAAAGGAAATCAGTCCTGAATATTCATTGGAAGGACTGATGCTGAAGCTGAAACTCCAATACTTTGGTCACCTGATACGAAGAACTGACTCATTTGAAAAGACCCTGATGCTGGGAAAGATTGAGGGCCGGAGGAGAAGGGGACGACAGAGGATGAAATGGTTGGATGGCATCACTGACTCGATGGACATGGGTTTGGGTGGACTCTGGGAGTTGGTGATGGACAGGGAGGCCTGGCGTGCTGCGGTTCATGGGGTCACAAAGAGTTAGATGCGACCAAGTGACTGAACTAAACTGAACTGAGCTGAAATAGCATTTTTCATTAAAATAAATTAGGTATTCTTGGAAAAATAACTGATTTCAGATTTGGGCCATAAAATGTAAGATAATTTCAAGGTTAATTTCATTGACCATTCAGTCAGTACCAGAAAGCAAGGAAATATTATATATACTCGGGTCTTGTCAAAAGGACTCAGGAGTCAACTTGAAGACACTCCCATGGGTCCAAGATGAGATGATTTGAGCATCAATAAGAATGACTGCAATGGACTGAAATACATCAAATAAGTTTAAATCAGTGAGTTCAGAGAGATACTAAAATAAAAAACTTCAGTGATCATATTCAGAGGATATTAGGCAATGAACTCATTTTTCAAGCTGGTAAATAAAGGAAAAGAATAAAAATTTATTTTGCTTTTCCTGTACAAAGTGTATGCCAGGGTAATGAATGTTTGACATGAAGTTCTCTTCCTAGGATTATTCCAACTAAGAAAAAAAGAAGGAATAATAAACATAGAATACCACATCTTATCTCTCGTTGAAAGGCGAATCTAGACAATGATCATCAATGGCTGCTAACACCACAAAAGGAGAGCCATCTGGGCATTTGAGGGTTTTTTTTTGTCCTCCTAATTGAAATATATAAAACCAATCATGAAGTATTCTTGCCAGGATATTGAACCTAGAAGTAATAATCTTCTTCACCTAATTACCAATTTACTCGAAACACAGGAAACATAAGAATATATTAAATAACATCACAAGAGGTAATCAGAAAATTCCAGATGGCCAGAAATTGTACAGGACAAATAACCCAGTTTTATCAATAAATACATTTCAAGGGGGGAAAAAAGAGGGAGGGAGGCCTACACATTAAAAGATGCTTAAAAGGTATAGTAATGGATTGCAACATATAAATTTTATTTGGATAATGATTCAAACCAACTTTTTAAAAAGTTATGAGACAGTCTCTCAAATAGTTACACACAGAGTTAGCATATAATCTAGAAATTTCACTCCTAAATATGTCAACAGAAATAAGAACATATGTCCAACCAAAAAAACCCACTTTTACATAAATGCTCATAATAGCATTATTATTATAATAGCCCCAAAGTGGAAACAAGCCAAATGCCCATCAACTGATAATTGGATAAATAAAATGTGTTATATCCATACAATGGACTATCATTCATCAATAAAAAGAAATGTGTAACGATACATGCTACATATGGGTGGATTTGAAAACATGCTATGTGAAAGAAGCCAGTCACAAAGAATTACATACATCGCATGATTCCATTTACATGAAATGTGCAGAATAGGTAAATCTACAGGACAAAAAGTAGATTAGTGTTCATCTAAGGCTGAGGTTGCCAGCTGGGGCAGTTACAGTGCTGGCTAAGGAGTGTGGGGTTTATTTTGGGGGTAATGAAAATGTACAAAAGCTGCAATGATAGACACACAACTCTGAATATATTAAAAGCCATTGAATTGTAGATTTTAAATGAGTGGATTGTATGGTGTAAGAATTATTGATATATCTTATATCTCAATAAATCTGTTAAAAAATATAAAGCTACCAGAAAAAAATTATGAAACAATCAGAAAATTTTAAATATTGAATGGATATTTAATGATATTAAAGGATTACTGTTATTTGGTTTTGGTGTGATAATAGTTTTTCAGGTTTTTTAAAAGTGTTTTTACTTTTTAGAGAATATACTGACATCTACAGGTGAAATGATAAATTTGGGATTTGCTTCAAAATAATGGAGGGAGCTTGACAGCCAGGCCTGTCGAGCCTGGCAGCCTTGGGGAAGGGTCTTTACTACAAGGACTCCCTCCACCCTCCAGGGTCCTTTCGGGTTGCCTTTCTTCATTCCGCGGAGAAAATGCAGAAGATTGTATTGCAGCTTAAGGAAGGTAAAATAGACTGTCTCCTTCCCCCAGGCACAATTAGCAAACCCAACTCCAGAGACCCCTGTCCGCTCCGTCAAGCCAACCCCCTGGCCCGATCTCTGAGCCGAGCTTCCCTTGTGGGTCACTCTGGGCACAGCCTCTTACCCTGCTAGGACCACTCTGGGTCCAGCCCCGCCTCCGATGCAAGGTTACCTCTAGCTGGGACAGCTTTGTAGGACAGTCCTGTCCCAGACTAGCTCGGGCCTCTTCATGGATCTGTGTCTGACCCTGGGCACTCTGTGACACGTTTCCTTTCCATCCGGGGCGTCTTAGTGGGCTACGTCCAGCCTGGCCATACCTCTAATTGGGCCCCCTAATTAGGCTCTGTCCTCTCCAATGGAGAAGGCAATGGCACCCCACTCCAGTACTCTTGCCTGGAAAATCCCACGGATGGAGGAGCCTGGTGGGCTGCAGTCCATGGGGTCGCTAAGAGTCCGATATGACTGAGCGACTTCACTTTTCAATGGAGAGGCATGTAGTGGGGAAGGAGAGAGAGAAAATCATATTTGTCGCAAGTTGGTCATTATTGAAGATGGGTGATAAGTGCAAAGCAATTCACTACATTATTTTTTCATATGTTTGAAATTTTCCAAAATAAAATGGCCAGAGGCCACAAGACAAGAATCTTTCTCAGGTTTTACCCCTGACTTCCTGTGTGAACCTCTCTTATTGCAGGGTTCCCGATTAAACTTGAAAATGACAATATCTTTATCTCACACCACTCTTGTGAGGCATAAAAGTGAAGACGTGTAAGGTTCCCTCCCCAAGTAACAGGGCTCCATTTTGTCTAACACGGACAGGGATTCCCAAAAACAATCCAAAAGAAAATCCGCTCATCACATATACTGTGCACGAAACCCAATTTTAGACAATATGAACCCAGAGTAGAGAAACACTCTCTGTAGAAATCAGTCTGCCTATCTCTAATCACTTTCCTTTACAGCAATGTGAGATACTCCCAATTTAAACATCCTTGACGTTAGGTGTCAACGGACATTCAACAGGTGGTGTGAGGAGAGAAAGATTTAGAGTGGGAGGCAGAAAAACACCAAGATCTTCATTCCTCTCCCTTTGGTTTATCCGGTAAAACCCTACTTTTCAATCCTCCCTGCACCGACAGGTTCTATTCCCCAAACTGGAACTGGAGCAGCGGGGTGTAAGTACAGAGGAGGATGAGCTCCCGGTTTCCCAGATAGGAGGAGGCTGAAAACTCAAGACTATTTGATCATGAGACGGTGACTGCCTCCTCTCTCTGATTCCCACCTTACCCGACTCAATAGAACGGGACTTGAAGCAGA
This sequence comes from Bison bison bison, assembly GCF_000754665.1. Classification (NCBI taxonomy): domain Eukaryota; kingdom Metazoa; phylum Chordata; class Mammalia; order Artiodactyla; family Bovidae; genus Bison; species Bison bison. The sequence continues at coordinate 1,076,166 of NW_011494857.1, forward strand.
CGGATCGTTTGGATTGGGGTGGGGGTGGGCAGGCGCGGCAGGAAGGAAGGAGCGTGGGAGGGTGGGGCTACAAGGTACCGGAGCCAATGGGTGCTGACCCGGAGGTTCACGTCCCTTCCAGCCCTGCAGTCTTCAAGCTTGAGCTCGAAACGTATATCTGGGACCTCTGCTCTTCCCATTCACCAGACTCACCTAGGGGTCCCACGCTCCAGTGGTTGAGGATGTCCGCTCTTTCTTCTTTTGTCACAGAAACTTACACAGGGACAACCTCCCTGTGAGTCCTAAGCAATTTGAAGTCCTGGGATCTCTTGAGCGTTTAAGGGAAAGCCATTCCCTGGATCTTCGGAAGTCTCCAAAACCTCCACCCACAGCCTCCAATCCCCAGTCCCTAACGGACTGACCCCACCTCCTCTTGAGAAGTGCTTCAGCTGTTACGGAGTCACCCCTCCCACAAGTTTTGAAATACTCAGTTATCATCCACTGTGGGGGTTCCCCGGCGGCTCAGCAGTAAAGAATCCGCTTACAGTGCAGGAGACATGGGTTCAATCCCTGGGTCGGGAAGATCCGCTGGAGAAGGAAATGGCAACCCACTCCAGTATTCTTGCCTGGAGAATCCCATGGACAGAGGAGCCAAGTGTGTTAGTCATTCAGTAGGGTCCCACTCTCTTGCGACCCCATGACTGCAGCCGTCCAGGCTACTCTGTCCATGGAATTCTCCAAGCAAGAATACTGGAGTGGGTTGCCGTTTCCTCCTCCAGGGGATCTTCCTGACCTAGGGATCGAAACCGAGTCTCCTGCATTGCAGTCAGATTCTTTACTGTCTGAGCCACCAGGGAAGCCCTATCATCCACTAGGCAAATTCATTTGACATAGCTCTGTGGTAAAACCTGCCATGTCTCTCTTACCAAACAGATATGGGACCCTGATGGGCTCAGCAATACAATTTGGTAGTTCCCCAAGCTGGTTGTGTGTCAATTCACAGATACACAGTCCACAACAGTCCTGGAATCTATTGAAAATTAATTTTTAGACGAATGATAGGGTTACCACTTCCCATCAGCAAGTGTATTAATATCCTTTACATCTTTATTGAAGTCACCATTTCCTGGGTTTCTTCTGGATCAAGGTCAATCCTTGGATAAAACAAGTCGAGTAATCTAGCATTTAATTTACCATGGCAAGGAAAGGCAGGAACTCAGGGCTGGACATTTGGCTCTCAAAAGAATGGAAGCCTCATGAGAGGAAGACTGAACATCTGAGATATTTATAGAAGAAGAAAAAAAAAAATCTGCTCACACCCAGTGCTTAGAACCCAGTGGACTAATTTATTGACCAACAGCATTATTCCTCCAGATTCATTCCAGAAACTGGGTAAACCAGTTGAGAAGCAGGTTCTGTAGGCATCACCAATGGCATATAAAATGGTAAGTGTATATACTCAGGCAGGGATGGGGAAAACACAATGAAAGTAGTGACCGGGGAGGATGTGGTCTAGGAGACGAACTGCAAAGCCAGGCTCCATGAGCTCCCCCACCCCGCCCAAAAATGTCCCTATCCTTGGGAATAAAAGCAGCTCTGAGTCTAGAGACAAAGACAGTTGCAATTTGATATTGACTTGCCTATTAAGAGCTGCTTTGAGGGATATATGATGTCAGGCCAAATAAATAGTTAGGAAGTCACACTACAGGTTGATCAGCAATTTCAATATCACCTTGGAGGATTTCTTCGTTTTCGACCTCTTTAATGGGTGTCAGTTGGAAACTTAGGGGTAAGGACTTGGAGGATATCACAGGCTTGTCCCAGCTGGTGGCGTTGAAGGGAATCCCATGAGTGAAGCAATATACAAAGTATATAGGGATGGGAAGGATGACAATGAGTAAAAGGGCGAACAATGTGAACAGCCCCCAGGATGGGTATTGTCGAACAATTTCTTTTGACTGTGGAGAGATGGGAAAGGGGTTCAGAATGTAGAAGTTCCCAGAACAGGAAAGACTGGGGAAGGGGAAGGTCAGAGGAGAACCAGGACAGAGGACTAAGGGTTTTCAGGGAGTTGGAGAATGAGATGATAGTCTTTAGACCAAGAGTGGATTGAAAAATCTAGCCCCCCACTCCCTATGAAGGTCGGGGGTCTGAGGAGGGTGACTTACAGTGCTTGAGTCCCAGGCCAAATAGGTGATATTCTTCAGAGATAGTTGAAATACAGTGGTCACAGACAGGGCTAGCAGCACAACTGGAATTAGATAGGACCACAGCCAACGAATGATGGAGTACATAGGATGGCCCCACAGGTTAGCCATGTCTGCAAAGAAACTGAGAGGAAGGGCCACAGGACTGTAGAAGGGCCTTACAGTTGGGCCTTACCCAGTCTTGGAGGACAAGATCAGCCAGACCTTAGCCCCCGCCTCAGCTCAAGCCTCATTCTCTATCTTCTTCTCAGTCAGTCTTCTATCCCTACTCAAGAAAAAATTTCGAACATTCCTCTACTGCTCCAAAACATTTCATGGATATCAGTGCCCTCAGGATAAAGGCCAAGTCCCTTTCATTCACTATGAATATGAGAGTGTCTGTGACATACCAGGGATTCTTCTAGTTGCTGGGTATCTATAGTGAACAACACAGACTCTAAAAGAGTAACATTTGGCCCTCCTTCAGCTTTTCTTCCCTGGAGAAGGAAATGGCAATCCACTCCAGTACTATTGCCTGGAAAATCCCATGGACAAAGGAGCCTGGTAGGCTGCAGTCTATGGGGTCGCAAGCTTTTCTTAGCTTCTTCCAGCCAATATATTCAGCCTCCTTTACTGCATGTTCTCAATCTCAATGAATACACAAATGGGGTCCTTTGGTCTAGAGTGCCCTTCTCTCTCCCTCTTTGTCTGCATATTCATCTGTCCAGACTAAGCTCAACCATCCTCTCGCCTAGGATGCTTTCCCCGACTCTCCAGATGCCTCTAAATGTCCCAGGCTACCTCTACTATAGGCTTTCCTTCTTGTACTGGGATTGTCGGCTCATACGTGTCTTCCTCCTTGGACTCTGCCCTCTTTGAGAGGAGGAGCTTATTCCATTCATTTGTACCCCAGTACCACAAGACTTTCTTGACACAAAGAAAGACTCAAGATACATGTGAGTGAGTTAATGAATGAGTAAACTGACTCCAAGAACCACTGTTAGCTGAAAACCCTGCCACCTGAAACTTCTACCCTTAAATTATACCACGTAGATGACTACACATCTGCCTGTTTAAAAATTGGGCCTGGGAGTTGTTTGTATTCCTTGTATTTTATTTGGATTTTCCCACTCTTCCTTCCACAGTTATGCTTGATGTTCCTGATTATCCTGTTCCCTCTTCCTTAGTAGCTTTTCCTTGCAGAATTAGACCACATCTCTCAATCTACACCTCTCCCACCTTAGCCCAAGCCATTCAATAGCTCCCATTTGGAATATTACAATAGCTCCTAACTGCTCTCTTTGCTTCACTCTTGATTCCTCATAGTCTATTCACCATACAACAATCAATCATAGGTATCTTTTTGAAAAAACAAACCTGATAATGTCAATCCCCTTCTCAAAACCCTTCCATACCTCCTCTCTCATTCTACATAAAAAACTAAGTCCTGCCATAGCTAAAAAGTCCTACATCATCTCCCATTACCTCTCTGGTGTCAGCTCGTAACATTCTATTCTAATCTCTGATTTCCTCATTGCTCAAAAACTTCAGGAATGATGCTTCCTCTTGCTTTGGTACTTACTGTTTTCTCTACTTGGAATGCTCTCTCAAAATTTTTTCATGGTTCCTCCTCTCATTTCATTCAGGAGTCTGCTCAAATGTCACCTTACCAGAGAGGCCTTCCCTGTGATCCTATCAAAGTTATTAATAGCACATACTCCCACTCTTGATCATCTTATCTCACTTTTTTATTTTTCTCCTGTCAGTTATCACCTCTTGACATTTGTATTTGTTCATTTGGTTATTATTATGAATCTCTACCACTAGAATGTAAACTCCCTGGGGACAGGGAGTTTTACTCAATGCTTGTTTTACTCAATGCTCTGTCCTTGATTACTGAAACAGTTCCCGGCACATATTAAGCACCCCAGAAATATGTTAAATGAATGAATGAATAAAAAGGTTTCTCAGAAGGCCCTGGAGTTGCCTGAAGTTAAGGGTCCCTATGTCACTGTTGTCAAGTGAAAATAGAGGCAGGCAATAAGAAAGGGGTCAACCTTCCCTATAGACCCAAGCTATCACCTGCTAGCCTCTCTGGCCCATTTCACAGCCAAGTTTTCAAATATGATGATGATGATTATAGGGAGGATTGTCCAGTAGTCAGTCAGCAGTCTGATGTAGTAGCTGCCTGAAGGTCGAGTGAAGAAGAGGCCACACAGGAACATGATCATTAAGACAACCACTGGAGGGAACATTGGATTTAGATCAAGGTCAGAGGTCTGGCTGGGTAACAAGGGCTAGGCAGAGGTGATAGACTAGGGCTGGATAAGAATCTGAATGAAGTCAGGGTCATTGATGGGTATACACATGTAGGTCAGAGTACCTGTAAACAGCTTTGTATATTTCTGGACAGAAATAAAGATGTCTTGGAGAGAGGTAATGATGCTGTCCATGATCCCTATCATGGTGGACATCTCCAGATTCAGCAACATTAGGAAGAACAGGAAGGACCAGAAGACAGACCCAGGAATGAAAGACATGGCTTCAACGAAGGCCAGGAAAGCAAAGTTTGTGCTCTCCTTAATCTGTGAAGGGGAGAAAGGGCAGGAGTTAAAGTGTCCTTGAATTTAACAAAAACAACAAAAAGTACAGAGATATATCCTATCTTTCCTGAAAATGTTCTTAAAACCCCTGTGTCACTGAGAAAACCAGGTTTCCAAGCTGACCCTCTGACATGGAAAACCAATCCCACCTAGTATTACTCATAGAAGGGCATTCTGCAAACTATAGTTCTTTGCATTACCAAGGTTGCAGCTTATCCTGGTGCTTCTGGGATTTTTTTTTCTGGTGCCAACAAAAGCTGAAATTTCTGTTTTACAAAAGGTTTTGAAGGAACTCTAGGACTCATTCACCTATTTTTACTGACCTTCAAAAACTGCTCCTCTAAGTTGCACTCAGGCACATGGCTGAGGACCTCCTTCTTGATGGGGTTGGAGAGGCTGTTGAACCAGGATGTGAAGATGGAGGTTGGGTTGCCAATCAGATTTTGAGGTGGCTGGGCCTCAGGAGGCAGTATCCCCATGTTTACCAGATTCAAAAGTGTTTCAGTATTCCTGAGGATAAGGAGTTGAATCACATAGAATCATTTTGCTTCTTAGAAAATGATCTGCTTTTCCCTTATCTTCCAGATAAGAAAGGACATCATGTTACTGATCTGGGTAAGGTAGAGCATAAGATTAAATCTAGAAGCCATCCACCTTCAAAGTCATGAATTGTTATGAGCCTGGATAATTTATGACCCTAAGGGGATGGGGCAGGAGAAGCCTTTCCTATAGTCTTCTTGAGTCTTATAGAGTTCTTGGAAACTCTGAGTCTCTGCTCTAATGATGGGGTCTCTTATTCACTCCCTACCTCTTATTCACGCCCTACCTCTTTCTTAGACTAACAGGTGGAAGTCAACCTTCTAAGCTTTGTATAACTGAATATCAGGGAGCATTTACTTAAGTGTACCATATGCATAACAGTCCCATGAAGTTGTACTATGCTGTGAGAAACTTCTTGCACTTTTTGATCTGGGTCCTGCTCTTTATTTTATCCCATGACCTTCTGCAGATCTACTCAGCTCACACTTAACTTCTTACAGTTTCAGGGCATGCGATGCTCTCTCATGCTCAAGACCAACCCAACTCCCACCATCATTCTTCACTTGGGCTAATTCCTATAAATCCTTAAAACTTCAGCTCATTGCTCTATAATAACTTCAATGGAAGGTTTGCTGATAATAGCAAAATGCAAGTGGCAGAGATCAAACCAGTCAATCCTAAAGGAAATCAACCCTGAATATTCACTGGAAGGACTGATGCTGAAGCTGAAGCTTCAATACTTGGGCCACCTGATATGAAGAGCTGACTCACTGGAAAAGACCCTGATACTGGGAAAGATTGAAGGCAAGAGGAGAAGGGTAGGACAGAGGATGAGATGGTTGGATGGCATCACCGACTCAGTAGACATGAGTTTGAGCAAACTCCGAAAGATGGTGCTGGATAGGGAAGCCTGGCATGCTGTAGTCCATGGAGTTGCAAAGAGTCAGACATGACTTAGAGACTGAACAGCAACAATAAAGCGGCATTTCTAATCACGTTTTAGAAAATAAAATACTATGTGCTCTTCCGGTAATAGGCAAGTTAAATATTTGAACCAAACTTCTCACTGGAAATAATTTAAAAGACTCAAAGATATTTTTAAATCTTGAAAAATAAAAATACTGACAAGATAATAAGGAATTTCAGTATTGGACAAAAATCAGAGTACAAACAAAAGCAGTGGGGAAAGAAGACTTGCAAAGCAATTTTGCCTTGAAGGGTATGTCAAATACATCAAACTATACCTGAAGTGTCCAGGCATAGTTTGATGTAAAAGCACCAGAGCATGCCCAAAGTAAGGATCAGAACAGAAGGTCTTCCCCTAAATCTGGCATTTCAAAGGGTTGCACCTTCAATAATAAAAAATGAACCAGAAGCTTGCACCCAACTGTTCCACACCACAGGGAACACAAGGAGGGCTGCTTCAGAAAAGGGCAAAACAAGGGCAAATTTTTAAGGATCCTGAATGTCATAACCATAGCCAGCCCTAGCTTAAACTTGGAGCCCAAATATTTGAGCCTGGTTGTCACAAAAACTCAAGTTGGAGTCTTTCTAATGTCCCTATGTATCAAGTAAAAGCAAAAGTCCTATCTGGATGAATATACCCTCTTCTTAGGCCTTAAAGAATTCTTACAAATAATAGTCAAATAAATAGGACATGGAGAGAACCACACACATAAAAACAAGACATCATGAGAAATAACACAATAAAAATATCCCTAAAGTTACTACAAATATTAGAATTACAAAAAAATATAATACAACTAAGTTTACTATGCTTAAATAATAAAAGACAAGCTTGGAAATATTTGCAGGAGACAAGAAACTATAAGTCAACCATATCGATTTTTAAAAATGAAACAGAACCCCTTAAAATAAAAAGTAACTGACATTTAAAAGTCAGTATGGATAATTCTAATTTCACAATTAGGCACAGGGGCACAACTTATCCTCCCACTTTAAACAACTATACAAATGGACAAAATGTATAAAACAACTGTTTTTAGACATTAGATAACAGGCAATACAGAACTGTGATCCCTGCTGCTGCTGCTGCTGCTAAGTCACTTCAGTCATGTCCAACTCTGTGCGACCCCAGAGACGGCAGCCCACCA
>NW_011494857.1:1084151-1093590 GCF_000754665.1 Bison bison bison
ACTCTTTGCGACCCCATGAATTTCAGCACGCCAGGCCTCCCTGTCCATCACCAACTCCCGGAGTTCACTCAAACTCACGTGCATCGAGTCGATGATGCCATCCAGCCATCTCATCCTCTGTCGTCCCCTTTTCCTCCTGCCCCCAACCCCTCCCAGCATCAGAGTCTTTTCCAATGAGTCAACTCTTCGCATCAGGTGGCCAAAGTATTGGAGTTTCAGCTTTAGCATCATTCCTTCCAAAGAACACCCAGGGCTGATCTCCTGTAGAAATAATAACTGGAAAACATCCAATCTGAATGGGGTATTCGGCAGAGAGTCCAGGAGGGCCATGCCTTCCAAATGGGACTGAGGGACTCCTGGAGGAAAGAGGGCTCTAGACGCACCCTACTGAAGCTTAAAATCAAAACTCAAAAGTATCAAACTGTAATTACTTGCTAGAACAAAGCTCAATCAATACTCATTCAAGGAAGGCAACAAAAAGTCAGACACTCAAAAATACAGAATTCACAAAGTCCAATCTCCAGTCAAAAATTAGTAAACAAATGAAGAAAGAGAAAAATGTGACCTTGATCAGTATAAAAACCAGTAAATAAAACAGTCACAAAATAGAGCAATAAATGACAGATGAAGGACTTAACAGTCAGGGATATTAAAATATCTATTTAAAAAAAACAATGTTAAAGTATTTTTTAAAAATATGAACCTAACAAGTAGAGAAATGGAAGACAGAAAAAAGAACCAGGGGAGACTTCCCTGGTGGTACAGAGGATAAGAATCCACCTGCCAATGCCGGGGACACAGTTTCAAGCTCTGATCCGGGACGATCCCACATGCCATAGAACAACTAAGCCCGTGTGCCGCCACCACTGAGCTTGTGCTCTAGAGCCTGTGCTCCACAACAAGAGAAGCCACCAAAATGAGAAGCCCACACACCACAGATAGAGAGCAGCCCCCACATGCCACAACTAGAGAAAAGCCCATACAGCAACAAAGACCTATCAGAGCCAAAAATAAAAATAAATAAATGCTTCAAATTAGTTTTTAAAAAATAACACTTGATGAAACAAAAACAGCCCCACAATATACTAGATAAATTGAAGTATAATTAAGAATCTTCCCACAAAGAAAATTCTAGGCCCAAATGGCTCACTGGCATATTCTGTCAAATAATTTGAGTCAGAAATAATAATATTACAGAGATTCTTTTGGAAACCAGAAAAGGAGGAGCTATTTCCCAGGTTGTTTTATGAAGCCAGTATTACCTTGATAGTAAAACCATGCAAGGACACTAGAAGAATATCGCACATCAACCTAGATTCAACATCCTTAACAAAAGTCAACAGACTTAATCCAGCTATAGATAAAAATATAATACACCATGATCAAGTGGAGTTTATTCAGGAATGCAAGAATGTTTAAACATTCAAAAATCAACCAATATCATGGATCACACTAAAAATACAGAAGAAATAAACAATCAACTCAGTAGTTGTAGAGTAACTGTATAACAAAATTCCAGCATTCATTTATGTAAAAAATTGCACAAAACAAGGAATATAAGGGAACTTGCTTACCCTAATTACAGACATCTGGGAAGGAAATCCTGCAAATAATATGGTACATACTAGTGATTCACTGCTTTCCCCTGAAAATGGCAAAATGCGTGAATGTCCATTCTCACTCTTTCTATCCTCTACTGGAGATTCTAGTCAGTGAAATAAAGCAAGTAAAATAATTTTGTTAGAGGTTAGAAAGGAAGAAGTAAAAGTCTTCATATGCAGATATGTGATTGTGTATATATAAAAACCTAAAGCTACAAAAATAAGTGAATTTATCAAGGCCAATACCCATAAATTAGTTATATTCCAATATACTAAGAGTGAACAATTAAATGATTAAAATTTCAGAATATTATTTACAATAGAACATAAAACACAAAATCATTATAGAAAAACTTTACAAAATATTATAAGACATGCCATATATTGAAATTTACAGAATACTACTGAAAGAAATTAAAGAACATATAGGTATATACCATGTTCTTAAACAAGAAGACAAAATTTTGTTATTCATTCTTCCCAAAATGATCCATAGATTCAACGCAATCTCAACAGCAGAGCATAACTCTTTTTGTAAAAAAAAAAAAAAAAATTGACAACCTATTTCTAAAACTTACATGGGGGACGTGGCCAAGAGGGTGGAGTACAAAGACCCTGAGCTCACCTCCTCCCACAGGCACACCAAAACTAAAATTATTTACAAGGCAATTATTGATATGAACAACAAGAAGATTAGTAGAAAAAAATCTTCTACAACTAAAGATATAAAGAAGGAAATACAATAAGATGGGTAGGAGGAGCGGAGACAAGGTACAAGCAAGACCCCAGGGCAGGTGACTCACAAGTGCGAGGATAATTACAATTGTAGAGGTTCTCCCCAGGGAGCAAGGGGTACAAGCCTCTCATGGGGCTCTCCATCCCCTAGGTTCTGTACTGGGAAGATGAGACCCCAGAATCTTTGGCTTTGAAGGTCAGTGGGGCTTATTTCAGGAGAGTCAGGGCTATGGGAAATAGAGATTCTACTGTTAAACGGTGCACACAAAATCTCATACACTCCAGGACTCAGGGCAGAAGCAGTAATTTGAAAAAAGCTTGAGTCAGACTCACTTGCTGAGGGAGGAACCAAGATGGCGGAGGAGTAGGACGGGGAGAACACTTCCTCCCCCACAAATTCATCAAAAGAGCATTTAAACATCGAGTAAATTCCACAAAACAACTTCTGAATGCCGACAGAGGACATCAGGCACCCAGAAAAGCAACCCAACTCTTCGAAAGGAGGACCTCATCAAACGCCTCCATACCGACACTGAAACCAAGCACCACACAAGGGCCAACGAGTTCCAGGGCAAGACACACCAAGCAAATTCTCCAGCAACAAAGGAGCACAGCCCTGAGCTTCAAGATACAAGCTGCCCAAAGTCACCCCAAAACCATAGACATCTCATAACTCATTACTGGACATTTCATTGCACTCCAGAGAGAAGAAATACAGTTCCACCCACCAGAACACCGACACAAGCTTCCCTAACCAGGAAACCTTGACAAGCCACCTGTACAAACCCACACACAGCGAGGAAAAGCCACAATAAAGAGAACTCCACAAACTGCCAGAATACAGAAAGGACACCCCAAAATCAGCAATTTAAACAAGATGAAGAGACAGAGGAATACCCAGCAGATAAAGGAACAGGATAAATCCCCACCAAACCAAACAAAAGAGGAAGAGATAGGGAATCTACCTGATAAAGAATTCCAAATAATGATAGTGAAATTGATCCAAAATCTTGAAATTAAAATGGAATCACAGATAAATAGCCTGGAGACAAGGATTGAGAAGATGTAAGAAAGGTTTAACAAGGACCTAGAAGAAATAAAAAAGAGTCAATATATAATGAATAATGCAATAAATGAAATTAAAAACACTCTGGAGGCAACAAATAGTAGAATAACAGAGGCAGAAGATAGGATTAGTGAATTAGAAGATAGAATGGTAGAAATAAATGAATCAGAGAGGATAAAAGAAAAACGAATTAAAAGAAATGAGGACAATCTCAGAGACCTCCAGGACAATATTAAATGCTACAACATTTGAATCATAGGGGTTCCAGAAGAAGAAGACAAAAAGAAAGACCATGAGAAAATACTTGAGGATATAATAGTTGAAAACTTCCCTAAAATGGGGAAGGAAATAATCACCCAAGTGCAAGAAACCCAGAGAGTCCCAAACAGGATAAACCCAAGGCGAAACACCCCAAGACACATATTAATCAAATTAACAAAGATCAAACACAGAGAACAAATATTAAAAGCAGCAAGTGAAAAACAAATAACACACAAGGAAATTCCCATAAGGATAACAGCTGATCTTTCAATAGAAACTCTTCAAGCCAGGAGGGAATGGCAAGACATACTTAAAATGATGAAAGAAAATAACCTACAGCCCAGATTATTGTACCCAGCAAGGATTTCATTCAAGTATGAAGGAGAAATCAAAAGCTTTTCAGACAAGCAAAAGCTGAGAGAATTCTGCACCACCAAACCAGCTCTCCAACAAATACTAAAGGATATTCTCTAGACAGGAAACACAAAAACGCTGTATAAGTTCGAACCCAAAACAATAAAGTAAATGGCAACGGGATCATACTTATCAGTAATTACCTTAAACGTAAATGGGTTGAATGCCCCAACCAGACTCACTTGCTGATCTTGGAGAGCCTCCCAGAGAGGAGGAAGACAAATGGGACTCATCCTGGGGACAAAGACACTGGTAGTAGCCATTTTGGGGAACTCATTCTACCACGAGGACAGTGGAGCTGGCAAGTGCCATTTTGGAAATGTACCTCTAGCTTATTAGTCCCAGGACCTAGATCTACCCACCAGTCAGTTGGCACCAGTCCTGGGATGCCTCAGGCCAACCAGGTAGCTTGATGGAGACCCAGTCCGAACCACTAGAGGGCCCAGGATTCAACCCCACCCACCAGAGGACAGACAACATACTGGAATCTTTTATGACCAAACACTATGCAACTAAAAATCAACTACAAGGAAAAAACTGCAAAAATTAAAAAAAAAAAAAACCCACAAACACACGAAGGCTACACAATATGCTACTAAACACGGAAAGAAATCAAAGAGGAAATTTTAAAATACCAGGAGATAAATGAAAATTAAGACACCACAATCCAAAACCAGTGACAAAAGAGGCAAGAGTATACAATGGGGAAAAGACAACCTCTTCAATAAATGGTGTTGGGAAAACTGGATAGTTACAAGCAAAAGAATCAAACTGAATGACTTTTTCACACCACATACAAAAATAAACTAAAAATGGATTAAAGACTTAAACATAAAGACCTGAAATCATAAAACAGCTAGAAGAAAATTTAGTATACTTTTTGACATCAGTCTTAAGAATGTATTTTCTCAGGCAACAGAACAAAAGCAAAAATAAACAAATGGGACCAAATTAAACTTAAAAGCTTATGCACAGTGAAGGAAACTATTAATAAAACAAAAAAGGCCACCTATTGTATGGGAAAAGATATTTGCAAATGATATACTAGCAGGGGGCTAAAATCCAAAATATACAGAGAACACATACAACTCAACGTAAAAACAACCCAATTAGAAAATGGGCAGAGGACTGAGTAGACATTTTTCCAGAGAAGACAAACAGATGGACAACAGGCTCATGAAAAGATGCTCAAGATCACTAATTATTAGAGAAATGCAAATCAAGACTACAGCAAGATATCACCCAACACCTGTCAGAACAGCTATTATCAAAAAACAACAATGAAAAGTGTGCTGAGGAAGTGGAGAAAAGGGAACCCTTATACATTGTTGGTGCAATGTAAATTGCTACAGCCACTCTGGAAAACAGTATTGAAATTCCTCAATAAATTAAAATAGAACTACCATATGACCCAGCAATTCTACTCCTGGGTATTTACCCAAGAAAATTAAAACACTAATTTGAAAAGATATATGCACCCCATGTTCATTATTACTTACAATAGCCAAGATATGAACTCAACCTAAATGTCCTAATAGATGAATGGATAATAGGTAAAACTGAATCTCTTTGCTGTACACTTGAAACTAACACAACATTGTTAATCAAGTATGCTCCAATATAAAATAAAAAAAATTTTTAATTGATGAATGGATAAAGATATATATATATATATATACACATACATACATACATACATACACACACACACATACACAAACCAAGTTTCCCAGGTGGCCCTGCTGCTGCTGCTGCTAAGTCACTTCAGTCGTGTCCGACTCTGTGCGACCCCATAGACGGCAGCCCACCAGACTCCCCTGTCCCCGGGATTCTCCAGGCAAGAACACTGGAGTGGGTTGCCATTTCCTTCTCCAACGCAGGAAAGTGAAAAGTGAAAGGGAAGTCGCTCAGTCGTGTCCGACTCTTCGCGACCCCATGGACTGCAGCCCACCAGGCTCCTCCGTCCATGGGATTTTCCAGGCAAGAGTGCTGGAGTGGGGTGCCATTGCCTTCTCCGCCAGGGGGCGCTAGTGGTTAAAAAAAACAACAACACACACCTGCCTGACAACGCAGATGTAAGAGACTCAGGTTCAATCCCTGGGTCTGGAAGATCCCCTGCAGAAGGAAATGGCAACCTACTCCAGTATTCTAGCAGGGATAGTTCCATGGACAGCCTGGCGGTCTATAGTCCACAGGGTCGCAAAGAGTTGGACACGACTGAGTGACTGAACAACAACTATATATATATATATAAAATGAAATATTTACTCAGTCACAAAAAATAAGGAAATCTTGCCATTTGCAACAATACAAATGGATCTAGAGGATATTATGCTAAGTGAAATAAATCATACAGAGAAAGACAAATGTTGTATGAAATCACTCATACATGGAATTTAAAAAACAAATGACTGCACATAACTAACAGAAACAGAGTCATAGATACAATCATAGTTACAGAGAACAAACAGATGGTTGCTAGAAGGGAGGTGTTAAGGCAGGAGAGAAATTGGTGAGGGAGATTAAGTTACAAAATAAATGAGTCATAGGTATAAACTGTACCATGTGGAGAATACTGCCAATATTTATGTAATATCTTTGTATGGTGACAGATGATATCTAGACTTACATTTTGAAATGTAGAGAAATAGTGAATTACTGTGTTATGTGCCAAGAATGAACACAGTGTTGTAGGTCAATTATACATCAAAAAGAAAGAAACTCATAGAAAAAGAGATGAGATGTGTGGTTACCAGATGCATCGGGGCAGGGGGCAGGAGGAACTGGATGAAGACAGTCAAAAGGTACAAACTTCCAGTTATAAGATAAGTAAGTACTAGGATGGACTGAATCGGAGGTAAGTTGGTGAACTTAAATATAGATCAATAGTGTTATACAATCTGAGGAGCAGGAAACCATATTTTAGAACATAGTAAACAGAGCCTCAGGGGCTTACAGGATGTAACAGAGTTTAACATACATACACGTGGTTTAGAGTTCAAAAAGGAGGAGAGAATGAGGCAGAAAAAATATTTAAAGAGAGAATGATGGTTAAGTTCTCAAAGTTGGTGAAAAATACACATTTACAAAGTTACAAAGCTTAGCCAATTCCAAGTAGGATGAACATTTTTTTAATGTCTTCTCATCAGAAATGACAGAGTTCAGATGTACATTCTACCCTACTTTTATCTGATGCAACTGAAAGTCCTGTACACGAAAGGACTCTGAAAAGTAAGTGGTAGCGACAGGCAGCTCAGAGAAGGAAAGCCAAATTCAAAGTACCACTGTATTAGCAGTGAATTTACAATGATTTTTCCCAATAACATCTCCTGACCTGGACTCAAAAGTAGCCTGAAACCAAGAACTGTCTATCGAGTATGGACATAATTCCAAGAGAAAAGTCTGATATTTCTGGCCCAAGGAATAGAGGCCTCAAATTTCAGAGAGAACAAGAGAAATCCCCTAATTTTTCTTGTTCTTTTCTGTTTTATCAAACATGTCAGACAATCCTGCAGCGACAGAGGTGGCTGGACGAGCACCTATACATCTGAGATGGAAATCCTCCTCTGACCAAATAAACTGTGGTTCCAAGTACACGCATAAGGGAGGAAAATCCCTGTTACTTTAAATATTTTTTCTATTGTCTCAATATGTAGCCCTGGAGGCAGATGGAGTTGATGAAATGAGTAGCAGAGCAGGGAAACTAAAGCTCTAGTTTTCTAGGCAGAAAGCCAAGTAGCAGGGCTTCTTAAGAACTGGAAAGTGTTGGGGAGACTTCAGGTAAGAAGGAGCTGAAGAAGGCGACCCCATAAAATGTTATATGAAATTCTTGGTAGCACAGGGTTATATCTGACCCTGAACAGCATTCCAAAGACTTGGACAACTAGAAAATAAGGTATATCACTGCCCAGCTTCCAAACTATTAGTGGCACACAACTAAATGGATCCAAACAGCACTGAAATTAAAAACTGAACTGACATTGGAACCACAGCCCACAGAAGATGGGAAGAAACTTACAACATAAATCTAGCCAGGGCAGTTCTCTCATAAAACTGTAAAAAAAAAAAATTCTCCAAAGAAAATGGATACAGTCTCATATATGTTTAAAATAACTATATACAACACAAAATTACTTGATGCTTTTATAAAGCATCAGGAAAATCTCAATATGCCACAAGGAAAAACATAATACATAACAACCCCAAAATGACATAGAAGTTTTAACTATCAGACTTTAAAGCAATTATTATAATCATACTCTGAGAAGTCAGAGTGAACACTCTTGAAACAAGTAGAAAGACAGACTATCAGCAGACAAAAGATACAAGAAAAATACTAAGTGGAAAATTTTATAACTGAAAAATACAATAACAGAAAATTCACTTGACTGGCTAAATAACAGAATGAAGATGACAGAAGAAATAGTCAGTGGCCTGGCTGAAAAAGTTCCCTGAAACTTTGGAATTTGGTCAAAGTCATAAAACTTTAGATTCAAGAATCTCAATGAAACTTAAACAGGAGTTGATAAACCTGAAAAACCTATGCCTAGACACATCAAAATCAAACAAATGAAAACTAAACATTAAAAAATCTGGAATATATGGATTTGTGTATGCAGTTTGCTGTATACCTGAAACTAGCAACACTGTATATCAACTATACTTCAGTTTTTTACAATTGTTTTTAATCTGAAAGCTGCCAAAGAAAAACAACACATTATATACAGGGGAACAACAATTTGAGTGACTGTGTTTCTCATCAGAAATGGAGACCAGAAAGAAACAGTACATTTTTTAAGTACTGAAAGAGAAGGATTGTCAACACACAATTCCTCCAAGAAACAAGTGTAAAATCCTCACTCACCTAGAGCCAGACATCCTGGAATGTGAAGTCAAGTGGGCCTTAGAAAGCATCACTACAAACAAAGCTAGTGGAGGTGATGGAATTCCAGTTGAGCTATTTCAAATCCTGAAAGATGATGCTGTGAAAGTGCTGCACTCAATATGCCAGCAAATTTGGAAGACTCAGCAGTGGCCACAGGACTGGAAAATGTCAGTTTTCATTCCAATCCCAAAGAAAGGCAATGCCAAAGATGCTCAAACTGCCACACAATTGCACTCATCTCACACGCTAATAAAGTAATGCTCAAAATTCTCCAAGCCAGGCTTCAACACTTCGTGAATCTTGAACTTGCAGATGTTCAAGCTGGTTTTAGAAGAGGCAGAGGAACCAGAGATCAAATTGCCAACATCCACTGGCTCATGGAAAAAGCAAGAGGGTTCCAGAAAAACATCTATTTCTGCTTTATTGACTATGCCAAAGCCTTTGACTGTGTGGATCATAATAAACTGTGTAAAATTC
>NW_011494857.1:1094198-1120990 GCF_000754665.1 Bison bison bison
AAGGTCCATCTAGTCAAGGCTATGGTTTTTCCAGTGGTCATGTATGGATGTGAGAGTTGGACTGTGAAGAAAGCTGAGTGCCGAAGAATTGATGCTTTTGAACTGTGGTGTTGGAGAAGACTCTTGAGAGCCCCTTACACTGCAAGGAGATCCAACCAGTCCATTCTAAAGGAGATCAGTCCTGGATGTTCATTGCAAGGACTGATGCTGAAGCTGAAACTCCAATACTTTGGTCACCTCATGCGAAGAGTCAACTCATTGGAAAAGACTCTGATGCTGGGAGGGATTGGGGGCAGGAGGAGAAGGGGACGACAGAGGATGAGATGGCTGGATGGCATCACCGACTCGATGGACATGAGTTTGAGTGAACTCTGGGAGTTGGTGATGGACAGGGAGGCCTGGAGTGCTGCGATTCATGAGGTTGCAGAGTCGGACACGACTGAGCGACTGAATTGAACTGAAAAGGCATTATTAGATGAAAGAATCTCAAAAAATTCATTGCCAACATATCTTTAATATTAAAGAAATGCTAAAAGTTTTTCAGATGGAATGGAAATAATACTGGAGGGAAAATTCAAACTTCAGAAACTAAGGAAGAGCAACAAAAATGATATCCAGGTAAATATAGCAGAGTATTTTTCTCCTCTTAAGTTGGAGAATACGTATGTCAGTTGAAGGTAAAATGTATAACATTGTTTGATAGAATTTTCAGTGTATGTGGTACATATGACAACCATAAAACAAAGTGGGGAAGACAAAGGGTCTTATTATGATTATACAGTTTTACATGTCACTTAAAGTGTTAAAATATTAATTCTAATTAGACTGTAAAAAGTGCACATTTTTATTGGGTTGTTTGCCTTCTCATTGAGTTGAAAGATTTCTTTACATATTCCAAATAACATGTAGTTGATCCTTCAACGAAATGGGGGTTAGAGATTTCCCTGGTGGTCCAGTGATTAAGAATCCATCTGCCAATGTAGGGGACACAGGTTCAATCTCTGATCTGGGAAGATTCCACACGCTGCAGGGCATCTAAGCCCCTGTGCCGCAACTAGAGAAAGATCTATCACAGCCAAAAATAAAATAAATTTTTTTCAAAAAAACTCATTGAAAGTTATCTATTTTTTAAAAATGGGATGTTGGGAGAGCCATCCCTCTGCACGGTTGAAAGTCCACTTTTAACTTATAGTCAGACCTCCACATCTGCAGCTCCTCAGTATCCAGTTCTGTATCCATGGATTCAGCCAATCGCAGATCATGTAGTAGTGTAGTACTATTGAAAAAAATCCACGTATAAGTGGGCCTGTGCAATTCAAACTTGCATTGTGCAAAAATCAACTGTGTACAGAATATATAAATTCCTCCAATTTTGTAACATGTACTTTCATTATCTTAATGGAATCTTTCAAAGAGAAAATGATTTTAATCCCAATGGTGTCCAATTATTAACCATAATAAGGGCTCTCCTACTAGCAGCAATGAGAACTCTATGAAGTATAGAAAAATAGCAGATATACAGAATGGCAGGCAATACCACTAGGCCTAAGGCAAATTAATAAGAAAGGAACAAATGTGAAAGAGTGATTTCTAGGATATCTTTTTAAATTCTTTAAAACTGGAAAACAAGAGTATATATAGTATCCCATCTTCTATGTAAGAAAGAAAGTAAATAAGAAGATACACATTTTTCTACTTATTTTTACAAATACAAGAAGGATAAAGAAAAAATAATGAGTTTTCTTCAGAGGACAGGTGAGAATTGGGTTGAAGAATTGGTTGAGAATTGGGTGAAGGTCAGTTCAGTTCAGTTCAGTCGCTCAGTTGTGTCCAACTCTTTGCAACCCCGTGAATTGCAGCATGCCAGGCCTCCCTGTCCATCACCAACTCCCAGAGTCCACCCAAACCCATGTCCATCAAGTCGGTGATGCCATCCAACCATCTCATTCTCTGTCATCCCCTTCTCCTCCTGCCCTCAATCTTTCCCACCATCAGGGTCTTTTCAAATGAGTCAGCTCTTTGCATCAGGTAGCCAAAGTATTGGAGTTTCAGCTTCAACATCAGTCCCTCCAATGAACACCTACGACTGATCTCCTTTAGGATGGACTGGTTGGATCTCCTTGCAGTCCAAGGGGCTCTCCAGAGTCTTCTCCAACACCACAGTTCAAAAGCATCAATTCTTCGGTGCTCAGCTTTCTTTACAGTCCAACTCTCATATCCATACATGACTACTGGAAAAACCATAGGGTTGACTAGACGGACCTTTGTTGACAAAGTAATGTCTCTGCTTTTGAACATGCTATCTAGGTTGGTCATAGCTTTTCTTCCAAGGAGCAAGCGTCTTTTAATTTCATGCCTGCAGTCACCATCTGCGGTGATTTTGAAGCCCCCCAAAATAAAATCTCTCACTGTTTCCACATCTATTTGCTGTGAAGTGATGGGACAGGATGCCATGATCTTCGTTTTCTGAATGTTGAGCTTCAAACCAATTTTTTCACTCTCCTCTTTCACTTTTTTTTTTCTCCTCTTTCACTTTCATCAAGAGGCTCTTTAGTTCTTCATTTTCTGCCATAAGGGTGGTGTCATCTGCATATCTGAGGTTATTGATATTTCTCCCAGCAATCTTGATTCCAGCTTGTGCTTCTTCCAGCCCAGCGTTTCTCATGATGTACTCTGCATATATGTTAAATAAGCAGGGTGACAATATACAGCCTTGACGTACTCCTTTTCCTATTTAGAACCAGTCTGTTGTTCCATGTCCAGTTCTAACTGTTGCTTCCTGACCTGCATACAGGTTTCTCAAGAGGCAGATCAGGTGGTCTGGTATTCCCACCTCTTTCAGAATTTTACAGTTTATTGTGATCCACACAGTCAAAGGCTTTGGCATAGTCAATAAAGCAGAAATAGATGTTTTTCTAGAACCCTCTTGCTTTTTCCATGAGCCAGTGGATGTTGGCAATTTGATCTCTGGTTCCTCTGCCTTTTCTAAAACCAGCTTGAACATCTGCAAGTTCAAGATTCACAAAGTGTTGAAGCCTAGCTTGGAGAATTTTGAGCATTACTTTATTAGCGTGTGAGATGAGTGCAATTGTGTGGTAGTTTGAGCATCTTTGGCATTGCCTTTCTTTGGGATTGGAATGAAAACTGACGTTTTCCAGTCCTATGGCCACTGCTGAGTCTTCCAAATTTGCTGGCATATTGAGTGCAGCACTTTCACAGCATCATCTTTCAGGATTTGAAATAGCTCAACTGGAATTCCATCACCTCCACTAGCTTTGTTCGTAGTGATGCTTTCTAAGGCCCACTTGACTTCACATTCCAGGATGTCTGGCTCTAGGTGAGTGATCACACCATCGTGATTATCTGGGAGAGTGACATTTCTCTGTATCTTCTTGTATAATTTTGTCTTTGGAATCCATATTAATGTTTAATAAAATAAAATTAGGGGCCCTAAAATGTCATACAAACAGAAACAAATGAACATAACTGTATTTCAAGTGAATAACGTAACTACACTGAACTGAGGAGAAAGAACTAGCCCAAGTTAGTTTTGAACACAGCATTCTGGCCATAAAATTCAGGATAAAGACAAGTTGTCAGTGAACACTGGAACATAGGATCAGTGTAGTGTGTGTGTGTGCATGCACGCTCAGTCGTGTCCTACTCTTTGCTACCCCATGGACTATAGCCCACCAGGCTCCTCTGTCCATGGGATTTCCCAGGCAAGAACACTGGAGTCGGTTGCTATTTCCTCCTCCAGAGGATCTTCCTGATCCAGGGATCAAACCCACGACTCCTGTGTCTCCTGCACTGCAGGCAGATTCTTTACCACTGAGCCATCAGGGAAGCCATATTCTAGTATCAGAATTAAGCAATGGGTGTGTGTGAGAGACAGACAGACACAGAGAAACACTGTGGAAAGCAATTTGCATTATCTAGTGAAGCAGAAGATAGATGCAGTAGATTGAAGAAACATGGTCACGATATTTAGCAGCTCTTCCCATCAAGAGACAAAGTCTATTTTTCCACTCCTTGAATCTGGGATGTCTTTGTGAATTCCTTTGACCAAAAAAAAGTAACAGCAGTGACAACTGGAGCAATCTCATGCTTAGGCTTCAAGACATTTTTCTGATTCCACCTTTATTCTCTGAGCTGCCATATGAGGAAGCCCAGGCTAGCCACAAGGTGAGGCCTCCTGGAGAGAACAGCCTTTGCTGACCCGCCAACTGTGCAAGCAGAGTGAGCCCAGCTACCACCATACACAGCAGAGCAGTGCTGCTCCAGCTGGGCCCAGCTGAATGCAGACATGTAAGTTAACCCACCCACACCCAGGAGAAGAACTTTCCAGTAAACCCACAGAATCAGAAGGAAATAATAAACCACTGCTGTTTTCAGCCACTTACTTTTGGAGTGATATGTCTCACAGTAATAGATAACTACACTCCAACAATTTCACTTATACTTATATACCCTTGAAAAATGTACACACAGGTAGTGCACTGAGGAAAATGTATAATGTTTAGAGAAACATTGTTTCAATAGCCAAAAACTAGAAAGATTGTACAAACATTCACTAGTAGTAGAATGGGTAAATAAACTGTGGTATGTTCATTTACTGGAATATTATACAGCACTAAAAAAAGCACAGACTAGAGGAAGATACATGGCACCCCACTCCAGTACTCCTGCCTGGAAAATCCCATGGATGGAGGAGCCTGGTAGGCTGCAGTCCATGGGGTCGCTGAGGGTCGGACACGACTGAGTGACTTCACTTTCACTTTTCACTTTCATGCATTGGAGAAGGAAATGGCAACCCACTCCAGTGTTCTTGCCCGGAGAATCCCAGGGACGGGGGAGCCTGGTGGGCCGCTATCTATGGGGTCACACAGAATCGGACATGACTGAAGTGACTTAGCAGCAGCAGCAGAGGAAGATACAACAATACGGATGAATCTTTCAAGGACAGGTTGAATTAAAAAAGTAAAACACAAAAGAATACAAAGAATATGTGTATGTAAATGAACAAATTAGACTACATAAATGGATACATTAAACTACTGCTTTGTATAAATGTTCAAATTAAACTATATTGCTTAGATAAGCATACATATAAGAAAATGGAAAGAAAATAAAGAACTAATTATCATAAAAGTCATGATAATGGGTACCTCTAGGAAGGAGGAAAGAAGTAATAATTAGAAGTCCCTCTATATGTATGCAATATACAATAAATGTTTTTTAAAATATTAAAAATACCATTACACTCCTACCAGGCTGGCAAAATTTTAAAGTTTGACCAAGCTTAATCGAGTGTTGTGCAGAAAGTGAAATACACGGAATTCTCACTATCATAAACCATGTTGAAAATCAGACAACGTATGTTAAGTCTATAGGTGTGCCAACCCTACCCAGCAATTCCATTCTTAAACATATATATTAGAGAACTCTTGCAGGTGTGCGTCTGAATATGCCCAGCCTTCTAGAAGGAAAACAGTGGCCATCTGCATGGATTAGGATTACCAGAGATAAATTCAGCTTAGGTTTGCCTCCTCTGGGAGTTCTTCTCTGAGTAGCTTAGGAGGAATGAATAGCTCTGTATTTTGTCCTCCCCATGACTTCTGCTCCTCGTTATCATGAGTTTAAGACCATATAATCAAGTATCTAATTCCCCTCCCCTTCTCCTTCCAAATCTTAAAACTCAGTGAAGGCAAGGTCTATGGTCTGATTCACCTGTCCAATCTTCATGTTATACAAGGAGTACTTTCTAAATGTTTGATGAGTGTTTTTGAAATTAATGCCTAAAGTATTAAAAATGGGGATGAATTAAAGAATAAAAATAATTTAAAAGTAAAGGCTTTAGTTCTGAGAGTCCTTTTAGGGTTAAGTATGATGGACTGGGTGTTCATTGGAAGGACTGATGTTGAAGCTGAAACTCCAATACTTTGGCCACCTCATGCGAAGAGTTGACTCAATGGAAAAGACCCTGATGCTGGGAAAGATTTGGGGCAGGAAAAGAAGGGGACGACAGAGGATGAGATGGCTGGATGGCATCACCGACTCGATAGACATGAGTTTGGGTAAACTCCGGGAGTTGGTGATGGACAGGGAGGCCTGGCATGCTGCGGTTCATGGGGTGGCAGATAGTCGGACACAACTGAGCAACTGAAATGAACTGAACTGATGACAGACCAACAGAAATCCCTAAATTTAGGAGCTGACGGTAAAGAATGAAGGCATTCAAGAAGTGGAGAGTTCTACAGATGACTGTGGTTCTGGATGCGATCTGGGACTGGAGTAACCTTGAATGCTTTCATATCTCTGTGGTGGTACTCTGAGGTAAACAGTTGGCATTCTCAGAGTTTGAAGATTTCTAGGACTAAAAAAGGGCTCTAAGAAGGATACTATATGACAGGGATTCTACTGTCTGTTTTTCACTCTAGGGAAAAGTAGAGGCTTGCAAGTACACCTGAGATTGAGATGTGTGAATGTAGGTCTTTGTAGAAACTTTAAGGTTAGGCTCCCTGTGTTTTGTAGTTCCCTGAGGTTGGGATCCTCAACTAAGAGGTTGGCCTTACTTCTCATTGCAGCGGTGCGTGAGCTGTGTGGCCCAGAAGCCCAAGACAGAGAAGATAAAAGGTGTGACAAGCATCATGGAGATCAGGTTAGCCAGAGCCACAATAACGGCATCATTGAGACAGCTGCTGGATGATTGAATGTGCGAGGCTATGGAGATAATGGAGCCAAAGCCGAGGCCCAAGGAACACAAGACTTGGTTCCCTGCTCCGCGCCATACGTTCACGTTGTATATAGCTGATATCTAAAAGGGAGAAGACAAGTGTTAAGGGAAGATGTCAAAGGAGAGGAGAATCTTAAAAGGGTTAAAATGGGGGAGAGGGGACACAGAGAGAGATAATGGGGAAAGGATGCCCTAAGAATAAGCAGGAAATGTCCTCCAAAGCCTGAGAGGGGAATGAGGAAGATACACCTTACCTTGACAATTGTCATATAGTGAAGGCCAAATACTGCCCCTTCTAGCATTATACTCCGCACGACAAAACAGAGCATTATGAGACCGCTGCTTGATACCAAGACGCACATTACCTGAATTGAGAGTGGGACAAAGCATGTACCAGTGGGAGTCAACAAATAATCAGCAAAATCAAAAGTTCTGAATCAGAAATAAGGAGGAGTTAGAAGACAGCTTCTAGCAGGGGTCAGGGGCTACTGGGAGTAAAAAGTCAGAGGGAGTGAAAAATTAGGAAACCAAGGAGTAACAAAGTTAGGTGAGGACCAAAGCATCTGAGAATGTCAAGATATTAAAAAAATGGTGGCTCACCTTCCCAGTCCACTTGAGCCCATTAAGCATGAAAACACCAAGAAGACACACGGACAGGAATAAAGGCAGGCACAGACTGAACACTGGTGGTCCATCATCCTCAATACTGTCTGAGGCCTTCAGAGTCATCCGGTACCAGAAGTACAGGGTGGGTGTCGTCCGTGCACATTCAGGATCTGAGGGGACCTGGCTCTGGACATGCCTGCTAGACAGGATGACCCCTCCCCTCTTCTTTATCCCCCCCCCCACTTCCCCCTCTTCCTTTCCCTTCCCCCTATTTCTTCTTCCTTCCACAATCTTCCTCTTCTTTATCACTCCTTGCTCCTTTCTCCTCTTCCAAATTTCCTCCTACCTCTCTGTTTCCCCCTTCTCATCTTTCACTTCCTCCTCACCAAAGCCACTGGCGTTCTCCAGTAAGGGACATTTCTCCCATGGGACAGGATACTGGAAGGACTGACTCAAGTAGAAGAGGATCCAGGCAGTGATCACATTCAAGAACAAGCCGTTGATGAAGCACACCTAGGGGCCAGGGAGGAGGTGGCTGGGGAGGAAGGGAGGGATCAGGAAAAAGGAGGGGATTTGACAGAGGATTGGGGAACTGAAGGGATCTGACCCATGGAAGTGCAGTCTTGGGACCCATTCCAGGATGAGGGTTAGGATGGGGATGGGGTGTAAAGGGTAGGCCTGGGAAGCCCAGAACTCCTCACCATGAAGCTTGTATACCCTACACCACCAATCCAGGGGCTGATGACCTTCCACACACCAATATTGCCCTGACGCATCCTCTGGCCAGCTGCCATCTCCAGGAAGAGGAGAGGAATCCCGATCAAGAACAGCAAGAAGATGTAGATGATGAAAAAAATGCCTGTACAGGGGATTCAAGGAGGAGCTCTCAGAACCAGCTGGCTTTTTGGTACCTGGACTTCTTCATGGGTACAGAAAAACTCGTTCCCCACCAGTGACCTCCCTCAGGGGCATAGGTATCAGGGGTCAACTGTTTCCACATCCCTTACAGTTCCAGGCGCCCAGTTCTTTGGTCTCTAATTCCTGGAAGACCCAAACATCTAGTCTTCACCTCCACCCTTGACCCAGGCTTCTAGCCCCACCATCCTCCTGTTCAGATATTCTGTACCTCTAACCCCTCTCATGATCCTTCACGTTCAGGCATCTGACTCCTATCCTGCTCAGAATACCAAGTCTTTATCCTCTACAGGTCCCAGAGACCTTGGGAGTTTGAAGTCTAGACAGGCCTCCATCTTGTTAGCCCCTTGTGGATCCGTGGTTCCTGGTACCCAGACTTACCACCTCCGCTGTGAAGCCACAGGTAGCAAAAACTCCAGAGACTGGCCGGCCTCATGGTATAGCCCATCTGGGCCAGGAGGTACTCAGCCTTGTTGGACCAGAATGGATGAGTAATGAGGACTTCACTCTTCTCCTTCTCTGGCACCTGAACTTTCTCAGGTAAGAGTCTCTGTTTTAGGACTGGGGCAGCCTCTGCCTCCGTGACAGGGGTGGCCTTGGGATGGCTGGCCCTGCTCTGAGCCTCAAAAGCTTGCGTCTCCCAGGCCTGAGCCCTCACAGCCCGGGCCTCAAAAGCCTGGACCTCGGAGACCCAGGCTGTCAGAGACCAGGTGGCCGTGCCCTTGTCTTCCAAAGCGTGACTTCCGGGGGAGCTTTCAGCAGATGAGACTTTGGCCAATGATGTTCCTGAAGCCTGGGCGTCTGTTGTAATTTCAGGCAGACTTTCAGGAGCAGCTCCAACTTTCGCAAGGGAGGATTTGATTTTGTGAGTAGACCTGAAGGACACCAAAAACTAGATTTTAGGTTTTAAAGTAAAAAGATGACTGAGTTACACAACAATCCTCAACACCTCCTAAGGAAACCTTCCATTTCTGTCCCTGTGTGTATATGCTAAGTCACTTCAGTCGTGTCCGACTCTTTGAGACCCCATAGACTGCAGCCCGCCAGGCTCCTCTGTCCATGGGATTCTCCAGGCAAGGATACTGGAGTGGGTTGCCATGCCCTCCTCCAGAGGACCTTCCAGACCCAGAGATCAAACCCACATCTCCTGCATTGGCAGATGGATTCTCTGCCACTGAGCCACCTGGGAAATCCCAGATTTTACCATGCATGTGTGCGTGCTAAGTGGCTTCAGTCATATCCGATTCTGTGCAAGCCTATGGACTGTAGCCTGCCAGGCTCCTCTGTCCGTGGGATTCTCCAGGCAAGAATACTGGAGTGGGTTGCCATGCCCTCCTCCAGGGGATCTTCCCAACTCAGGGATCAAACTCGCATCTCTTATGTCTCCTGCATTGGTAGGTGGGTTATTTACCACTAGCACCACTGGGAAGACCCATTTCTGTCTCTTCCACCACTGAAATTCAAAGCACAAAAGAATCTTTCACGTAAGTTTTACTTCTTAGAAACGTTTCAGTGCAAGGGATAAAGACAAACAGCCAAGCTAATAGTGAGGAATTCCACTCAAAAAGTTTCTGAAAACTTTGAGGTACACTCCATACAGAGGATAGTACTATTTATAGTGGGCTTCTGAATCAAAGAAAGGACTTTAATACTAAATCTGCCTGGTAAGCCAATCTTAGGAAAGCTGTCGTACTTCTCTGAGCTGTTTCACCTGTAAAACACTCAGGTTTCTGCTCAATTATCACCTCACCAGAGACGCCTTCCCTGCCAGCCTATCTAAAATAGTAGCTGCTGCTGCTGCTGCTGCTAAGTCGCTTCAGTCGTGTCCGACTCTGTGCGACCCCATAGACGGCCACCCACCAGGCTCCCCCGTCCCTGGGATTCTCCAGGCAAGAACACTGGAGTGGGTTGCCATTTCCTTCTCCAATGCATGAAAGTGAAAAGGGAAAGTGAAGTCGCTCAGTCGTGTCCAACTCTTAGCGACCCCATGGACTGCAGCCTACCAGGCTCCTCCGTCCATGGGATTTTCCAGGCAAGAGTACTGGAGTGGGGTGCCATCGCCTTCTCCGAAAATAGTAGCTACCTACCCACAACTCTACCTACCCACAACTCTCTCCATCAAACCTACTTTTATTTTTCTTCATAGCATTTCTCACCTCCTGATGTGATTATCTCTTGACGGTTAGTCTAGTCACATCTAACCGTGCTCCCCACCCCACTGCTCTGTTCCCAACAAGTGGATGGTGCTTTACCTCATATCTAGGGCCACTTTCCTCTCTGTTCTCTGTGCTTCCACCACTCTGACCTGTTGTTGGCTCTTCAAATGCTCTACAAGAGAATAGAAAAGGAAAAAAACAAGATGTGGAAGAGGGGAAGAGAGGGAACTGGAGTTTTCTTTCAAAGGAGGAAAGAGTATGCCACCCAAAAGCAGAGGCAGCGAGTAGGTGCCAAGACAGCACAGGCACATCTAGGGCACAAGGATAAATCAACTGTGAGACACACTGTTTCCAAAGAGTTCTTAAGTAGCTCAGGAAATGCTTACATTTCAATGATAGGTTAAAAAAAAAAACAACTCAGATATAAATTTCCATCTTTAGTTCTATTTCTACTACATTTTAAAATGCAATGAAAAAAAAATAAAATGCAATGAAAAAAAAAGAATTAAAAAAAACGCAAAGAAAGTCCAAAAGAAAATACATTAATATATAGAGGACAAGGATTATAGGTATTTTTCTAGCCTTCCCTCTGATTTTAAATCAGTCTAGTAAATTGTCTAAAAGTGTTACTTAATTATCAATAAAAATATATATCAATAAATAAAAACTAAAAATAAAATGATGATACTGGACACAGAAGTCAAATTGAAAGAGCTCCCATCAGCCAAATCTTGGACAACTGGAGCATCAAGATAAATAATAACAGATAAGAACACACAGAATAAAATAAGAATCTATGAATCCACAGTGATATAAATAAGGAAAAGGAAAATCTCTTCCTTACAGTAAAATGCAAACTAATAAATGCATAGGAATGATGAAATTAGAAAATTATCATTTGCCATGAGTAATAATTGACTCAAGCAATAATTGTTAATCATTGCTCACACAAGAAAGTTTGACAGGGACAGAAATGAGTGCTTAGTATTAATGTGTCTCCCCACAGGATACTCTCCTCCCCACCAAATAGAAAAATAGTATCTTTACAGTCTTAAACACTACCTTAACCACATAGTGAAAGTCAGTTGATACCATCTGCTTCCCGATCTGAGGCGCTGAGAAGAACACAACATCATTTCAGTGGTATTCTTGCCAAAAATGTGCGACCAGAATCTAATCATGAAGAAATAGCAAACTGACGGACATTCTATAATGTAACTGACCTCTAGGCATTAAAAATGTTGAAGTCAGGAAGACAAGAAAAGACAAAAGAATTTTAAGTCCAAAATTACAATTGTAAGCCTGAAATTATGTCAAAATAAAAAATTAACGCTGGAACTTGAAAAACATCTGGGTTGGACTTCTAGTGTCTGATTCTCATGTAAGGGGCTTGTAAGGAGGGCCTGCCACTCCATCTTAATAAGCAAAAAATCTGAACAGACTGAAAAACCAGCAACTCTTGTTGGATCCCTAAGGGAAGTGAGGACAGAGGGAAAATCACTGCCCTTAAGACTGGAGAGACAGATAGGCAAATACAAAAATTCACTGAATAACAGAATATCAGAGGAAAAAATCCCCTTGGGTTTCCAGCAAGGGAAGGGGAAAAAAGAACCATGTTAGTGTTATCGTATTTTCATAATTTAAAAATGAAGAAAAAGAACCATTTTGAACCACTCTAGAATACTCTGTTCTTAATGATGCCTCCCCTCAAGAAAAACTAGTTAACCAGAGCCTCATCTGTTAATATCAGAGTCAAATTGACCTAGGGTAAGGAAATACCCAACTCCAGCCCACTCTAGACACCCTGTCTCACCTAAAAGGGAAGGGGAAAAACAAAAACCTGAGAAACATTTGTTAAGTTCACAGTCCAGAAACACAGGCACTAAAAGACTGAGATCTAGTCACAGGATTATTGAACATTTCCCCTCGTCCTACAACTCACCACATTACTAAAGGCTGATTTATAGTAGTTTACCATTACAGCAAGTTCAGGCTATCAAGGTAAAAATTAAAAGGCATACCAAAAAGTAAAAAAACACAATTTGAAGAGAGAACAAGGATTAACCAGACATGGTTAATTAACTAACCAGACATGGTTGAGATGTTGAATCATCAGACCAGGGATTTAAAACAACTATGAGTAATATGTTAAGGGTGCTAATAGATTAAGTAGACAGCACACAAGAACAGATGGGTAATGTGAGCAGAAAGATGGAAATCCTACGAAAGAACCAAAAAGGACTGACAGAGATTTAAAAATACTGTAACAGAAATGAAAAATATTTTTGATGGGTTTTATTTGTAGACCAAACATGGCTGAGAAAATCATCTCTGAGCCTGAGAATATCTTGAATAGAAGCCTCCAAATCTGAAAAGCAAAGAGAACAAAGACTGAAAATCAGCAGGCAGAAAATAAGTAAAGATATAGTTAAACTCAACACCACCACCAATCAAAAGGATATAATTGGCGTTTACAGATTACTTCCTCCAGTAACAGCAGAATACACATTTTTCTCAAGTTCATTCACCACAACAGACCACATTCTGAGCCATAAAACACCTTAACAAATTTCAGATTTGTTATTTGAAGTCATACAATGTCTGCTTTCAGTCCACAATCAAATTAAACTAGAACTAGATGAAATAGACTGATTCTTTGAAAGACACAGTCTTCTAAAACTCATACAAGAAGAAACAATCTAAATAGGTCTGTCTCTATTAAATAAGTTCAACAAATAATAACCTTCCAAAACAGAAAGCACAAGAACCAGATGGGTTCACTAATGAATTCTACCAACAATTTAGGGAAGAAATTATACTGATTTTCTACAATCTCTTGGAGGATAGAAGCAGAGGGAATAATTCTATGAGACCAGCATTACCTAGACACCAAAACAAAGATATTACAGAAAAAGAAAACTATTAATTAATATCTCTCATAAACATAGGTGCAAAAATCCTCAACAAAATATTAGCAAATACAACCCAACAATGTATAAAAAGAATTATACATCATGACCAAGTAGGACTTATCCCATGTATCCCATGTATACAAGGCTGAATGAATACAACATTCAAAAGGCAATTAATGCAACAACAGGCCCATGAAAAGATGCTCAACATCATTAATCATTAGAGAAATGCAAACCAAAACTATAATGAGGTACCACCTCACACCAGTCAAAATGGCTATCATTAAAAAAATCTACAAATAACAAATGCTGGAGAGGGTGTAGAAAAAAGGGTCTCTACCCCTCCCACACTGTTGGTGGGAATGTAAATTGGTGCAATCACTATGAAAAACAGTATGGAGGCTTCTCAAAAAACTAAAAATAAAGTAGCCATATGATCCAGGAATCTTGCTCCTGGGCATATATCCAGACAAAACTATAACTCAAAGAGATACATACATGCACTCCAATGTTCATAGCAGCACTACTTACGAGAGCCAAGACATGGAAGCAATCTAAATGTCTATCGACAGATAAAAGCATAAAGAAAATGGTATAAATACACAATGGAATACTACTCAGCCATAAAAAAGAAAGAAAGAATGTCATTTAATGGGTGGACCTAGAGATTATCATGTGTGCTTAGTTGTTCAGTCGTGTCCGACTCTGCGACACCACGGACTGCAGCCCACCAGGCTCCTCTGTCCATGGGGATTCTCCAGGCAAGAATACTAGAGTGTGTTGTCATGCCCTCCTCCAGGGGATCTTCCCAACCCAGGGATCAAACCCAGGTTTTCCACACTGCAGGCAGATTCTTTACCTTCTGAGCCACCAGGGAAGCCCAAGAATACTGGAGTGGATAGTCTATCCCTTCTCCAGGGGATTTTCCCAACCCAGGAATCAAACCAGGTCCTCCCGCATTGCAGGTGGATTCTTTACCAGCTGAGCTACCAGGAAGCCCAGAGATTCTTTACCAGCTGAGCCCAGAGATTACCAGCTGAGCGACCAGGGAAGCCCAGATAAGCGTAAATCAGAAAAAGAAAGACAAATAACATAGGATACCATTTATATGTGAAATCTATCAATAAAGTAAGACACAAATGAACTTATCTATGAAACAGAAACAGATTCACAGACACAGAGAACAGACATATGGCTGCCAAGGAGGAGATGGGGTGGGGGAGGATAGGACTGAGAGTTTGTAATGAGTAGATCAAACTGTACATGAAAACCATATACAAGATGAATAAATAACCATGTCCTATTGTATGGCACAGGGGACTATATTCAATATCCTGTGATAAACCCTAATGGAAAACTATATGAAAAATATATATGTGTGTAACAGGATCACTTTGTTGAACACCAGAAACTTAAAATTTTTAAAAAATAAAATTGTCAAGCAGAACCGCATTAAAATTCACTGCATGGTCTAGTGATAGAACAAAGAGTCAGTAAACTTCAAGATGCACTCATATAAATCATCTAATTTCTGAAAGAAAAAGAGGGAGGAAAATATGAAAGTCATAGTCTTAGGGACCTGGGTGGCCAATCAAAAGATCTAACAATGGATAAGCAGAGGCCTTAAAGGAGAGAAAAGAATGAAAATAGGTCAGAAAAACATATTTGAAGAAATAATGGCAGAAAACCTCCCAAATTTGGTGAAAGAGATAGATTTTTATTTAAAGAAGCTTAAAGAGTACCACATAGGATAAACACAAAGAGAAAAATGTCTAATACGAGCACAGTCAATCTGCTGGAAATCAAAGATAAAGAGAAAAATCTTGAAAGCAGCCAGAGAAAAAGAACATATTACATACAAGGGAACAATACTAAATACTATGTACTTGTCATCAGAAGTTATGGAGGCCAAAGGGAATGGAATAATATTTTCAAAGCACAAAAAAAGGGGAAAAAAGACTGCCCATCAGAATTCTATAATCAATAAAAATATCCTTAAAAAAAAAAAAAAGAAGCCGCAGACTTCCCTGATGGTCCAGTCGTTAAGAATGGACCTGGCAATGAAGGGGTCACAGGTTCAATCCCAGGTCCAGGAAAATCCCAGATGCTGCAGGGCAGCTAAGCCTGTGGGCCACAATTACTGAAGCCTGTGCATCCTAGACGACTCTGCGACAAGAGAAGCCACCACAACGAGAAGCCTGTGAACAGCAACTACAGAGCAGCCACGGCTCAGGGTAACTAGAGGAAGACCACAGGCAGCAACAAAGACCCAGCACAGCCAAAAATAAACAAATAATTAATTTAAAAAATAGATAAAAAAATTTTTTTTGTTTGTTCTTTAAAAAGGAGACAAAACAAAAACATATTCAAATAAAGAAAGATTCAGAGAATTCATCACAGCAGACCACAAAACAAAAGATGATGAAATTAGTTCTGAGAATGAAGGTAACAATATCAGAGGGAAATTCAGATCTTCAAGAACAAATAAAGAATGTTGGAGATAGTATGTATGTGGGAAATAGTAAAACTATATTTTCCCCTTCTTTAAAATACATGTGAATTTTTAAAACAAAACTTACTTGTGAATTTTTAAAACAAAATTATGATTTTAAAAAACAAAAATTATAATTGTACCAATCATAAAGAAGAACAAAATAATGCCATTTGCAGCAACATGGATGGACCTAGAGATCATCATACTAAGTGAAGTAACTTAGACAGAGAAAGACAAATATATGGTATCACTTATATTTGGAATCTAAAAAATGGTACAAATGAACTTATTTACAAAACAGAAATAGTGTCATAGAAAACAAACTTATGGTTACCAACGGGGGAAGGGAGGGACAGATAAATTGGGAGATTAGAACTGACGTATACACACTACTATATATAAAATATATAATTAATAAGCTCAGGGAACTTTACTTAATACTCTGTAATGATGTATATGGGAAAAGAATCTAAAAGAGTGGAGATATATATATATATATATGTATAACTTATTGAGAGTTCCTTGGACTGCAAGGAGATCCAACCAGTCCATCCTAAGGGAGATCAGTCCTGGGTGTTCATTGGAGGGACTGATGTTGAAGCTGAAACTCCAATACTTCGGCCACTTGATGTGAAGAGCTGACTCATTTGAAAAGACCCTGATGCTGGGAAAGATTGAGGGCAGGAGAAGAAGGGGACAAAAGAGGATGAGATGGTTGGATGGTATCACCGATTCTATGGACATGGGTTTGGGTGGACTCTGGGAGTTGGTGATGGACAGGAAGGCCTGGAGTGCTGCAGTTCATGGGGTCACAGAGTAGACACGACTGAGCGACTGAACTGATTCACTTTGCTATACAGCAGAAACTAACACAATATTATAAATCAACTACACTCCAATAAAAATTAATTAGAAAACAAAAAGTTTATAAGTTGTAGGTTTTATACTGCATAGTAGATGTAAAACACATTGAAAGCAGGGGGGCATACACTGGACATATACAATTGCAAGATATCTACATTATATATGAATTGATAAAATATTCTAAATAGACTATAAAAACTTAAGAATATGACTTGTAATCCCTAGACAACTGCTAAATAAATGTTACAAAGAGTTACAGTTACCAAGGCAAAAGATAAATTAAAATGAATACTAAAAAACTATTCAAACTATCTAAAAGAAGATAGAAAGGAAAAATGGAAGCCTAAAATGGACAAAAAGAAAAATAATGAAATGGAAAACTAAAATCCAACCATATCATTTACATTAAAGGTTTTCAATTTAAGCATTCCAATTAAAAGGCAAAATTTGTCAGGATGAATAAAAAAGCAAGACCCAATTATATGCTGGTGAAGAGATATGCTGTTAAGTTCAAAGATACAGATAGATGAAAGTAAATTACTAGAAAAAGTTATATCATGCAAAACCTTTTTCGAGTAGGTGAGTCTTTATTTTTCGCACACCATTCTCAAACACTATAGTGTATGTGCGTGTGCGCTCAGTCACTCGGTCATGTTCCACTCTTTGTGACCCCACAGACTATAGCTTGCCAGTCTCCTCTGTCCATGGAATCTCCCAGATAAGAAGGACTGGAGTAGGTTACCATTTCCTTTTTCAGGGGATCTTCCCGAGCCAGGGATTGAACCCACAATGGCAGGCGGATTCTTTACCACTGAGCCACCAGGGAAGCCCAGTGGCCCTATTAGTATAACAAAATTATGTTTGAGATAAAGAATATTATCAGATAGAAAGAAGGACGTTTATTCATAATAAAAGGTCAATTCATCATGAAGGTAATATTTACAAATGTGTTCAAACATAAAAGTCTCAAAATACATGAAGCAAAAGTTTACAAAAATTAAAGAAAAAATAAATTCCAAAATCATAATATTAATAGAAGTTAGCACTCTTTCAGTAACTGGCAGGAAAAAAGATGAAAATATCAGTAAAGATGAAGATCCAAAAACGCTATCAGCAGCTTTGGCTTAACTGATATTTATACAATCTCAGAATTGCAGAACACATATCGACCATAAAACACATATCAATAAATTCTCAAGGATTAAAATCACACAGAGTATATTCTCTGACTACATGTTAGTAAATTTAAAATCAATAACCACATATTTAAGAAAACTTCAAATACTTGGAAATTGAAGAAAATTGGGACTTTCCTTGGTGGTCCAGTGGCTAAGACTCTGTGCTTCCAATGCAGGGGGTCCAGGATTCAATCCCCAGTCAGGGAAGTAGATTCCACATTCTGCAACTTAAGATCCTGAATGCCACAACAAAAATCAAAAGTCCTGTGTGCCACAACTGAGACTTGGCAAAGCCAAATAAATAAAATATTTTTTAAAAGAATATATTACTAAACAATTCAGAGGTCAAAGAATAAATCACAAAGAAATTATAAAAATTTTAAAACTAAAGGATAATAAAATTATAAAATGCCAAAATTTGTGGAATATAGCAAAAGCAATGCTCTGAGAGAATTTTATAACTTTACACACTGATATTAGAACAGAAAAGAGGTTTAAAGTCATTGTCTGAGGGACTTCTCTGGTGGTCCGGTGGTTAAGAATCCACCTGCCAACGCAGTGGACACTGGTTCAATCCCTGGTCCAGGAGCTCAAATCCCACATGCCATGGGGCAACTAAGCCCATGTCCCACAACTACTGAGCCCACGTGCCATACAGCCCATTCTCCACCATAAGAGAAGCCACCACAATGAGAAGCCTGGGCACCGCAACTAGAGAGTAGCCCCTACTCACCATCACTAGACAAAGCCCGAGTGCAGCAACGGAGAACCCAAGCACCACCCTGAAGACCCAGTGCAGCCAGAAATAAATAAATAGAGGACGGAACAGAAAACAGACTACTGATGAAAGTAAGAAAGCCAAAACTGGTTCTTTGAAATGATCAACAAAATGGGTAAACCCCACAACAGATTGATGGGACAAAAAGAGATATGCACATCACCAATATCGGGAATGAAAGAGGATTATTACCGCATATCCTATAGACATTAAAAGGATAAGAAGAAAATATTTCATGCCAACAAACAACTTAGATGAAATGGGGGAATTCCTTAAAAATACAACTTAACAAAACTGATATCCAATGACATGGGAAATCTGTATAGTCCTATGACTATTAAATAAATTGCATTCCTTATCAAAATCCCTCCCACCAAGAAAATTCCAGGCCCAGATGGTTTCAATTAGTGAATTTCATAGAATATTGGAAGAAAAAAAAATAACACCAAGTATAAGTACTTCTGAAAACAGAAGAGGAAACACTTCCCAGTCCATTTTATAAGGCTGCTACTGCTAAGTCACTTCAGTTGTGTCCGACTCTGTGTGACCCCATAGACGGCAGCCCACCAGGCTCCCCCGTCCCTGGGATTCTCCAGGCAAGAACACTGGAGTGGGTTGCCATTTCCTTCTCCGTTTATAAGGCTACCATCACCCTAATAACTAAACTTGATAAAGATATTAGTAAAAGAAACCATTTAAGACAAATATCTTCATGAACATAGATGAAGACAAAAATCCTCAACAAAAACTACAAATGAATCCTGAAATATACAAAAGGGGTAATAACTAATGATAACATGGAGTTTGTCCCAGAAATGCATGGTTGATTTAACATACAAAAGTAGCAATGTAGGGAACTTCCCTGGCAGTCCAAAGCTTAAGATTCCATGCTCCCAATGCAGGTGTGCTGCTTTGACCCCTGACTGGAGGACTAAGATCCTACACATCCCACCACATGGCAAAAAAAGTAGCAATGTAATTCAGAAATAAACCCATAAGCATATGGACTTTGATTCTTGAAATAGAGTACAAAGACATCCAACTGGAAAAGAAAGGTCCTTTCTGGAATAACTGAATTATACAAATAGGAAAAAAAAGAATGAAACTCAAATCCTATTTCATGCTATACACAAAGACTAATTTTATATGAATCATCAATCTAAATGGAAAATCTAAAACTAAAAAGCATTTAAAAGAAAACCTAAGAGCCTCAGTCAGGCACGGAGTCACTTGTGGAAGGAACATCGTGATGGTTGCCCAAGGAGAACCCAAAGTTCAGTTCAAACTTATAATGGTTGGTGATGGTGGTACTGGAAAACTACATTCATGAAACGTCATCTGACTGGTAAATTTGAGAAGTATGTAGCTACCTTGGGTGTTGAGGTCTATCCTCTCTTGTGTTCCATACCAACAGAGGACCGATTAAGTTCAATGTATGGGATACAGCCAGTCAGGAGAAATTTGGTGGACTGAGAGATGGCTATGATAGACAAGCTTAAAGTGCCATTATAATGTTTGATGTAACATCAAGAGTTTACTTACAAGAATATGCCTAACTGGCATAGAGATCTGGTACGAGTGTGTGAGAACATCCTGATTGTGTTGTGTGGCAACAAAGTGGATATTAAGGACAGAAAGGTTAAGGCAAAGTCAATTCTCTTCCACCAAAAGAAGAATCTTCAGTACTATGACATTTCTGCCAAAAGTAACTACAACTTGGAAACTCCCTTCCTCTGGCTTGCTAGAAAACTGATTGGAGACCCTAACTTGGAGTTTGTCGCTGTGCCTGCTCTTGCCCCGCCAGAGGTGGTCATGGACCCAGCCTCAGCAGCACAGTACAAGAGTGATTTAGAGGCTGCTCAGACAACTGCTCTCCTGGATGAAGATGATGACCTGTGAGAAAGTGAGGCTGGGGCCCAGCGTCAGAAGTCTAGTTATATAGGCAACTGTCCTGTGATGTCAGCGGTGCAGCGTGTTTGCCACTTTATTAAATAGCTAAGCAGAACGTGTGCTTAATCTTTGGATGCTTAAGGAGATGGATGGGCTTTGGAGTGAATGTGGCAGTTAAAAAAAAAAAAACCTTCATTTTTTTTTTGACCTGCATATTTAGGTGTTTTGGAACACAGTTGTTTCCTCCTTGAGTTTCAAATATAAGACTGCTATAGTCACATGACAATACTGAGAAGTGGAACCTTGTTTGTTATTGTCATTCCCATTCCTTTTCGTTTAGAATCAGAATAAAGTTGTATTTCAAATATCAAAAAAAAAGAAGAAGAAAACATGAGAGAGTACCTTTATGACTTAAGGGTAAGCAAAAGTTTCAAATGTAGAACATAAAGTGCAATAATCTTTAGAATTAATCATTTAGATTTCACAAAGTTAAAAAACTCTGCTCATCAAGAAACTTAAGAAAATTAATAGGCAAAGTCAGAGACTAGGAGAAAATGATCCCGAGATACATAGATGACAAAAGACTTGTGTTTAGGGAATATAAAGAACTACTGCTTAATTAAAAGATATAAAACAGTAGTAGGGGTATAAGAGGTACAAACTACTCTGTACATAATAAATAAACTACAAGTATATATTGTACAACACAAGGAATATAGACAATATTTTTTAATAACTATATACCGAGTATAACCTTTAGAACTTGTGAATCACTATGTTGTACATTTGCAACTCATGTAATATATCAACTATATGTCAAATTTTAAAAGATGTACAATTAGGACTTCCCTGATGGTCCAGGTGTTAAGAATCCACCTGCTAATGAAAAGAACACAAGTTTGATCCCTGATCCTAAAAGATTCCACATGTCTCCAGGCAAATAGGCCCATGCACCACAACCACTGAGCCCACACACCCTAGAGCCTGTGCTCTGCAACAGGAGAAGCCACCAGTGAGAAGCCCTTGCGCTGCAACTAGAGAATAGCCTGTACAGCAATAGACCCAGCACAGCCAAAAATAAAAATAAATAATTAAAAATTATAAAAAAAAGAAAACACATAACCAGTATCAGGAATAAAAGAAGGGGACATTATTATAGATGCTGCAGATATTAAATAAATAATAATAATAAATATTAACATTGTACCAATAAATTTAAAAAATAGATGAGATACTCAAATACCTTTTAAAAATTAACCAAAGAAGTATCTCAGGAAAAATAAAGAACCCCCAAAGTCCTGTAGCCATTAAATAACTTGAAAATCTTTTAAACACACATGTGTTCATGCACACACTTACACACATACATATACAAACCTTTCTAATACCAGGTTGTCAGCAATGGCAAATTTTACCAATGTTTAAGAAAGATATACTTGTCTATAAAACAGAAAGAGGAACACTCCCCAACTTATAAGACCACCTCAACCTTGATACCAAAATTTATCTGAAAATTTTGAGTTTCAGCCAAAAAATAGCTGAAATACTTCTGAATAAAAACAAAGTGAGAAGTCATGCTCTAACAAGTATTAAGTTTTGTTATAAATTTGTAGTAAGACAGTGTGAATGGATACAAGGACAAACAGCCTAGTGGAAAAGAATAGAGAGCCTAAAATTAGACCCATCCTTATACGGAGTCTGATACATGAGAGATATGCCTTAGCAGATCTGTGAGTAGGGGCTGAACTTCTCAATAAACGGTGCTGGACCAACTAGGCGTCCATATAGGAAAAAAAAAAAAAAGGCCCCTACCTCAAATGACTGTCCATGGGGTCGCAAAGAGTTAGATACAACTGAAGCAACTTAGCAAGCATCTCAAAGGGCGTGCAAAAATTAATCTCACGTGGAAGAAAGAAGTAAATTGGAAAAAAAATACTATAAAATTCTAGAAAAGAATGGAGGCTCACTGTTATACTACTCCAGGGAACAAAATTACTGATGATGCAAATGCTGCCCTTTAAAGCACAACACCTTGGTGTTTCTCGTAAAAGACACAATGACCATAACATTTCAATTTGAGGACTTCCCTGGTGGCACAGTGGATAAGACTCCACCTGCCAATGTAGGGGACGGGAGTTCAATCCTGGGTTAAGGAAGAACCCACGGGCCATGGAACAACTAAGCCCATGCACCACAACTATTGAGCTTGTGCTCTAGAGCCTGGGAACCACAACTACTGAGCCCATGTGCTGTAGCTACTGAAGCTTGCCCATCTAGACTCCATGCTCCACAACAAGAGAAGCCACCACAGCGAGAAGCCTTCATACAACGCAGGCCCAGCGCAGCCAAAAATAAAACAAACAATAAAATTATTTTTAAAACTTTCATCTGATACATTCTACTACATTAAAATTTAAAACGGCTTTTCATCAAAAGGCTCCAAAAGGAGAATAGAAAGAAAAACTGTAGAGTGGGAGAATATATCCACAACCTACATAACAACAAATGACTAATATTCAAAAGATATAAAGAACATTACAAATTAGGAAGAAAAGGACAGACAACCCAATAGGAAAATGGGCAGGGGGCTGGAGAAGCACTTCAAAAATACTGTATAATATTTAAATAAGTATTAAATAATTCATTTAATTAAATTATTCCAATAAATATTACAAATTCTATGTCATTAACAGTCAATGAAAGGTAATTAAAATAACAATGAAATACCACTGCACACCAACCAGATTGGGAAAAAAATGGAAAAGTTTAATAATATCAGGTGTTGATGAGATGTAAAACAACCAAAAAGTCTCATCCTTTGTTAATGTCAGTGTAAATGGTTATAACTACCTTGGAGAACAACCTAGTACCAGCAGTAAAACTGAATACACACACACACTACGGCCCAACAACTCCCAATGTATTCTCTAGAGAAACTCTTTCACTTGAGCCAAAGAATACAGTAATAATTAATGATAACATATTGTGCTTGCTTTATGTCGGGCACTGTTCTAAATGCTCTATATTTTTCAATTACATTACTCTTCACCATAACCATGTAAGGTAGGTACTATTATTACTCCCAT
This sequence comes from Bison bison bison, assembly GCF_000754665.1. Classification (NCBI taxonomy): domain Eukaryota; kingdom Metazoa; phylum Chordata; class Mammalia; order Artiodactyla; family Bovidae; genus Bison; species Bison bison. The sequence goes on from NW_011494857.1 coordinate 1,117,814, forward strand.
TTTACAAAAGTGAAAAAATTGAAATACGAAGCAACTTCTTCAATTGTACACTACCGATGAGTGGTAGTCAGGATTTAACACAGTTTGGTTTCAGAAACAGCTCTTAACCAACTACATTCTTCTACTTCTCACAAGAATGTTTTCAGAAACATTCATAATTGTCACAAAGCTGAAAAACACAAGTGCCCATCAACAGCAAAATGCATAAATCATAGACTTTTCAATCAAAAGAATACTATCCATATGTGAAGAAAATAAAGGAACTATAGCTACATGCAACAGTATAAATAAATTTCACAATGTTGAGCAGAAGAAGCACAATATAAAATATTCTAGACAGAGAATCCATAGTTCTAAGTTGAAAACAGAAGCAAAATCATGGCAAAAGTATAAAGAAAATCAAGGAGATGATCAGCACAAAAGTCAGACTTGAAGTTATCTCTAAAAGGTAAGAAGGGACTATGAAATGATAATGACAGAAGATCTTCCAGAGCCCTGGTAACATTTATTTCTTGATCTGGGTGGCAATTACACAGATATAAGCTTTATAATTATTCATTTAAAACTCTATTTATACATTCTATGCCCTTTGGTGGCCACAGATTTCATGATTTTGAACGTTAGAAATAAAATATAAAGAAAAGAAGAAATGGCCAGAGAACAAGGAGAAACACCAGAAGGAAATGCTGTCACAAAAAGGAAAAAGTAGCAAAGAACCTCCAATTATCAACACAAATCAAGTAAGATAAACCCTAAAGTGTATCCATAGGGAATTCTTTCATTTGGGTTTTTTTTTTTTAAGTGACTTTTATTCTTTAAAGGTAGTTAAAAACCCATGTAGCATATTATGTTATCAAATGTTAAATCATTCATAACAGTATGTGTCTTAGTACTTCTTACTTTTTTTTATTTTAATTGGAGGCTAATTCCTTTACAGTATTGTGGTGGTTTTTGCCATACAGTGCCATGAATTTGCCAGGGCTGTACATGTATCCCCCTGCCTCCCCTCACCCCATTCCCACCTCCCTCCCCATCCCATCCCTCTGGGCTGTCCCAGTGCACCGGCTTTGAGTGCCCTGCTTCATGCATTGAACAGAAATCTTAATTCGATTTGTTCAAAAATTAACCAAGTTGAGGAAGCTGGAGATATTTCTCAGATAGCCGGCAGCTTACCTAAGAAAGGCAAATCTTCACTATTACCAGATGGTTTGCCAGCAACTGAAATGAACCATAACTCAAATAACAGGAAGTACTTCTGATCCCCCGTACTTCTGATCCCCCTAATTCTCGCTAACACTGACCCTGACACTGAGTTCCACTAAAAAAAGGAAAACTGTGTTTATGAAAAATAAATCCACCTTTCTTAAAAACATTCAAAAAGTGTAAACTGGTCAATTTACCAGAATCTAGAAGTTTTCTGGTAAATTGGTAAATTTGACTCTTACTGAGAGAACTAATTTTGGGCGAACAGATTCTGCAAACGGGCCACCTGCAACCCCCTGAAAGCCCCTTTGTGTTCTAGCAGCCGAGAGGCCCTGATGGTGGCCCAACGCCTGAGACCCTACCTCATCCTTCCCGGCAAAGACTCTTCTCAACCACTGCTTCCAGGGAGCTCTCGGAGCTCCTGGAAGTGCCCCTTTACCTCTTTCCCTGTAACTATAAACCCCAAAACGAAAGGAAGGAGCTGGTGTCCAGCTTCCTCAAGAAAAAGGCAATAACTTCGTCCCCAACAGGCCGGTGAAGGCCCGGTCTCTGCAGCCTGGGGGCCTGAACCCATCGGCTTCCCTGGTTGGGCGGGGACCGCGGCCTGCGGGTCGCGACCTGGGACGGCCTCAAAGTCGAATCTGGTGAGCGAAGGGGCTGACACCAGTTTCCCAGGTTCTAGGGGAGAAAAAAGGAGGGTCCTCTCAGGCCGTTTGACCCCTCAGCTCCACAGAGCCCGGGCAGTCTGGGAGGCTCCGGACGGTGGCCAGTTATCCCTCGGCTGAGTCCGATGACCTCAGGGCATGACGTCCAACCTCACACACCCGAGATTTATGAACGTTTCAGGGATCCCATAGGCGCCAATTTCACCTCACCCTCGAGGCCTGGGCTCTTCAGTCTGGTCAGTCAGGCGAAAATGAGGGTGTACAAGGCTCAACTGAGAAGCTTAGCGACCGAGGCCTCAGGCCCCACAGGCCTCATCTCGCGACGCTCCTCGCTCTACCTCTAGGCGCCTTTCCCGCATTCTTCTGCGCGCATGCGCGTCCCGCGTGCAGGCGCGAGCGACTCCGTGCCTCCGCTCTTTTCAACAGCTATCTCCCTCCCTGTACATGTAAGTGCATGTACCCACATGCGCCTACTTCCACGCATGCGTCCGTCCATCCCGCCTTTCCTTATGTTCCCATTTAGACCGGGTATCCAATCCCTTCCCTTTCTACCTCCTGGCACTGTTCAGTCCAGGCTCTAAGGCGAGTCCCTAGTCTGGAGCACTGGCTTCACTTCCACTTCCCTGAGTAATGTGGAAGCAAGGGTGAGGTGGAATCGTTCTTCACATTCATTTCTTCTTGCCTTCTAACCTTTTGACAGTAATACTTAAGGCTTCCATACTACTAGCCAAACCCTAAATATATGTCCTATAAGACAGATGGGGATCTTGCCTTCAGAGTTCAGTAATATGCTGGGCTTACAGAGAAGATTCTAAAACCCAAGATTTACTCAAAATTTCTGGTCTTAGGACTGCTTTGATATTCTTAAAAATGAAGGACCTCAATTATTTTTGTGGGTTATATTTATATAGATTGTGTTTATGTGAGCTATATCTATCAATATTAAAATGAGAAATTTCTGAAATATGTATTGGCATCATAACACAAAAATCCATTGCTTTAACATAAATAACATTTTTAATAACTAATTTCCACACCAAAAATAACAATCCCAAAGAAGGGCAATGCCAAAGAATGCTCAAACTACCGCACAATTGCACTCATCTCACATGCTAGTAAAGTAATGCTCAAAATTCTCCAAGCCAGGCTTCAGCAATACGTGAACCGTGAACTTCCTGATGTTCAAGCTGGTTTTAGAAAAGGCAGAGGAACCAGAGATCAAATTGCCAACATCCGCTGAATCATGGAAAAAGCAAGAGTGTTCCAGAAAAACATCTATTTCTGCTTTATTGACTATGCCAAAGCCTTT
>NW_011494857.1:1121736-1128699 GCF_000754665.1 Bison bison bison
GGGATTTCTTTGGAGGGAATGATGCTGAAGCTGAAACTCCAATACTTTGGTCACCTCATGCGAAGAGTTGACTCATTGGAAAGGACTCTGATGCTGGGAGGGATTGGGGGCAGGAGGAGAAGGGGATGACAGAGGATGAGATGGCCGGATGGCATCACTGACTTGATGGACGTGAGTCTGAGTGAACTCCGGGGGTTGGTGATGGACAGGGAGGCCTGGCGTGCTGTGATTCATGGGGTCACGAAGAGTCGGACACGACTGAGCGACTGAACTGAACTGAACTGAGAAGAGTATTTTACATTTTTGCAAATCTCTTTTAACACCTGGCTTAATAGACGACAGTTGCATTATCATATGTGCTTGGGGTATTAGGGGTGGTGCGGCTTGTCAAAATAGTTCACATGCTGTAGCTTCCAAAATACATCGCTGTATACTCAAGAGAAAGTGAGAGTGACATGGCAAATAACATCTTAATAGTATTATGAAAATAATTTTCACTTCATGAACCCCTGAAAGTGTCTCAGGAACCACCAGCAGTCCTTAGGCCACATTCTGAGGACTACAGGCTTAGATCATTATGACTGAACAAAAAGATATAAAGAAAAATGCTAGGTGCTATAAAAATACATCACAATCTGAGGGAAATTATCCAATCCTTCAACTCAGAGACCTAATTTGGAGAAAGCATGACTGAGTCTAAGCTCATACTACTCATCACACAACAGGCCAATAAATCCAGAGACAAATTGCTGGGGCAGGAATAGAAACTTTATTTGGAAAGCCAACATACCAAGAAGATGGTGGACTAGTGTCCCTAAGAACCATCTTACCCAAGTTAAAATTCAGGCTTCTTTTATATTAAGAGAGGAGGTAGGGTGTAGCTGGTTGTTGCAAACTTCTTGGTGCAGGAATCTGTTCTTGAAGCTGTCCATGTGGGTCTGGTCACAGTGTTCCTATAAGCGTCCAACAAGACAAGTTATTTTCTGTTCTGCAGCTCTTTATCTTCATATGAACGGAAGAGTGTTATACTTCTAAAGGTCAGAGCCTTGAGAATGGACTGTCATGTGTATTTCAGGCTATAGGCAACATTCTTTTACAAAGGTGCAGAGCCAGGATGACTAAGCACAGGGAATAGAGCACAAAGGTTAGACCTAAAGGAATAGATCCGATATGCAGTTAGAGTTGTTCTTCTCTGTTACAAGAGGAGTTCTCTGAGAAAGTAACACTGGAACTGAGACATAAAGGATAATTTACTAAGTGTAAAATGGAATATGAACATCTCAGTCCCTGAGGCTATGCAAAGGCCCTGGAGCAGGAAAATTTGTGAATTCTAGACACCAGGAAAAATGTCAGTCAGTAATTGTTTTAAATTGTATGTATTTTTGGTTGTGCTGGGTCTTTGTTGCTGCATGGGCTTTTCTCTAGCTGCAGAGAGTGGGGGCTACCCTGTAGTTATGGTTCAGGGCCTTCTCATTGCAGTGGCTTCTGTTGTTGTGGAACACAGGCTCTAGGTGCACGGGCTCAGTAGTTTCAGCTCCCAGGCTCTAGAGCACAGCCTCAGTGGTTGTGGCACACAGGCTTAGTTGCTCCATGGCATATGGGATCTTCCTGGATCAGGGCGCTAACCCTTGTCCCCTGCATTGGCAGGTGGATTCTTTACCACTGAGCCATCAGGGAAGTCTCAGTAAATATTTAATGAATGATGTACCCTACACTGCCCTAGACCCTCAGGATGCTGTTGTGAAAAAGATTTTACATTTTAGTTGCAAAAGCAGGAAACATAAACAAATAAGAATTTCTGAGCATGGGAGTGCTGTTAAGAAAGCAAGACAGAGTGTTATCAGGGGACAAGACAGAGAACTGTAGATAGTAGTCAAGTAAGACCTCTCTGAGGAAGTGACATTGGCAGAGACTTGAAGGAGATGAGGAAAGCAACCAGGAACAACATGAGGAAGAGCATTCCAAGCAGAGGGAACAGCAATGACAAAGGTCTGGAGGCAGAAGTATACTTGATAGGTTCTTGAAACAGTAAGGAAGCCAATATAACTGGATCCCAGTGATTGAAGGGAAGGTGGGTAATAGGTGAGATAAGAGAAGTAATAAGGGTCAGAGTATTTTATGGAGGCCCTTGGAGGTCATGGTAGGAAGCTGGGTTTTTTTCCCTGAGTGAGATAAGAAGCTATTAGAGGGCTCTGAGTCAAGAAGTGACTCATGTTTTAACAGAAGGATTCCTATGGCTTCTAGGCAGACAATAGGATGTGTGTGGGCTAAGGGTAGATTCCAGGCATTCCTTGGCTTATATCTGCATAACTCCAATCTCTGCCTCTGTCTTCTTCTCCTCTAGGAGTGCCTTTGCTTTGAGTGTCTCTTTTAAGAACATTTGTCATTAGATTTAAGGCCCACTCAGATTATCCAGAATAATCTCATTTTGAAATCCTTAACTACATCTTCAAAGACCCTTTTTCCAAATAGGGTTAAAAAAACAAGTAGGGTCACATTCACAGGTTCCAGTGGTTCGGACAAGAACATTGAGTCGGTGATGCCATCCAGCCATCTCATCCTCTGTCGTCCCCTTCTCCTCCTGTCCCCAATCCCTCCCAGCATCAGAGTCCTTTCCAATGAGTCAACTCTTCGCATGAGGTGGCCAAAGTACTGGAGTTTCAGCTTTAGCATCATTCCTTCCAAAGAAATCCCAGGGCTGATCTCCTTCAGAATGGCTGTGAATTTGAGGGACCACATTCAACCCACTACAGTAGGTCTGGGATGAGGACTGAGAATATTAACAAATGCCCAGCTGAGGCTGATGTGTGGGGACCGCAACCAGTGATATAGAGAAGTCAAGTAAGATGGGGACCAAGAATTGACCACATGGATATCATTGGTGACTTTGACCAAAGTGGTTTTGGTGAACAAGTCAGAATGAAAGTCATATTGAGAGACTTGGAAGAGAGGAAGTAGCAGTGAGTATAGCCAAATTTTTAATGGATTTTGTTATCAAGAAGAGGAAGAAATGGGACAGAGGTGTAGAAGGATGTGTGGTCAATGAATGAGTTTTTAGATGGAAGAAATAATAGCATGATTGTGTGCTAATAGGAAAGTATTGGTAGGGAGGGAAATTTTGATGATTCACAGGAAGGAGTCAACCATGTGATACCACACTAACAGAATGAAGGATAAAAAAGCATACGATCATTTCATTAGATGAATAAAAAGCTCTTGAGAAAACTCAACATCCTTTCATGATAAAAATTTTCAACAAATTAGGTATAGACGGAATGTACCTCAACATAATGAAGACTATATGAGAAACCCTCAGCTAATAGCATACTCAATGGTGAAAGGTTAAAAACCTTTTCTCTAAGATGAGGAACAATACAAGGATGCCTGCTCTCACCATTTCTATTCAACATAGTCTTAGCCACAACAATTAGGCAAGAAAAAGAAATAAAACTTATCCAAATCAAAAAGGAAGAAAATTATCTGTTTGCAGACAACATGATCTATTGTAGAAAACCCTAAAAACATATAAAAAAAAAAAAACCCCTGTTAAAACTAACAAATGAATTCAATAAAGTTACAGGATAAAAATCAACACAAAAAAGTCAATTGCATTTCTATACACTAACAACAAACTATCTTTAAAAAAATTATGAAGGCAATTCCATTGGTAACTGTGTCAAAAACAATAAAACACTGAAAGACCTGTAAATTGAAATCTATAAGACACTGAGGAAAGAAACTGAATAAGACACAAATAAATGCAAAGATATCCCATGTTCTTGGACTGAAAGAACCAATATTGTGAAAATCCCCAAAGTGCCCAAAATAATCTACAGATTCAGTGTAATCCTTATCAAAATTCTCATTGCATTTTTCACAGAAATAGGAAAAAAACTATCTTAAAATTTGTATGGAACTACAAAATACCCTGAATAGCCAAAGCAATCTCAAGAAAGAACACGATGGGAGACATTGTACTTTCTGATTTCAAACTTTGTAATATATACAAAGTCATAGTGATCAAAGCAATATGGTAGTGGCATAAAAACTAGCACATAAACCAGTGAAACATAATAGAGAGCCCATAAATTTACTCATGCATATACAGTCAACTAATTTTTATAAGGGTGCCAAGAACACATGATAGGAAAAGAACAGTCTCTTCAATAAATGGGAGAACTGCATACCCAGATGCAAAAGAATGAAACTGAACCACTATCATATGCCACTCACAAAAGTCGAGAAGGATTAGACTTAAATGTAAAACCTGAAACTATAAAACTAGAAGAAAGCATAGGAAAACAGTTCCTTGAGTTTCACCAAATTGGTCTTGGTAGTAATTTATTGGATAAGACACCAAAAGCACAGGAAACAAAAGCTAAAATAAACAAGTGAGATTACATCAAACCAAAGATCTTTTGCATACCAGAAGAAACAATCAAGGGCTTCTCTGGTGGCTCAGTGGTAAAGAATCCACTTGCCAATACAGGAGACACGGGTTCCATCCCTGGGAAGGTCCCACATGCAGAGTAACTAAGTCCATGCACCACAAGTATTGAGCCTGTGCGCTAGAGCCCGGCGTTGCAATTACTGAAGCCCAAGCGCCCTACAGCCCGAGCTCTGCAACAAGAAAACCCACTGCAATGAGAAGTCTGCATACCGCAACTAGAGAAAAGCTGGTGCAGTAACAAAGACCCAGCCCAGCCAAAAATAAATAAATACAACTTTTTTAAAAAAGGAAATGATATATTGAAAAGACACCCTTTTCAATGGAGAATGGGATAAAATATTTGCAAACCATATATCTGATAAAGGGCTAACATTCAAATTACATAAATAATTCCTATAACTCAACAGCAAAAAAAGCCAATAACTCAATTTGAAAAAATGGGGGAAGGATTTGAATAGACAATTTTTTTCTGAAGAAAACATCCAAGTGGCCAATAGAGGCATGAAAAGGTGCTCAGCATCACTAATCATGTGTGTGTGCACATGTGTGTATGCTCAGTTGCTCAGTCGCATCCAACTCTTTGCAACCCCATGGACTATAGTCCACCAGACTCCTCTGTCCATGGGTTTTCCCAGGCAAAAGTACTGGAGAGGGTTGCCATTTCCTTCTCAGGGGTTCTTCCTGACCCAGAGATTGAACCCACATCTGTTACGTCTTGCATTGGCAGGGGGATTCTTTACCACTAGTGCCACCTAGGAAGCCCCACTATTCATGAGGGAAATGTAAATCAAAACTATCAAAACCATAAGATACCACCTCGTAAGAGTTAGGATAGCTGGTATCAAAAAGAGAAGAGATATCAAGTCTTGGCAAGGATATGGATAAAAAGGAATCATTGCGCACTTTTGTGTGAATGTAAATTGGTGACGCCACTATGGCAAACAGTATGGAGATGCCTCAAAAAGTTAAAAATAGAAGCACCATATGCTCCAGCAATCCCACTCTGGGTATATATTTAAAGGAAATGAAATCAGTTTCTTGAAGGGATATCTTTTCACTCATGTTCATTGCAGCATTATTCACAATAGCCAAGATATGGAAGCAATCTAAATGTCCTTCAACAGATGAACGGATCAAGAAAATGTGATATATATATATATATATTTCTAATATATGTATTACAGTGGAATATTATTCAGCCATAAAAAAGAAGATAGTCCTGCCACTTGGAACAGTATGGATGAACCTGAGGGGGACATTATGCTAGATGAAATTAGCCACAGATAGAAAGGTAAATACTGGTATCATTTATATGTAGAATCTTTAAAAAAAAATTTTAAGTCCAATTTCATAGAAACAGATTATAGAATGGTAGGATGGGTTGGGGAGTAAGGAAAATGGGGAGACATAGATCTAAGGGTATAAATGTTCAGTTATAAGAGGAGTAAGTTCTGATCTGAGGGTCTAAATGTACAGTATGGTAACATAGTTAATACACTATTGTGTGCTGGAAAGTTGCTGAGAGTACATTTAAGTGTTCCACACACACACACACACACACACAAACACTGTTTACTATGTGAGATGAAGAACATGTTAATTATCTTGAGCATGGTAATCATTCCACTATATATATGTATATATATAATACACATATATAAAATCGTCCCGTATACTTTAAATATACATAATCATACTTGTCCGTTATTCCTCAATAAAATTGGGGCTAAAAAAAAGAAAGCCTAGAGTTAAAAATCAGAATATTACTAATATGAATTGATTTTTTATGACATTAATAAGAAAATAAATTACATTTAGAGCCTTAAAAAAAAAAAAGGTAGATGAGATTGCTCAGAAGAGAGAGGGGGAACTGGCTCTCTAAGGAGGTCTGGTTTTCCTGGGTACATGTCGAGATGGTAGGAACATCCATAATGTTAAATAAACATCTATGGGGATTTGGGACTTGACAAGTGAGAAGCCTGCAGGATGTCAGGGGAGATTTCAGAGGCTGCTGGCTGTGGAGCTCAGGCCTAAAGATGATCAGGTATTGCAAACCTGGATCTAACGGCCAAGGTCCTGGGCTCAGTCTTGACTCCTGTGGGGCCTCCCCTTCTTGGGGCCTCGTTGCTGAAGCAGGAAGTACTGCCCTAGGCTCAGCTTCCGCTCTGGGTGTTTTGGTACTGCCAAATCACCCCTTTGCACTGGGGATCTTCCCACTTGGGGCCTGCAGCACTTTCACTTCCCCCAGGTGCCCAGCCCCTGCCCCAGCACATGGGAGCACCTTGGTCTACCTTGTTGCTAAGAACTGGACACAGATTCGGAGAGCGGGAAATGATAGGAAGGTGGGGGTGGGTAGATAAACAGAAGAAGAAGGAGAGCCATGCAGATAAGGGGCCAGAAACCAGAGAGGAAGAGGATGCAGACCTGGTGGGGAAGGGGACAGAGAACTAGAGGTAAAGAGAGTGATAAAGATCCACAGAGAAAAGAACAGAGACCCAGAGATCGCAAAGGCC
>NW_011494857.1:1128799-1148533 GCF_000754665.1 Bison bison bison
GGGCGGGGGGCAGAGATGAATGCAGAGATGGCAGATCTTTGCAGGCAGTGAGGTCAGAGTGTCTGTGAGGTCGGCTGCTGCCCAGGGTCAGCCTGGGGTCCTGGTGCCCAGAGTAGGTGGGCTGCAAGTACATCAGGATGCCCTATGGGTCACCCAACCTGAGCCATGGAGATCTGGGAGGAACTGCCTGGCATGTCCTTGGTGCCCATCAATTCCAAGACCCCTCAGGTACTGGGGTGTGCATCCCAGTGGGTCAGGCAAGGGGAGATGGGGATGAAGACCCAGAAGAAAGTCACCCTGCATGTAGAGAGGCAGGGGGTGGGGCTCCAGCCCCAGCACTTCCTCTTTCTCTGAGTTCTTCCTTTCTCTTCTGTCTCAGTCTCTCCCCCTCTCTCTCTCTCAAGGTTTCTCTGCCTGTTCTCCCTACTGCCACCACCCCTTCTGTCCTGTCCCTCCCACCGGTGTCTCACCCCTCTAGGAGAAGATGTCAGCCCACGATGGCTGCCTCAGCCTCGTCAAGTACCTCCTCTTCGTCTTCAACCTCTTCTTCTTCGTAAGTTGCCTCTTGGCTCCGGAGCCCAGGCCCCAGCCCCTGCCGTAGCCACCCCATTTCATTTTCCTGTGTCACCCCCCAGCCATACTCTCCTCTCCCCAGGTCCTAGGCAGTCTTATCTTCTGCTTCGGCATCTGGATACTCATCGACAAAACCAGCTTCGTGTCCTTCGTGGGTAAGGGGGCTGAGGCAGTCCGGGGCTGGGTGGGGACGTTGTGGGTCGGGGTGGGGGGGTGGAGCGGTCTTCCTGGAGCAGATATGAACAGGGCTCTCCTCCTAGGGGACTCCTGGGGTCTCCCTCATCCCAGGGAGGCCCGCAGTGCCCAGCTTTCTTGTTTGATCTTAGGCTCTGCTCCACTCCTTGCTACGGCCACAACTTCTGAGCCTCAGATTCTTCCTCTGGCAAATGAGTTGTGCGTACCAATAACAATAATAGTGGCCATTTCTCAGGGACTTAGGTACCAGACAGCTCAGTGTCACACTTTAGGTGACATGTAGGTGTCAGATCTTGGGCAGAGATGCTCACCAGATTCTCCCATAAGTCTTCCCTCTCTTGAGGTTCAGAGAGGGGAAGTCACTGGATGTCACACAGCAAGGAAGTAGAAAAGCAGATTAACACTAATAATCATTGTAGGAAAATAATACTGGGTAGTAGTCAAAATCCCAATAACTCATATTTAATAAATGTTTACAAGATTTATTAAATATGAGGAGGACTAGAGGACTGGTGTAGAGGAGCAGACTGAACACATGTCTCCCATGTGTTCCTCAAAACAACTTTAGGAAATAGATATCATTATTCCCTAGGTCTCAGGGAGGTTTAGGTGGCTGATCCAATGTTGCAGAACTAGTGATGAGGCTGAAACTACCGAGGGTGAGGAGGGGCTGAAGGAGGAAAGCGGGACTGAGAACCAGAGGGAAAGACAGAGACCAGGAAGAAAGAGGGACAGAGATCCAGAAAGAAGGGAACATAGACCTAAAGACAGAGAGGCCCAGAGACCAGCGAGAGGTGGGAAGAATTCAAGGAGACAGAGATTCAGTGTAGGACAGGGACAGAGACTCAGAGAAAAGGATACCAGGAGACCAGGAAGAGGCCCCCCCACCCCAAGTTTACTGTTCCCCTCTTGGGAGGTGTGTGGGTGGGGAATGGGGCTGTCTGGAGCTGTGCACATGGAGCCCAATGTCACTGCCTCCCATTTCTCCCAGGCTTGTCCTTCATGCCCTTGCAGATCTGGTCCAAGGTCCTGGCCGTCTCAGGAATCCTCACCATGGGTCTTGCCCTCCTGGGCTGTGTGGGGGCCCTGAAGGAGTTCCGCTGCCTCCTGGGCCTGGTGAGTTCCCCTCCACCCTTCCACCTCTAGGGTCGTTCACATCTTGTCCTTAAATAGAGCCCTGGCAGCCCCTTCATCTTGGGGAGTTCAGCCTGACCTGCCCACTCTGTCTTCCTCCCTGCTCCAGTATTTTGGGACACTGCTGCTCCTGTTTGCCACACAGATCACCCTAGGAATCCTCATCTCCACTCAGAGAGTCCAGGTGAGCTCACCTTCTCCTCTCCTCACCCGAGCTAGTGGGTGGGGAGGGAGAGAGTGGAAACAGACAGAAGCAAAGGCAGACAGGGGCTAAGACAGACAAAGATAAATAACAGAGAGAGATAGAGAAGACAGAAAGACAGAGACTGGTAGAGAGACACAGAGAAGGATCTAGAGACAGACAGGGTCAGAGAAAGACTCACCAACACAAAGGAAGACAGAGATCCAAAGGGAAACAGAAGCGAGGAAAGAAAACCCTTGGAGAAACAGCTCCAAGAAAGAGAAACTTAATGAGATCGTGGGAGACAGTGGAGACCCGGAAAGACAAACGGGGGAAACAGGCAGAGGGCGGTTTGGAGGGACAGAGACATAGCTAGCCATTCAGTGAAACACCGAGGCTGCCACGAAGATGCTCAGAGACCACCAGAGGCTGGGACGGCTACGGAGTGGCTGGGGGGGGGTGGAGCAGAGGGCAGTGGGGAAGCAGGTGGGGGATTCAGCCTCACTCTCGGCCTATCAGCTGAAGAAGAAAGTGAAGGACGTCGTGCAGAAGACCATCCAAAACTACCGCACTCATCCGGAGGAGACGGCGGCGGAGGAGAGCTGGGACTACGTGCAGTTTCAGGTGCATGAGGCCTCGCCCACCAGGATCCTTCCCTCTAGCTCTGGGATTCTGACTTGGCTCCGCCCTCTGCCTGGAGGAGACTTGGCCCCGACGGGATCCAAGCTCCCAGCTCTAGGACCCTAACGTAACCCTACCCACCTAAGCCACCTCCAGCCCGTGGCGACTTGGCCCAGTCCCCCAGCTCTCAACCCCTGCAGTGACTCCTCCCCCTGGCTCGACAGACTCCGCCCTCAGTCCCAAGGCCCTAGCCTGACCCCACTCTCTGCCCAGTAGCGACTCTGGTTCCCAAGGGACCAGGCCCAAGCGAGATTCCTTTCCCTGGTCACTCACATGGCCCCGCCCTCCCATCCATTATCCCCCTACTTACAGCTGGTTTGTACTGCCTACCCAATCCTCCAAAGCACGATTCTGCAGCTCTTTCCCCAGCCTCAAGACCCCCGCCCCCATGACTCCTCTCTCCCAACCTCATGTACCCCTACTGTCCCTTGGCCCTGCTGTGATCCCACCCCAGCCCAGTTTTGTTAGCCCTCTACTCCTCAATATGACCCAGTACCCAGTCACACCCATCACCTAGTCCTCTGATCCCCCAAAGCATCTTGCATCTCTCTAGTCCTTGTTCCTGACTTTTTTTTTTTTTTTTTTGGTAGTTGCTTTACAATGTTGTGTTAACTTCTGCTGTACCCTGTTCCTCTGACTTTTGTTCTTCTCAGCTGCGCTGCTGTGGCTGGGAGTCTCCTCAGGACTGGTTCCATATCCCCAGCATGAGACGCAACGAGTCTGAAGGGGACCGCGTGCCCTGCTCCTGCTATAACTCATCGGCGACCAACGACTCCACAGTCTTCGATAAGATCTCCCCCCAGTTTAGCCGGCTCGGATCACTGGCGCGGCCCCGACACAATGTAGAAGTTTGCTCGGTCCCCGCGAACAGCTACATCTACCAACAGGTGGGGAAGATGTGGAGCGCAGGACCAGAGGGGTCTGACAGGGTGGGCCTACGGGAAAGGGCTGTTTTACAACAGGGGCAGAACCCCTACAAGGGGCGAGATCTTTTGGAAGGGCGGGGGCCTAAAGAAAAGGCCCAGGCGAAAGGGCAGAATCTGGAACGCTGATACCTGGGGATGAGGTCTTCAGCTTGGATGGACTGAAGCCCAGAGACTAGAGACCCCTGATAACTAGGGAATGGGGTGGTACCTGAAAGAGGGGTTAAGGCTGGACTGAGGACAGTGGGCTCTGGGCTTGAGGGCAAATCCCAAAAGTAACCTACCTATAACCTGTCCCTGTATCCTCAGGGCTGCGAACGGAATCTCTCCAACTGGTTGACCAACAACCTCATCTCCATAGTGGGCATTTGTCTCGGCGTGGGTCTACTCGAGGTGATCTGGTCCCGCCCCCACTCGCGATTGGCCTAGATGGCCCTGCCCCAAATTGCGCGTCCAACCAGTCTCTGGGAAAGGCGCATGCATTGATAGAAGTACAGCCAATCCAGGCCTTCCTGGGACTCCACCTGGCCTAGCCTCTGTGAGCCCTGATTGGTTGCACGGGAGCAGGCGTTCCCGCCCTTCCTCACGAGGCTCCCATTGGTCCTCCTTGATATCTGGGGATATACCTTGCTATTGGCCGCAATATCTCCCTTTCCCCGCAGGTGAGTGTAGCGGGGTTGAGCCTGCTATTACCGCGCAGCCTGTTGCACCGCGAACCCCAGCCGCAGGTGCCGGGTGCCTACAGTTCGAGCTCCGGGCGCAGCGGCGTGCTGAGCAGCAGTGGGCGTAGCGGCAGTCTGTGGGGTGGCTGGGGCATGGCTGACGCCTGCCCCAACTGGGGGGACAAGGCCCCGCTGGGCAAGCTGCCTAAGGTGCTGGGGCTCTGGTTGCTTTGGGATCAAGACGAGGAACAACTTGAGACCAGGAGTGCAGGCGCAGAGATGGAGGCCGAGATGGAATTAGAGGCAGAGACGGAGGAGGAGATAGAGGAGTCTCCAGAATAAAGGACCCTGGGCTTTCTCTGGATCACACTCCTTCTCAGACTCTAGACCCTATGCTAGACGGAGCTGAGCTCCCCCCACCCCGCCCTATTCGCCCTTCCTGCTTCAAACTCTGTTCCCACCCCTCCCCGGCCTGCCCATATCTTTGGTGTCCCACCCAATTACCCCTAGCCCTTTTACACTAATGCCGCCACATTCTCCAAACTGCCGTCCCTGAGTCTTTCACCACCAGGCCCACCTCCTACCTACTCCCTTCTCCACACCTCCCAAGGCGAAGCCCCGCCCAACTCGCGGGTCCTCGTTTTCTGCCCCTGGCCCGACCCCCTAGATTTTTTTCCCTAGGGACCCCCCGATTCTCCTGGCACTCTCTCGACCTCTCTGACCTCGTCTCCTTTCTCTGTAGCTCAGCTTCATGACGCTCTCCATATTCCTGTGCAGAAACCTGGACCACGTCTACGATCGGCTCGCTCGGTACCGCTAGGCCCCGCCCTTCCCGAAGCCCCATCCCGACCCCCTCAAGTGTCCAGGGCATTTGAGTTCCCTGTCGCCTGTAAATATTTGTTTAATCCCCAGTTGGCCCCAGCCACTGAGCCCTCATTCCCCTCGGGGACCCAGGTGTCTGCCTTTCCCGCTGCTGTCACCTTGCCCCCCGTGGGACCTGGGGTTTCCGGCCACCAGCTTCCTGCCCTGAAAGACACCTCATTTCCTTGCCTCAGCTGTCAGCCTACCACCTCCCACTAGATTTATTTTTAGCCCAAGCCCCAAATAAATCCCCTGCGTTTTGGTAAAATAGCTTTATCCTCTGTCAAAACACAAACCAACACATTTGAGCGGGGGTGGGGAGAGGAGAGGGAGGCAACACAGTCTAGCCCCACGGCACATTTAGAAGAGGGCATGAGATTAAAAAGCCTCACCCCACTGCTTGCCCAGCTGAGAAAAGTCACAACCCTAACACCCACTTATAAATATCTCGTTATATTAAAAAAAAATAATAATATATTTCCAGGGCCCACCTGACTCTGCCCCTGCACAGAAAGGGTTAACCTTCAATATTTGATGTCAGGGTTCCCGGGATGGAGGTGGTAAGAAGAGGGAGATTGAGAAGAGGGAGATGTGGAAAAACAGGGAGGGACGAGCTCATGTGTCACTGGGGCCCTCCAAGACATCCAGAACAAAGAAAAGGGAGGGCACCTGTCTGAGACAGAAACCAGTGCTATCCCAGGGGTTGTCTCACTCCTGTCCTCAGTGCCTAATGCTCTGGGGTGATCTGTCCTTTCAGACACCCCTGTGAGGTTCCAAGATCAGGATCCGTCTTCCCCTCTCAGTCCTAGCCCATTCCACTCACCACCCAGCTTTTACAGTCCTAACAGGGAGCAGTCCCCTCCCCACGTAAGAAGCATGGGGAAAGCTGGAGGTCCTGCCTGGGAGGAGAGGGTATTCTGGAGGGTGAGCCACTTTTGGGGTCCCCCTTCAGTCCCTGACCAGGCGATAAATGTGGTGCTGGGCCCCCCGCTCACTGGTGGAGACTTCAAAGACGTAGGCGGTGCAGAGCAACAGTTCCTGGGTGTCTCTGTTTGTCACCACCTGTCAAGGAGGCCAGGAGAAAGGGGTTTATGCTCGGAACAGAGAGCAGGGAACACTGTGGACCCCCCAACCAAGATGTCATGGGATAAGGGGTCCCCACCATGTCATGTTCCCCCAGGTCGACGGGATGCCCCACATGCCAGGCTCTAGGTCTGAGGGTCTGCAGGGAAGGGCCTCACATCACATGGTGTATCATGTTACAGGGTCATCACACTCCCCAGACTTAAAGGATATCCTACCATACATAACATGTTCCATGGGCTCAGGTTAGGTTCCCTGTGAAGGGGGGTCCCCTAAGCTGAAGATCCACTGTGGGGCGTCCTTCAGGTCAGTTTTCCTCTTATGAGAATGCTGTGGAACCCCCACGATATCAGTTTCCTGGGTAAAGGGGTCCCCTAAGTGACAGGTCAAGCGTGAGGTGCCCCCGTGTCAGTTTCACAGGCTGAGGGTCAGTCGTGGGCATTCCCCTCCACATCAGGGGCCCTGCTCAGGCAAGGAACCAGCGCATCACCTGCAGGATGGTGAAGTTCTCCAGGACGCTGTTCATCATATAACGCTCGGGCAGCTGCCGCAATTTGTGCAGAAAATTCACCAGGTACTCGCACATGGGTGAGCGCAGCAGGCGGTACACGAACCTTCCATCCTCCAGCTGGGCACGCTCCGTCTGAACCAGGGGTTGGGAAAGTAGGGAGGACAGTGACTCAGAGACACAGGGGTTCACCCCCAGAGTCCGAACCCACTCTGTGCGACTTCTCAGATGCCACACCCACTCCCCATTGCCGTCTGCTCTCCATTGCTCCATCTGCAGTGACCAGAGATGAAAGCCTGAACCCTCAGGTACCCAGTTCAGGATTACTGAGCCTGCAATGAAGGACCCCTCTAGCCTCTCAGAGCTGTCCTCTGAACCCTCAAAGACCTCTGAACTCATGTGATCTCCAGGTCCTCAGATACCCTCAAACCCTCCAGAGATCCCTCCATGAGCTCCCCAAAGCCTGTATGACCTCTGTACTTGAGACCCCTCAAGACCTCAGCAACCTCTAAGTGTGACCCCTAACCACCTTGCCCTGAGGATTCTTTCATATCCACAAGAACCTTTTGAATCTTAGTGACAGTAAATCTCTGTACCACACAGTAACCTTAAACCCTCAAAGTGACCCCTATAGATAACTTTGGAACTCCAGATTAGCTCTAAGTCCATGTGTGAAAGAGGCTAGGGCACCCCCGCCCCACCACGCAGACCCTCAAAGGCCCGGAGCTGTTGTAACTCCTGGTCCGTTTAGTCTGTGCCCTCCCGAGTAGCAGGTGGCTGGGTGCTTACCCACCCAGAGTGCCACCCCTCCAGCCTCACCTCCACCTTCTCCACCACCTGCTTGCCGAAGGAGCAGACCTTGGAGGAACAGGTGAGGGTCATGTGTTCCAGGCTCTCATACTGGCTGCTCACTCCATAGAAGCCACCGCTGCTGCCGCCTGCCCCCACCTCCTCACCACTTGGGCCCCAGTTCAAGTCCGCCTGGGGGATGGGGAGGTACAGGTAAGTTGGAAGGGATGGCCCTTATAAACAGTGGGAACTCTTCTCAAGTGGGAACTCTGCCCCACAGGCTGGTGGCGCCTATTGCTTTGCAATCAACCATCTGTCTTCCTTAACAAAGTCCCCACCTCTCCAGTTTCTGGAAAAAAAAACCCACCCTTCCTTCCAGCAGTTGGGTCCCCCAATGTCCCTGACCCTCTCTCCCCGGTAACTTCCCCATCAAAGAGGCCCCGGAATTCAAGTTTTTCTCCTGAAACCTCCAGCTCAGGAGGTCAGCCCCTGCCAAGAGCCTAGTTACTAAGGAGGTAGCTATTCCCTAGCAACCAGAGGCTCTCCCTCAAGGCCCTTCATGACCCTGGTTGCTAAGACAAGCGCCTACTCCCTAGCAGCAGGGCCTGGTGAGGTCTGGGGAAGCCCGACGCCTCTGGAAAACTCTCCCAGGCCCTTTTGTCCAATTCTCAGAGGTCACATCCCGTCATAATCCCAGTGGCCAAGTGGACAAACAGCCCAGGGATCGAACCCTCACCCCCTGCAGTGGAAGCGCAGTGTCTCAACCACCAGACCGCCAGGGAAGTCCCAAGGCCAGACAGTCTTAGGAACAGGGCCTGGTGGAACCCAGCAAAGCCTCATCCTCTCTTTAGAAACCAAACACTCCAGGATTCATTTGCTAAGGGGATGGGGCCATTCATCAGCAACGAGGCTTGGTGTGGTCAGATGGGACATAGGGAAATCTGAAATGCCACAAGCCAATCTCCAGGGCCGTATCAGTCGCACGACTGGGTGTAGCAAAGTCTAGTGGAGTCTGCGGAGGATGGAGGTCCCCACACCTGCACTGGTCCCATCCATCCCACCCTGTGGGCAAAACTCCTTCCTGTTCCTTGCTGCTAAGGGAGCTGACACTGGGAGCCATGAGAACTGGTAAAGCTCAGGCTGACCTGGGCAGGTCCTGAGACTGTCTCCCTTAGAGCCAGTGGCCCGAGCTGGGAGGCCACGTGACTTATGAGCCCTTTTGTTTTTAGTGGTGGAACTCACCCAGAATTTGACCAGGAAGAAGGCATGGGGGGGCCCACGATCATACAGCTCCCGCAGACCGCCCTTTTTCTCAGGGAATTTGTCGTAGATCTGCCGGACATCCACACTCTCGAGGGGGGGCGCTCCAGGGCTGGGGCAGTGCTGGCTGATGTGTACAAACAGGTGCCTCTGGTACTAAGGAGGGACGGCCAGGGGTAAGGAGTGGGAGATGGGCTGGACCCCCAGTCCTCACTGCCCAAGCCCATCCCTCACTCCATCACCATCTTCTACAGCTCCTGCAAACTGTTCCACTGGGCCCAGCTCTCAGGCACTGTCCCCACTCCCTGCTGCCCTTTCACTCCCACAGTCCCTCAGGCCCCAAGCCCTGTCCTTAGTGCCCAGTTCTCTGCCCTGTCGCCTGATCTCCATCCCCACAGCCCTTTCCTCTCCCACCCTCACCCCAGCCTTCTCCTTGGCCTCCCAGCCTCCAGTCTCTCCTCTCCAGTTCATCACTCACATGGCTCCAGAGCTGACCAACCCTGCTCATAATCCTCCCATGGCTCCCCAGTGCCTCCCAGGACAAAGCCCACAGCCCCTCAACCTGACCCTATATTAAAAAAGTTTTCATGGATGGATGGATGGGAATCCACACAGCCCACATCAGGACTTCCTATCTGTTCCTTTTTTTTTTTTTTTGGGCTGCACCAGGTCTTAGTTGCCATATGTGGGATCCTCAATCTTTGCTGTGGCATGTCGGTCTAGTTCCCTGACCAGGGATCAAACTCCGGCCCCCTGCTTTGGGAGCGTGGACTCTCAACTAGTGGACCACCAGAGAAGTCCCTCTGCTTCTATTCTTATCACTTCTGTTCATACCCTGAAAATATTCCCCTTCTTCTTTTCCAGAACTAATCCCCTCTCTGATCTTCCCAGGCTCAAGTCCATCCAAATCTGCCTTTTCCTGGAAGCCTCCCTGGATCGCAATCAGATGGCATCTCTCTACCCTCCCTTTCCCATGGTTCCCCATAACCCTCTAGACAAAGCCTGGGTCCCTCACTCAGCTTGGCAATGCCAGCTTCTCCAGAATCAGCTCCCACCATATTCGATTATTTGTTTTCCTGAAAACTTCATGCTGTTTCTATCTCTGTGTCTGAAGCATCCAGTTCTGCACATGGCAAAATCCTATGTAACCCTCAAAACTCAACTCAAATGTTGTCATCTCAGGGATGTCTTCACTCACTCCCCAGATATGATTCTTCTGTACACTCAGAAACACATGAGCTTCCCTTATCCCAGTACATACATGACATCTATCAAAACTGCAGGGACTATTCTGGGTCCCAGGGCTACAAGGCAAAGTCTCTGACCTCAGGGAGCTACTGGCAGAAACAGGAAAATTTTTAAATCTTTCCATAGATGATAGAACCTTCAGAGAGTGATGTATGCTATGAAACACTAAAGCACAGGGATGAGGGGAAGAGTGATGGTAGTTGGCATTTCCATAAAGTGGCATGGGAAAGCCCATCTGAGAAGATAATCAAGCAAAGCAATGAATGGGTGGAAAGAGAGAATGGGGATATCTGGGATATCTTGCACATCCAGGTGCAAAGGCTCTGAACCAGGAGCGGGTCTGGCATGTTTCCAAACGGGCGTGGAGGTCAGTATGGCCAGACCAGAGTAAACAAAGTTGAGAGGACAGGAAGTAAGGTCAGAACAGGAATAAGGGCCAGACCACCCAGAGCCTTGTCGGCAACTGAATGATGCTAGCTTTTGCTCAAAGTGAGATGGGAGGGTTTTAACCTGATTTGACGGGTTTTACCAGGACCACGATATACAGAAACTGGTGTTTAGATCTCTGTGGCAGATACTGCTGTGTTCACAAACCCCATTTCCTTTTCCCACCACTAAACTACACTTCCCAGGGTCCTTTGCAGTTAGATGTGACCATGTGACTAAGTTCTGGCCAATGGGATGTGAGCAGACCTGATAGTCGCTACATCCAACCCAGACTCATAAAACTTGCATAGTTCTTGACTCTCTGCCTTCCACCATCTGCCAGCCAGATGCAGAGCATCCAGCAGCATCTTCTAGAGTGCTAGAAAATGGCAGAGCCACAAAATGGAAGAAGCCTGGATTTCCCAAATCATTCTGTGGAAGGCTCCTTAACGACCAGCCATATTGAAATGTTAATGAGTGAGAAACTTCTATGATGGTCAACCCCTGCAGGTTGGGAGTTATTACTTCTAACAGTCAGTCCACTTGGGCTGTTATTGGCACCTGTCTTCATCCTAAGCCAGGAAAGCTCACACCTAGAAAGATTTTCTTCCCCAGGTTCCCAGTATCCACCACAAAGCCTAGTGCACAGTTGGCATTCAAAAATGTTTACTTAATGAATGAGCGATGTCCTGAGGGATTTCTCTGTTTTTCCCAACCCATGACCCCATGACCTTCTAGTTCCTTTATTCTAGTAGTTCTCAAAGTGTGGTCCCTGGACCAGCAGCACCAACATCACCTGGTAGCTTGTTAGAAATGCAGATTCTCAGATCCTACACCAGATCAACTGAATCAGAAATTTTAGGAGTGGACCTAGCAAACTATGTTTTAACAAGCTCTCCATGTTATTCTGATGCATGGTAAAATTGGAGAACCACTACTTTATGCTTGCCCTTGCTAGAACCGTCTTCATTCCAAAACCCTCCCGTGACTATGCCAAAATTGTACTCACAGAGTCAGTTGCATCCGGTGGTTCCACAAAGGCCGAGAACTCCACCAGCTGCAACCGAGCAGTGCCCAGAGCCCGAGCCTGCCAGGCTGGGGGTGATGGGGCAGGTGGGGGCAAAGCGGGAGGTGAGAGGGCTTGGGGGGGCTCGTACCCTAGAGAGAGAGAAGAACAAACAGTAAAAATTGCTAATGTTGATTGACTCTGTCAAGCACTGTTCTCTCTTGCCTGCCTCCTCTTAGAAGCTGAAAAAGCTAAATACTCACTTTCCCAGCCTCCCTTGCAGCTAGAGGTGGCCATGTGACACAGTCCTAACCAATGAGACGTTATGGAAAATCTGCTGGGGGGCTTCTGGGAAGGAGTTTCTTCCTGAATGAAAAAGATAGAACTTTGGGAGGAGAGAGCATTTGGCTCTGGCCAAGTCCTGCTTGGGATGTGATGCCTGGAGTCACAACAGCCATCTTGGGATAAGACAGAGGCCACTAGAGAGATGCCAGTCCTGGTATTGCTGAGCTGCTAAACCAGCAAAGGAGCAGTCCACCTCCAGACTTTTTGTTACATGGAATCATAAAGCCTTTACTATTTAAGGCACTATTAATTTGGATATTCTGTAACTTGGAGCCAAAAGCATTCCCACTTGATGAATCTGTGAAACCTGAGAGTTCTTTCACCAATGTGAGTTCTTAGGACCACCCAGCATGGACTTCTGGAAATCATCTTTGCTACCAGGTGGACAGAGCCTGCCAGAGAATGAAGCCACCTTAGAGGAAAGCAGCACCAAGCAACTCCTGTTGCTACCATTTGAGCTCCTGTATCCAGCCATGCCTGAAGCCCTAACTCCTGAAATTTCAGTTACCTGAACCAATAGAATCTCTCCATTTTGTTTTTTACTTTTTTGGGTCATCTAGCTTGAATTAGATTTTTATCACTTGCAGCTGAAAGAATCTTGATTAACATATCAATGTCCCTGATATCCTTCAGGTTAGCAAGTGATCAAACATAAACCCAGTAGATCTGGTTACAGAAGCAAGGATCTCAACCACTACAAATTCTGGGACATCTTTCCACACTCCCACAGGCCCTGTCTCAGATCTAGATCTCAATAAGACAGTGTCCCCTAACTCATGGAAGGTAGAAAGAAAGGCAGCTGGAGCTGAGAAGAGAGGGGAAAACAAGGCAGGGCAGAGAAAAGGCTCTTACCTGGGAGGTCAGTAGATGGAGGAGTCAGTGACAAGGAGAACGGTGTCTGCGAGAAGGGCTTCACACTGAAGGAGAAAGGAAGCTGGGGGTCAGCAAGAAGGAAAGATGCTAATCATACCAGCTAACAATTACTGAGGGGCCATGGCAAGCCAGACCCTGTGCAAGCACATTATGGGCACCATTTCCTTGAAGACTCACAGCCTATCAAGGTAGGTGTGATGATTGCTCTTCTCATTTTGTATAGGAGGGAACAGACAAACAGGGGTCAACTGACCTGCCCAAAGTCACACAGCTGGTATGGCGGAACCTGGGTTCAAACCCAGATCAGCCCCAACCACAAAGCCTGTGATCTTAAGGGGCCCCCAACTTTTCTGGCACCAGGGGCCGGTTTCATGGAAGACAGTTCTTCTCCAGACCAGAGGTGGGAGGGAGGGGAACAGTTTCTGGATGATTCAAGTACATTACATTTATTGTGTGCTTTATTTCTATTATTATTACATCAACTCCACCTCAGATCATTAGGCATTAGATCCTGGAACTTGGGGACCCCTGGTCTCGAGGATATTCTGGTACCTCTCACAAAATGGCAGAAAGAGAACACAAATGGGGTCTCAAGAGGTGGGAAGAAACCAAAACATAGGGAACTTGGAGAAAGAGGAGGCTGAAGGCTCAGGAAGGTAGGGAGAAAAAGACCAGTGGGACATCAGGCCAAAGTTCAGGGTAAGGGAGCAGTACAATAGAATCTAAAACAGTGCTGTCCATCTCACAATAGCCAAACATGGAAGCAACCTGTGTGTCCATCAACAGATGAACAGGTAAAGAAAATGTGGTACATATATACAGTGGAATACTACTCAGTCATAAAAAAGAATGAAATAATGCCATTTGCAGCCACATGGATAGACCTAGAGATGATCAGACTAAGTGAAGTAAGTCAGACAGAGAAAGACAAATACTATATTATATCACTTACATGTGGAATATAAAATATGACTCAAAGGAACTTATCTACAAAACAGAAGCAGTCACAGACCCAGGGAACAGATCAGCAGATACAAACTATTATATATAGGATGGATAAACAACAAGGTCCTACTACATAGCACAGGGAACTATTTTCAATATCCTCTGACAGACCATAATGGCAAAGAATGTGCAAAAGAATGTATATATATGTGTAGCTGATAACTTTGCTATATACCCAAAACTAACATTGTAAATCAACTATACTTCAATTAAAAAAATTTTTTTAATAGACATTCTGAAAAACATAATACTGAGAGAAGAAAACTAGCATATGGATCACACTTCAATTTTGTGTTTACATAGGTGATGATTTAATTAACATTCATTGTCCCGCATTTGACTACTAACTCCATAAAGACGGGATCCCGGTACCCATGCTGAACCACCTCTCCTTCCAGCCCAACCTCCTCCCCTGCAAACCTGTGGTTCCTTTGGCCCCCAGAGACTTGTTCAGACAATTTTCTGTGCCCACATACAGCAGCAGCTCCTAATGAACTTTCTTCTCTCCCAGACTGGACCCCACAGCCTGTCTTTCTCTGGTAACACTCGCCATGCTCCTGCCTCACCATCCTGAGGCTACACTGCTCCACCAATGCCCACCTAGCCTGGATCCACTGCCACCTCTCTGGGCTGAAGACTCCATGAACCTCTGTGGCCCATTTCTAGTCTTCCAGACCAAAGGACAGGGAAGTCTGGTGTGCTGCAGTCCATAGGGTTGCAAAGTGTTGGACACGACTAAGCAACTGAACAACAAACAACAGGACTAGAAGCATATCCTGTCACCCTCAGGGCTCTCGGAGATGAAAAGGGGCCCATTTCCTTCCTTCTGACCCTGAGAGAAGATAAGGATCCCTGCTCTACCCTCAGGCCCAAGAACCACCTTTATGGGATGACAATGAGCCTTCCCATGAGCCTCTGGGGCTCCACTCATTCCTCTGGACCTACAGAGGTTCCCAACACTTTGGATCTACAACTGCCTTTCCCATGAGCCTCTGGGACTCAGACAATCTCTCTGGGAGGCCATTACCCCCATGGACATCCTACAGGACTCTCACAGTCATCAAATCCCACTCTGAGCTCATTTCCGCCCCAAACCCACTCCTCCCCCAGGCTGCACATCTCTGGATGGTCCCACCTACCCCAGTCACCAGCCAGACCCCAAGTACTGCCCTTGCCTCCTCCCTCCTTACCCCAGCAGACCCCAGCCTCATTTCTCCTCCTCCTATCTCTCTGTCCCCGCTCAGACCAGCTCCTCTTCTCCAGACCACTGCCCCAACCTCCTCCCTGGGATCCAAATCCAGACAGCCTGACTCCAGAGGCTACCTTCACAAGGGAGTTAGGAGCTGGAAGGTGGAGCAAGAAAGGTCTGGGTAGGGAGGAGGGAGGGGGTTGTAGGGGGATGGGGAGCAGGTGCTGAGCTGGAATAGAAAGAACTTACTCAGGAACATTCCACGGGGGCCCAGAACTCCCCGACCAAAACTGGAAAAGCTCCGGGGTCTGAAAAAGAGACAAAGAAGTGTGGCGTCAATCAATTTCCTGTTGCAACTGCAACCCCTTCCCTCCAGCCCTGAACCCCACAATTCCCGCCCAGGCCACCTGAGGACCGGCGGGACCCAGTTTGGCCTGCAGGGAAGGTGCTGAGATGAGCTGGGCAGAGGACATGGTGGCCATTGTCTGGAAAGCCTTGTCCTTGGAAACCTGGTCCTGGAGGAGAAGTTGGAGGTCCATGTTAATGGGGAGTCCCAGTGGATACAGGAAGGGTGGGACAAGGACAAGGCAGGGCAAACCTGGGGAGATGCAGAGTTGGGGAGTCAAGACAAAGCGTTGGGGCGGGTTTAGGTCCCTCTCACTACAGCCCCCTGCCCCTCCTGGCCTCCTCAGGAATGTTTGTCTGGGTAAGGGAGCGAGTGGGAGGATGGGCAGGGGGACTTACCACATTCAGGGCCTGCCCATGGTGGGGGGGGGAGGGTGCCAAAGAAGGAAAGAAAACATAACTTAGGAAATGAGGCCCGGACTCCTCCCATCCAGCCCCTCAACACACACCTTCCTGCCCTCCCAGCCCCTACAGCCCAGCCACCCTGAGTTGAGCAAAGGGAGGAAGGGGGAGCAAGGGATGAATATGGAACAAGAAATAGAGAAGGCCAAACCTAGAGGGGGAAAGGGGCTCCCCCATCCGGAATATAAGACAGCAATGAGGGTTCCTAGGTTTCAGAAATAGCCGGAAGTGAAGGCTTCTGAATATGCAGACCACAGGAAATGAGACTATTAGACCCGGAGGGAAGAGACGCTGAAGGTTTCCCAGCCCAGACAGGGCAGAGGAGGAACAGCAAGCCCCAGAAAAGACCAAAGACTGGAAGTGAAGGTTTTCAGACTTAGTAAAGGGAAGGGGACCTTCTGGATACAAAAAGACCAGGAAGCGGTGGTCCCCAAGTCCTAGGGAAGAGCAAGAAAAGACCTCAACTCGGAAGAGAAGAAAAACGAGGATCTCAGGCCAAGAGGGAACAGGAAATCCAGAGGATGCAAAAAAAAAAAAAAAAGTAAAGGGATATGAACATCTCCAAAAGGAAATGAAGATTTCTGGGCACAGAAAGTGCAGGCAGGCCACATGGGAAGATGAACCAGGAGACGAAGAGGAGATCTTCACAGCACAAGAGGGAAAAGAGCAATGACACCAGGGAGAGAAGAGGGAGGGGAGGGGAAGGAAGACAGGAGCAGTCAGAGGAGAAGCCCAACACCCCATCCTTCTGGCCTGTCCTAAGCTAAATCTCAGTCCCACTCTCTCTATGACATTTTTCTACCCAGGGTCTCTGTTCACCCCCTGGCTGGGCCACGAACCCCCCACCTTGGGTCTCTGCTCTCCTGCCCTGTATGCCTCTCTGGGTGACTCTGTCCCCCTCTCCAGGTCTCTGCCCCCACACCCTGGGTCTCCGCTCTTTCTCTGGATCTCTACTGCCCTCTCTCTCTCTGGGTCTCTGTCTCCCCTCTCTGGTGCCTGTCCTCCTCTCTCAAAGTGCCTGCTTCCCTCTCAAGGTGTCTGTCACAGTTCCTTGACCTCTACCTTGAGCTTGGACTGGATTTCCCTCGATTTCCTTCGGGCCAAAACCTGGATGTGACTAGAGACCTGAAGGGAGAGACAAAGAAGCAGATTCAGGCCACAGCCACTCACGCCTTGCATCCCCTACCCCTTCCCTCCCTCCCCCCATCCAGGTGCCCCCATGAAGCTGGTGAACACGAAAGATGACAAATACACAGAATGGGCCCGTCATCTCGGCGCTTCGGAACAGATGTGTCCATAAAGACCTTTCTCTTCTCATGAACACTACTAATCATCCCCAGATCCAGTAAATCCAGGTCTTATTTCCCTTTCACACCTTGTTCTCTTTGGCCCTCTGTTCAGTCTTACCCTCTGGTTCCCATGCAACCACCAAGAGAACTATATACCAAAACAGGCGCAGTTAGCGCACACTAACCAAGGTGCGAAGAGGAGAGACAAAAGCACATGAACAAGCCCCTCCTCTAACCTGAATCTGCCAGGAGGATGAGAGCCTAAGAAGACAAGCCCACCCCAGACAGAAGCCCACCAGACAGTCCTGAAACCTGTTTGCGAGTTCGGGTCTTTCCCGTCCTCAGCTTGATGTAGCGGGCAATCAGTTCATTCCGACCTGAAAAGTCAAAGATGGAAGGGAGTTAGACCTTCAGCAGAACTTCCCAACAGAGAAGACACCAGGGAAGGAGAGAGACGCAACATATCCTCAGCAAGCTGCGGGCTACACAGGAGAGGAGTTATGACTGCAGGCTTTGGAGCCAGGCAGCCTGGGTTCAGATCCCAGTTCTGCCACACACTGGCTCTGTGTGGCCTCAGGCAAATCACTTAGCCTTGCTGGGCTTTGGGTTCCTCATCTGTGCAAACGGTGATGCTAACTCCTACCTGAGTTATCGTGAGCACACGATGTGCTTTTATGTGAACAGTGATTAGAGCTTCCGCCAATGTTCCTTAATATTTTTACTAACCGGTGGGGGCTAAGGCAAAAACGAGGGCTGGACTCACCATACATCTTGCCTTCATCAGACAGGATGATTTTCCGCCGGCCACAGGGCGGGTAGATGGCCAGGGCCTCCTGGAAGCTCTGCTCGATGTCTGGACTCCAGACACCTTCTGCATCTGGGCCCCCGTCGCCCCCCGCCCCCTCACTGCCGCCGGTGCCCTCCTCGCTTCCTTCCTCACTTCCTGTCCAGCCGCTGCCATCGTCCAGAGGGGCCCCAGCGCGGGGTTCCCCCATCTGGGCCTGGAGGAACACAGAGTTCAGCAAGGTTCCCAGGATCCACCCAGAGAGACCTCAGAACAGAGGTCCAGATCACTGGGTCTGAGGGGAGAGGCTGGGGGCACCTGGACTCCCGGATCTGAGGGAGGAGGGGGCTGGAGGCTGAACTCCTGGATCTGAGGGAAGCAGGAGACTGGGAGCCTGGATTCCTGGGTCCTGGAGAAAAAGGGGCTGGATTTCTGGGGAAGTTTAGGGTGAGAGGGTTCTCCTCTGTATTCTCAGTGGAGCCTAGATTGTGATGAAGTCTTGAAGACCCCAGAACAATGCCTAGGGTCCAGGAGGGCTGAAACTTTGGCTGTGGATTACTGGTTTAAAGAAGATAGGCGTCAGAGCCTAGCTGCAGGGAAGGGGGACGTGGGTGAGATCTTCTCAGTCCCATGCCAAGAACAGGTGCCAGGGTGTGAGCAGCAGCTGCTAGAAAAGGAGGGGCACAGGCCCCAGGAAGGCTGAGGGCAGATCCAGACACAGAGACTCAGAGAGGACAGAGATCCAGAGAGAGGAAACACAGACCTAATGTCGGGGGACAGAAACCCAGAGGGAGGGGGACCAGAGATCCAGAGACAGGGGGACAGAGACCTAGAGAGAGAAGGACAGAGACTCAGGGCAGAAACTCAAGCCAAGACCAGGAAAGACCCACAGAACCACAGACTGGGGGGCAGGGGCGCCCTGCCATCAGGAGAGCCAGAACAAAGGGCCCAGGCGTCCCCTCCCCCAGTTTCCCACAACCCCTATCAGGGGAGGGACTGGCCAGCGAGGGCGCCTCCCCTCTGGCCCCCAGCCCCGCCCCTTCCCTCCCCTCCCCCCCGTCCCTGCGCCGTGGGCTCTGATCCAACTCAAGTTCCCAGTGACTTTCCGGAGGCCGGGAACAGGGGGAAACTTTTTCCAATACAGTCAGATCCCGCCTCCCTGGCGGCTCCACGTCTTCCACGGCTTTCCCAGGACCCCAGAGTCCGGACTCCCATCCCCCTCCTCCCTCGGACCCCGGAGCCCCGGTCCAGACAGACAAAGACCCCAGGCCGAGCCCAGTGGCGCTGCGGCATTCAGGACCCCCGTAGGCCAAAATCCCAGCCCAGCTCTCCCCCATGTGGCCAGACAAAGGGACGGAGGAGCCGAGTCAGAAAGGTTCCCCTTAATTTCCCGCCCCAGGTCCCAAACCTCCAGAGAGACAAGATGAAGATCCAGAAAGTCCCGGAGCCCCCTTTCGGCCACCCAGGAGGCCTCCTTTCTCCACGAGGAGGACCAAGCGTCCATAAATGACACGCACAAATCAATTCGGTCAGAAACAAGCATGGGGCCCTTTCTCACTTGAAACCGACACCTCCACAGACACTCACACCCCTCAGCGTTCCCAGCCCTTACTCCCAGGCGCACACTCCCAAACTCAGACACATCAACAGACACCCCAACTCTGGCGAAAGTTGCAACTCCACACTTAGACTCGGTCAAGAGCGCAAATTCCGGCCCCCCGGCATAAAGAGGGCGGCAAGCAATTCAAAGACCATCCCACGAACACCTCAACTCATAAGGTGTAACTTCCCACTCGAACTCACACACCCCAAAGCACGATCCCCGACTCCCGCCGGCGCCTTCCTACCTACCTCCCGGCCTGGGGCTGGGGAGCCGCGGGCGGGCGGGGCTGCGAGGGAGAAAGTTGCCCGG
>NW_011494857.1:1148633-1163727 GCF_000754665.1 Bison bison bison
AAAGTGGGAGGGACCGGAGGGGGGGGCGGGTCCCGGCGCCGGACCGCGGGAAGGGGGATCCTACGGTGACAGTTTCGGAGAGGATTTTTGCTTTGGCCAAAGAGAGGTGAAGTCTAGCTGGGGCCTGTGAGAATTCCGAGATTCTGATGCTTGGATCCCAGAGAGAGGAGGGGAATGGAGGGTCTGGACACCTGGGTCTGAGGGAGAATTGATTGGGGCCCGGAAACCTGGGACTGAAGGAAGAGGAGACTGGGGGCCAAGATTCCTGAATTTGGAGGAGGAAAGGTCTGGGGCCCTGGCCTCCCAGCCACCCTCCAGTGTAGTTTGTGTGTTGCAGATGTGGAAGTGACTGATGTTAATAGAAACACAAAAGAATCTTCCCTGTTCAACCTCAAGTGTATTTTTGAGGATAGAAGTATGGAGATGGGTTTCTTGTTGATTTCCATGGTTTCTCTTGATTGATTGGCCTCCTTGTGACCTCATCAGAGTTAAGGATCTTGGGCAAGACGACTGGGAGTTTATTGGAAGTTCACGAAGATGCAGACTCCCACATCCACATGCATTAGTGGACTAGAGGTGGCCGCTGTCCCAGGACCAGGAGAGAGCCTTGGTTGCCAGACGAGAGAGATGAGAGTCCCTTAATTATATCCCTTAAAGATGAGTGTTCAAACTGACAAGACTAGAGGGGCTGGATCAAGAATCTCATGTCCTGAGGAAGAAGGGAGCCCAGGTTCCGGGTTCCCTGTAAGGTGGGACATAAGGCTGTCTTTAGGGTTTCTAGGGAGGAATTTTTTGGTGGAACCGTGGAGTTCAGCGTCCCTACATTGCCCTCTGTTGAGCGCCTTAATCGTTTCAAAACCTAAAGACGACGAGAAGGGACACGGAGCTTTCAAAGATAGATACAAAACTAAGCAGTGGGCGAATCAGAAGGACTGTTCGGACACCTGTATTTCAAGAGCAGAGGGAGCCTAGGAATGGAACTGAGGGCTCTAGGGACAAGATCCAGGGCACAGAGGCGTGGCCTAGATGTGGGGCGTGGCCCTAAGTCGGGGCGGGGCCATCTTCGACTGGAGCGAGACTCCAGCACGTGGCCAGGATCAGAGAATACCGGCCACACTGAGTCTCCAGGGCAGAGGACAGCCGACAGGGACGCGGTCTGACTATGGGGGTGTGAATTTGAAATCAATGCCCCTCTCTGGCTTAAGGGGCGTGGCTCCTACTCATGGGTGAGACTACCCAATAGTGGGCCGGCCTCAGGGGTGAGGTAAGCAGATGGGGCGTGGTCAGACAATAGGGGCGGGTCCAGGGCTCGCGGAGCCCCTCCAACGCTCCAGTATCCCACCTGGGCTCGAGAACAGAACTGTTTGGATTTAACAGTCCGTGGACGGCGGGAGTCTTGAGTCCGGTGACCGGGCTGTGGTCTAGCATAAAGGCGGGGCCCAGAAGAAGGGGCGGGGCGTGGGAGAAGGTGAGGAGGAATGAGATCTGGATACGAATGTGGGAGAAGGAAAGAAATGAGATAGATCCATTGTGTGAGACCGAGCCCCGAAGAGCCGGGTCTGGGGGGAGGGGAGGGACCGGACTGGACCGGGGGTGTTGGCGTAGAAGGTAAGGGGAGGGGGGCAAATGGCCGGAGTCTGAGGAGTTTCCGGACCAGGGGTCGGGAAGTGTCCTTGTCTAGGGAAGGGGGAGCTCTGACCCCTGTCCTCGCCGCAGCCTCCCGGCCCGCCCCGCCATGTGGCACCAGCTATTCCCGTTGCTGCTGCTCTCCTCTGCCTCGGTGCCCCCCTCCACTGCAGCCCCGATCCGCGATGGTGACGTCCAGGAGAGCTCCTCAGGTTTTCTAGGTCTTCAGAGTCTACTCCAAGGCTTCACACGCCTTTTCCTGAAAGTAAGCGGTGGCCTGGGTTGGGGGAAAGAAGAGGTACAGAGAAGAGGAACAGGGGTGACAGATGGTGACTGAGGGACGGAAAGAGTTCAGAGAAGAAAGAGTGGGAGAGAGGGGTCGTGGCCAGGTAGAAAGATAGACAAGAAGAGAGGGAGTCAAGGGGCAGAAAGATGGATGGAAAGACCGAGAGATAGGAAGAGAGGGAGGGAGACAGAGGGAGGGAGGGAGAGGGAGGAGAGGGCAATAGGGACAGAGAGACAGAAGACAGATGAGGGGCAGGAATAGAAAGGTGATGGGACATATGGAGGCAGGAGGTGACCGAGTTAGGCCCTCAGGGTCAGAGGATGGAGAGAGAAGGGGGACCCTAACAAGGCTCCAGGTGTCCTGGGGAGTCTGGATGTTCCACAGCTCACTGATTCCTCCTCTGGCCCAGGATGACCTGCTGCGGGGCATGGACAGCTTCTTCTCTGCCCCTATGGACTTCCGGGGCCTCCCTAGGAACTACCACCAAGAAGAGAACCAGGAGCGCAGGCTGGGAAACAACACTCTCTCCAGCCACCTCCAGATTGACAAGGTGCCTATGCCAGGAAGTCCCTCCTGGAGTATCTCCAAGATCCCTCATGTTGCAGTATCTGGTGGAGGTGGGGGTGAGGAAGGCAAAGGAGGAAGGCAGTTTTGTTCTCACTCTCTCCTCCTGTCCTCACAGGTGACCGACAACAAGACAGGAGAGGTGGTGATCTCCGAAAAGGTGGTGGCATCCATTGAGCCAGGAGAGGGGAGTTTGGAGGGTGACTGGAAGGTTAGGACACACCCCTGGCAGTGTCCAAGCCCAAACATTTTCTGTAGTTTAGCAAGAAATGATAGATTAATGAATTGACTCTCCCACTCCCTCTGTGCCACTCTTCCTCTCTCTGGGCCTCAGTTTTGTCATCTGTCAAAAGGGACTAACCAGCTTTCGGAAATGAGGTTTACAACCTCAGAGATACATCCTCTCTTACTTTAAACCCTAGAGGATTTTGTAAACCAAAGAAAGTGCATTTTTTCCCAAATAAGATTCACCCTCATAAACCTCAGAGTGTTTTGATCTCAAAGTACTCAAACCTCCAAGTATTTTTTAATCTGTCCCAAAGAGCTTGGTAAATCTCTCCCTTGTAAACGTCAGAATGTGATTTTTTAAATAATTCCTAAGTACTTTATGAACCCCCAATCCTTTGTGCATCTCACCTTCGTAAACCTCTAAGAGCAATTCTGATCACAAAGTGCTTTTTTTTTTAACCTAAAAAGGTTTAAGAACCCTTAAGTGCTTAGTAAACCCACATGGTTCTCCCATACACATTCCCAGTTTTTTATTTTAAAAACTTCAAATCTACAGAAAAGTTTAAAAAAAAAGTACAGTAAACCTGTATCCCCTTTCCCACAGAGCAGGGTTTCTCAACAGCATCACTGTTGGTGTTTGGGGCCATGTAATTTTTGTTGTGGGGGCTGTCCTGTGCACTATACAATGTTTAACAGCATCCTTGCCTCTACCACTGGACGGAAGAGGCACCCACCCCCTCCAGCTGCGACAACCAAAAATATCTCGACCTGATTCACTACCTGTATAACATTTTACCAGATGGACTCTTTTTTACCTTTTTATTTTTGAACCATATGACAGTAAATGATTGACATCACGACACTTCACCCCTAAACCCTTCAGCAGATATCTCCTTCACCTCCATGACCATAGTTCCATTTTTACACCCAAGAAATGTAACATTGATATCCATTATCTCAGGGCTTCCCAGGTGGCTCAGTGGTAAAGAATCCATCTGCCAATGCAGGAGACACAAGAGATTCTGGTTCAATCCCTGGGTCAGGAAGAACCCTTAGAGGAGGAAATGGAAACCCACTCCAAAATTCTTGCCTCAGAAATCCCATAAACAGAGGAGCCTAGCAGACTATAGTAGATGGGGTCACAAAGAGTCGGACATGAGTGATCGACCCAGCATACACACACACACACACACACACACACACACACACACACACGTCAATTATCTCTGTATTTGTTTTCTAGGGCTGCCATAACAGTCTCACAGATTGGGTGGCTTCAACAACAGATGTGTATTTCTCATAGTTCTGGAGGCTAGGTGTCCAAGATCAAGGTGTCAGCAAGGTTGATTCCTACTGAGGGCTGTGAGGGAGACCTCTGTGCCTCTGCCCTAGCTTCTTGGTGGTTTACTGACAGTTACTTAGTGTTGTTGGTGTGTAGATGCATCAGCCCCATCTGTCTTTATCTTCGCATGCAGTTCTCTGTGCATTTCTAGGTCCAAATTTCTAAGAAACTGGTCGTGTTAGATTAGAGCCCACGCTAATGACCTCATCTTACCTAATGAAAACCACAGTGATCTTATATGCAAAGAGGTCACATTCTGAGCTATTAGGGCAACCTCTTTGGTACCACGGATGAGTTTCATGGAAGACAGTTTTTCCAGAGACCGGGGTGGAGGTGGTTTGGGAGAGGACTCAAGAACATTTATTGTACACTTTATTTCTACTATTATTACTCAGTTCCACCTCAGATCATCAAACATGAGATGTCAGAGGTTAAGAACCCCTGTACTAGGGTCCTAATGGACCTCAACACATGAATTGGAGAGCAGGGATTACAATTCAATATGTAACCATCTCCTATAAGGCTTCCCAAACCTCAAGTGACTGAAACACAGACTCTGATTCAGTAGGTGGTTGGTGGGGGATTGCTCATTTGCATACCTAAAGGCTCCCAAGTGATGCTGATGCTGTGGGTCCACAGCCCTCACTTTGAGTCACAAGGACCAAACAGACACTGAAATGTCCCTGCTGGACCGAAAGCTGTCCACAAGAGCTCATATGATTTTTGACCCAGGATTCAATCAATTTTGATCCAGGATCACCCGTTGCAACTATGCTCATGATTCATTAATCCCAAAGAGCTTTGTACATTTCAGATTACTTTCTAAACCTCAGGGGGATGCTTAATCTGGAAGTGCTTTTGAAACCTCCAAAATGTGTTTTAAAACCCAGAGTATATTATAAACATCAGAGTATTTTTATTTCTAAAACACAAGTCCTTTGTAAAAAAGACAAAGTGAGCTTTATTGGACTGGCCCAGAAGTTTGGGTTTGTCCATAAGCTTGTATGAAAAGGGCTTTCCTGGTGGCTCCAACAGTAAAGAATCTGCCTGCAATGCAAGAGACCTGGGTTTGATCCTTGGGCGGGGGTAGGGGGAGATCCCCCGGAGAAGGGACTGACAACCCACTCCAGTATTCTTGCCTGGGAAATCCCATGGTGAGCTACAGTCCATGGAGTCCCAAAAAGTAGGACACGACTGAGTGATTAACATGCTTCTATCAGTTCAGTTCAGTTCAGTTCAAGCAACCCAAATGAACTTTTTGGTCAACTCTGTAATTCCCAAAGTATTCCCTAGGTGGCAGAGTGGGTTGAGTATGCCAGGGGAGCATCCTGAGGCTGACCCTTGGAGTTTGAGAGGGTCTCCTTGTTCCCCGCCCCCTTCAACAGGTTCCTAAGATAGAGGAGAAGGAGGCCCTGGCGCCGGTCCCGAAGGCCGTGGACAGCTTCCACCCGGAGCCCCATCCCCGAGTGGCCGTCTGGATCATGAAGCTGCCACGGCGGAGGTCCCACCAGAATACCCAGGAGGGCGGCCACTGGCTGAGTGAGAAGCGACACCGTCTGCAGGCCATCCGGGATGGGCTCCGAGAGGGGACCCGAGAGGACGGACTTGAAGAGAGCGTGCAGAGCTCCTCTCACTCCAGGCTGCCCGCCCGCAAGGCCCACTTCCTGTACATCCTCAGGCCTTCCCAGCAGTTGTAGGGGTGGGGCCGGGGGAAGCCTGCCTGTACCCTCCACCAGACCCCAGCACCATATGGAAATTAAACCTTTTTTCCAGCAGCACCGTCTCCTTTTGGGATCTGTCCCCAGGCCTCAGCCAACCAAGCCTAGCTTTGAGCATGGCCTCTGGCTGAGCTGTAACTTCTTGCCAGAGTCCCCAGGTTGTTCCCTCATTCAGACGCCATCTGTCTTCCAACTGAGCAACTCTGTCATCTCCTCTGTCACCTCTGTCCCACCTGTACCCTCTGCTTCCATCTCTGTTACCGCCTGCTCTGCTTGCCCTCGGGCTCCCAACTCTCACTCCAGTCCTTTCTGTCCACTCTGCATTAGCTTCCTATCCCTGCCACACAAACCTAGCCACTGAAAACAGTGCAAATGTATCCTCTCACTAATCCATAGTTCAGAAATCCAGGATGGCTGGGCTGGTCCTCTGTGCAGGTCTCACAAAGGCAACATCAAGGTGTTAGCCAGCAGGGTTCTTACCTGAGGCCCCGGGATGCCTCTGTTTCCGAGATCATTCAGGTTGTTGGCACAATCAGGTCCCCTGAAGGTTCAACTGAGGTCCCTACTTCCTTGTTGGCTGTCTTCTGGGGCCACCCACTCTTAGCTCCTGGAGGTCTCTCTACAGTTCTTGTATGTGGGTCCCACACCTCAAATCTCACAAAAATATACAAAAATTTTCTCTGAATGTCCCTTCTGCCCCATCTCCCTTATGCCTTCCTCCTCCTCTTCTAGCAGGACAGAGTTCTCTGCCTTGAAGGACTCACAGGATTGGATTGGGCCCACCTGGACAGCATATGAAACAGGTTCCAGGAATTAGAGGGGGGCCGTCTTTGGGGGAGAGGACTTCCCTGGGAGCTCAGCTGGTAAAGAATCTGCCTGCAGGAGATCCTGCTTCGATTCCTGGGTCTGAAAGATCCCCTGGAGAAGGGATAGGCTAACCATTCTAGTATTCTTGGGCTTCCCTGGTGGCTCAAATGGTAAAGAATCCACCTGCAATGTGCGAGACCTGGGTTCAATCCCTGGGTTGGGAAGATCCCCTGGAGGAGGGCACGACAACCCGCTCCAGTATTCTTGCCTGGAGAATCCCCATGGACAGAGGAGCCTGGCAGGCTACAGTCCATGGGGTTGAAAAGGGTTGGACACAACTGAGCGACTCAACACGGCATGGCATCTTTGGGGAAAGCCATTATTCTGCCCACTGCATGTCCAGACTGTCACCTCCAGCCCCCAACTATGCATGTACACTTCCATCTCACATCCACACCACTTGTTTCCACTCTCATCTTTTTTTTTTTTCCTGGCCATGCCACACAGTGTTGGATCTTGGTTCCCAGACTAAAGATCAAACCCATGTGCCCTGCATTGGAAGTGCACAGTCTTAACCCTTAGACCACCAGAGATGTCTTCCTCATTTTTATCTTCTCCTTCCCTCTCAAATCATATGCTGACTCCATCTTGACTCGCTCTGTTTCTCTTTCCCTTTGTCCCTCTGTCTGTCCCTCCATGCCTGGCACTTCAGACTCCATCTTTGAGAGCTAGGCCTGCTGCCTCAGCCACCTGGAAACTCACAGTCCCTGTCTTGGGCACCCTGTCCACTTTGCCCATTCCTTCCAAATCCTTGGAGCAACTCCTATTCCCTCCAGAACACCTCCCTCAAGACACACCATTGAGAAGGCACATCTGGGTCTTTAGGTGCTGGGTCCTGCAGGGGAGGCAGACACAACGTGTGTTTTCCCCCCTCGAAGCCCAGGTTCCAGTTGGAATCACCCTGCACAGAGACTCAGCACATTCAGAAAACTAGCAATATGTGGGTGTAAATAAAAGAGAACTTTCTTTTGGGGGGAAAAATAGATTTTTTTTTAATTATCCTAAATAAGCATCAATATGTCTTCATGGAGAATATCAAAACCTGATTGGCCTTTCCATACCTTCTCTCCCCAACCCACCCCCAGTCCCATTCACTTTCCCACCATTGACAACTATTTGTGTTTAATGTTTATTTTTGGTAAGTGTATTTTTGGTATATTAGTCAGCTAGGACTGCCCTAAGAAAATACCACAGATGTGAGTGACTTAAACAAGAGACATTTATTTTCTTACAGTTCTGGGGTTGGAAGTCTGAGATCAAGTTGTTGACAGGTATCATGTCTTCTAAGACCTCCCTCCCTGACTTGTAGGCAGCCATCTTTGTATCTTCATGTGGTCTTTTCTCATGCACGCACACATCTGTGTCCAAATTCCCTCCTCTTATAAGGACATCAGTCATTTTGGATTAGGGCCCACCCTAGAGAACTCCTGTCTTTTTTAAAAAGAAAGATATTTATTTCTTTGGTTTTGAGGGGTCTTAGTTGTGGCATATGGGATCGTTAGCTGTGGCATCTGGGATCTAGTTCTCTGGCCAGGGATCGAACCCCAGCACCCCCCTGTATTGGGAGCACAGAGTCTTGACCACTGGACCACCAGGAGGTCCTGAGAACTCATCTTAATAATTCTTTTTTTAGATTTTTTTCTAATGTGGACCATTTTTAAAGTCTTTATTGGGTTTGTTACAACACTGCTTCTGTTTTAAGCTTTGATTTATTTTGGCTGCGAGGCATATGGGATCTTAGCTCCTCAAACAGGGATCAAACTCCATCTCCTGCACTATATGGCAAATTCTTAACCACTGGACCTCCTGGACCTCCAGGGAAGTCCCATCATCTTAATTATCTCTTTAAAGATCTTTTCTCCAAATATGATAGAATTCTGAGGCACCAGCAGTAAGGGCTTCAACATATGAAATTTCAGGGGACACATTTCAGCTCCTAACAGTAAGTAGTCTTATTTAATATAATTCCTTTTGATGCATGTATCTTTAATTTTCATTGGAAAAGATGATGGGAAAGATTGAGGATACGAAGAGAAGAGGGCGATGGAGGATGAGAGTTGGATGGCATCACCGACTCAATGGACATGAGTTTGAGCAAACTCCGGGAGGTAGTGAAGGACAGGGAAGCCTAATGTGCTGCAGTCCATGGAGTTACAAAGAGCTGGACACGGCTGAGCTACTTGAACAACAAAAATTTTTAATTTACATTGGTGGTATTACATACGTCATTCCGATGGGCCTTTTTCTTTTCAGTACCATCTTTATTTATTTTCTTGGTTGAATTGTGGAACATATGGGATCTTAGTTCCCCAGAGAATGAACCCACACCCCCTGCAGTGGAAGCACGGAGTCTTAACCACCGGACTGCCAGGGAAGTCCCTCAGTACCATCGTTAAGATGCCTCCATATTGCACTGGTACATCCAAAATCCACCCAGTTCCATGGTCAACCTCGCCACCCTCTCAGTGATCCACACCTGAGTTGCCTCTGATTTCCCACCATTACAAATAATGGTACAATAAACACTGGTAGAGAGCTTCGCGGGGCTTCCCAGGTGGCACATTGCTGAAAGAATCCACCTGCTAATGTAGGAGGAGGAAGAGACACAGGTTAGAGCATTGGGTTGGGAAGACCCCCTGGAGAAGGAAATGGCAGCCCACTCCAGTATTTCTTGCCTGGAAAACTCCATGGACAGAGGAACCTGGCAGGCTACAGTCCATGGGGTCGCAAAGAGCCAGGTATGACTAAGTACAGCACAGAAGCAGCAGCAAACACTAGTATATAAGCCCCTTTGTGGTCCAGAAGGACAGGATGGGGGGGCTCTAATCAGCAAAAGAATTGCTGGGTTGTAGGGGATGTATCTACCTATTTTGATTAGGTAGAATTTTCTGACAAGTCTGCTCCCTCTAGCAGACCATACATGCATGCTAAGTTGCTCAGTCGTGTCCAACTCTGTGACCCCACAGACTGTAACCCGCCAGGTTCCTCTCTCCATGGGATTTCCCAGGCAAGAATACAAAAGTGGGTTGCCATTTCCTCCTCCAGGGAATCTTCCAGACCCAGGGATCAAACCCACGTCTATTAAGTCTCATGCATTGGCAGGTGAGTTCTTTACCACTAGGGCCACCTGGGAAGCCCCCAGTCCATAGGGATACCATAAACCTTAACCACATCTGGCATCTGGGGAAACAGATGTTTGTCTGCAGAACAGTTGAAGTATGCATCCACATGTGATCCAGATACTAATATTAAGACACAGATTTTAAAGTAACTATGATGAATAAGTTCAAAAAATAGATGAAAAGATGGAGAATTTCATCAGAAAACTAGAATCTAAAAGAGAGGGGAAAACAGAATAAAAGAGAGGGGAGAGGGAGATGGAATCCAATGTATATTTTAGAATTTATAAATTAAAAAATCAGTAGATGAGTTTCACAGCAGATGAGACACAGTGGGAAACAGATCAGGAGACAATATCCAGACTGGGGACTTCCCCGGTGGTCCAGGGGAAGTCCACACTTTCAGTGGAAGACTCCTCACTGTGAATGCAGGGGGCAAAAGTTCAATCCCTGGTTGGGGGGTGAAGATCCCACATCCTGTGCAGCCAAAAATAATAAACTCAAAAAAAAAAAAATCTAGATGAATCACACTGAATAAGGAGAGAAAATACAGGGCATTTCCTGGTGGTCTAGTGGTTAGGATTCAGCGCTTTCACTGCTGTGGACCTGGGTTCCATCCCTAAGATATCCCACAAGCCAGAAGGCATGGCAGAAAAAAAAGAAACAACTTATATCCAGCTTTTAGGCAAATAGAGAAGGGCATCTATATCTGTTTCTCGACTGTCTTCAGCTCAAAATGATCCTTATGTCATAGTGGGATATTTTGGGAGTGGTATATTCTGCTACCCTTCATTGTATATAATATTAACCTACAAAAATCAATTATATCCCTAAACATTATGAACAAAAAGATTTTTACTGAAATTTTTAAAAATATGATTTGAATCAGCATAACAAGCAAAATACCTAAGAATAAATCTAACAAAAGATTTGCTAGATCTCTAAACAGGAAACTATGATACATTACTGAGAGTAATTAAAGAAAATCTAAATAAATAATTCATAGTAACAGTATTCATGGCTTCCCTGGTGGCTCAGTGGTAAAGAATCAGCCTACCAATGCAGGAGACACAGGTTCAGTCCCTGGTTTGGGAAGATCCCACGTGCTGCAGAGCAATTAAGCCCGTGCACCACAACTACTGAGTCCGTGCGCTGAAGCCCAGGAACCGCAACTACTGAAGCTTAGGCACCTAGAGCCTGCACTCTGCAAAAAGTGAAGCCACTGTGATGAGAAGCCCCAGCACTCTGAATAGAGATTAGCCCCCGCGCATCCCAACTGGAGAAAAGCCCATGCAGCAACAAAGATCCAGCACAGGAATCAATCAATAAATAAAATTCTAAAACAGTATTCATAATTGCCAAAAAGCAGAAACAACCGATGTCCATTGAGAGTAAAATGGTTCAATCGTGGCATATTCAGAGACTGGAATATTATACGACAGTGAAATGAATGACCTACTGCCATGGAATGGATTTTATAATGTTGAGCAAAAGAGGGCATAATTAACAGTGGTCACCTTTAGAGGGGCAATAATTAGGAGGAAATGTGAAGACTTCTGGGCTGCAGGCAATATTCTCTTTTTTTATATGGGTGGTTTCATTACTGTATTACTCTATTAAAAGCTTAATTGACCCCTAACTTAGAATTTAGCACTTTATGTATGTTACAATTATACTATAAAACAGTTTTTAAAATTATTTTAGGTCTTACAAAATTATCTTCCTCAAAAAAAAGGGAAATAAACAAGAACTACTGAAGGAATAAAATGAAAAATAACAAAAAAGAAAAAAATGAAAGAATGAAATCATATTAATAACGTCAGCAGGGTCCACCACTTGTCAGCCGTGCTAAGAAAACACTAGGCAAACATTCTTATTGAACTCTTATAAGACTCCATAAAGTGGATATTGTTTGTTCCTATTTTAGGGAAGAAGGGGAGGCTCAGAGAGGTAGAATCACTTGCCAAAGTCACACAGCAATGGCACTAGGCTTTCTGATTTCAAATCTCACACTTTTAACCAATCACCACATCACTTGTTAAACAGGTTCTTTCCAAATGTTATAACAAGCCACCACATAATAGCCAAAATAATAACTATCACCCAACAAGGATTACTACTTCAAGCCCGCAAGGTACCTAAAAAGCAGTTATCTCCATTTCTAGGTGAGAAACCTGAGGCTCAGAGAGAGGGTAAGCCTTTGTGCCAAGGTTACAGGTAGAGAGTGATGGAGTCAAAATTCAAACCCAAGAATGTCTGACTCCAGTCTTATCATCATTCTACACAGTCCAACAGTTTTGAGGCGTAGATTCTGTCCCTTCATTCATTCGACAAAAAATGTTTGAGAACTCACCCTGGGCCAAGGATATTCTAGTTCCCAACAACCTTCTACCGCTAGGAGCTCACATTCCAGTAGGGGGTGACAAAGACAGTGCACAAATACAGACTATTTCACGGCGGAGAGACGAGCCTCGAGGACGAATAAAAAACTAGGTAGAGAGATGAGTCTGAATTATAGACTGTGTGTCAGAGGAAGGACTCTCTGAGGAAGTAACAGCTGAATGAACGATGATGGGATGAATGGGAGAATGTAAAATGATTTCTGGGTCTGGGCTAGCAAAGAGGCCGAGTGAGTGGGTCACGTGTGCATGCTAACTCGCTTCAGTCGTGTCCGACTCTTTGTGACCCTTTGGACTGTAGCCCACCAGGCTCCTCTGTCCATGGGATTCTCCAGGCAAGAATACTATAGTGGCTTGCCACGCCCTCCTCCTAGGGATCTTCCAGACCCAGGAAGATCTCGCATCTCTTAAGTCTCTTAAGTCTCTTGCATTAGCAGATGGGTTCACTAGCGCCACCTGGGAAGCCCGGGTGGGACATCTTTTATCCTAAATGCCCCTCGTTAGGAGTCTGACGGGCTACAGTCCATAGGGTCGCAGAGTCGGACACGACTGAAGCGACTGAGCACGCTCAGAAGTCAATTTGGGATGTAATTCTCGAGAGGTAAGAGACGCGGGTTTGATCCCTGGATCGGGAAGATCCCCTGGAGGAGGGCATAGCAACCCACCCCGGTATTCTTGCCTGGAGAATCCCACAGACAAGGGAGCCTGGTAGGCAACAATCCATAGGGTTGCAAAGAGTCAAGTGACGATTTAAGTGGCTTAGCATGCACCTCTCTCTAGCCCGAAAAGCTGAGGTTATCTTTCCTCTGCTGCTAAGTCACTTCAGTCGTGTCCGACTCTGTGCGACCCCATAGATGGCAGCCCACTAGGCTCCTCTGTCCCTGGGATTCTCCAGGCAAGAATACTGGAGTGGGTTGCCATTTCCTTCTCCAATGCACGAAAGTGAAAAGTGAAAATGAAGTCTCTCAGTTGTATCTTTCCTCTACTCTTTCCTAAAAGGGAGGAATGAAACCGTTTGGGAAAGAATCCTTCGGGGACCTATTAATACATTGTGACTGGAGCCGCAAAAAAAGGCATGGGAGTAGTGAGGTAGGACAGACAGGACATCATTGTGACGGATTGGCAGCCTGGCACGGAACAGAGGGCAAAAATGACACAACTTAGTGGCTGATAAGAAGTGGAGGGGGGGTGGACAAAGGGTCTCTCAGGCCAAGTTTCCCTTGCCTGGGCCCATTTCACCCAAGCTTAAGGTCGCAGAGAAGACCCCAGCCTTGGGCACTTCTAGCAACCTTAATCTCTTCCGCCTTTATCGACTCAGCCAGTACGCATGCGCCCGCTCCACCAGTCGGGGCACGCCCGGTCAGTCCTACGCATGCGCGGCCTCGCAGGTAACCGTAGCGACAGGAGAGCTCCTTGTCCCGGTGTGCGCCTGCGTCCCGGGGAGGAGCCCGGGAGGGGCGTGGCTTAGACCCCTCGTGCGCTCCCAGTCGCGCCCTAGCACCTTTCTTTTTCCGGTGGGAACAGCGCACGCGCATCTCCTCAGGACCCAACTGTCGTTTGTTTGTCGTTCGTGGCCCTCATTTGTGTCCCGAGACTGGAACACTGCGACGTGGCTCCAGGTGCGCCCAGGCCGTGGCGAGGCTTCCCAGAATAGCCGTGTCAGAGCCCCTCCCGAAATCCTGGCAAGCCCCCAAATCCTAAGGGAGAGTCCCCAATATCAGGGCCTTCCAAGTCTTGTTAAAGGTCTTAAAATCCTGACCAAGCTTCCTCAGAAATACTGAAGGGAACCCTCCAGGAAATCTCGTAGATGACCCCTGAAATCCTGTCAGAATCGTCTAGAAATACTGTCAAACTTAAAAAACTGTCAAACTTCTCCCTCAGAATGTCAGAGCCTCTAACTGCTCCCAGGACTCAGGGGAGGCTCCCCAGAGGAGCTGGAACCCTCGGCCTGGGAGAACCAGGAAAGATGCTGAGTCCCCCTGAGCCGTGAGGGACCTGGAGGTTGGCCAGGGTAGAGAAAAATGACAAGAAGCCAGGAGTTGCAGGAACCACTCTGTGCCACACCAGCCCAAAAGGCTAGGTAGTTAGTCTTGAGGTTACTAGGGAACC
This sequence comes from Bison bison bison, assembly GCF_000754665.1. Classification (NCBI taxonomy): domain Eukaryota; kingdom Metazoa; phylum Chordata; class Mammalia; order Artiodactyla; family Bovidae; genus Bison; species Bison bison. The sequence goes on from NW_011494857.1 coordinate 1,162,892, forward strand.
ATGGGAGGGCTGGAAACAGGAGAAAGATGGGGTTCAAACTCAAGCAGGAGGCCAACAGTTCCAAATACAGGCTGATGGGCGAGAATGTAAGTAGCCCAAGGCACTGTGGGAACCCAGGGACATCACCTAGCCCAGAAACGGTTTCCAGAGGAGGGGACGTGGGAGCCGAGACAGGAAGGGCAGGCAAGAAGGATGTCCCAGGCAGAGACCTGGAGGTGGGAAGAACCAGCCCAGTTTGGTCAACAGCACAGGATTCAGGGTTGCAAGTGGGTTTGAGGGTGGCAGATGCACGTGGGATCAGGCCAAGCTGGGCCTTCAATATCAAGTCCAAGGTCTAGGCTCTGTCCCTAGGGTGCTTGGGAGCCATGGGGCAACACTGTGCAGGGGATGGGCAGGTCAGCGCTTGTGAGGATGAACTGGAGCGGGAGACTGGAGGCAGGAGGCTGAGGAAGAGGCTGGGCCAAGGAGCCAGGAGGGGAGGTTGAGACCTGACCCGAGCTGTAGGGAAGGCAAGGAGGGGAAAGGGAGAATCATAGGGCAGGAGGGACAGGGCTGGGGAACTTGACAAACTGTGGGGAGGAGGGGTGGCAGGAGGGAATGACCCCCACCCACCAGCCCCGCTTTGATCTCTGCCACCCACTCCTTAGGCCCCCATTTTCCCAGCCCACACCTCCAATCCATAAAACAGGTCTGAGCGAAAGCTGCTCTGGTCGAGGCAGGGGTGGGCAAACAGGTTCTGAGAACCCAGAACGGCCTGGGGCACAGGAGGGCAGGGCGGGTCCCCACCCTCGGGTGGCTGGTTGAGGAGGCCATTCCCCTGTTTGTCCTTCTAGGAG
>NW_011494857.1:1163827-1174399 GCF_000754665.1 Bison bison bison
GAGCAGCCAGTCCCTTTTTGGTCCCTTCCAGCGACGGAGGGGAGCTGTTAGCTTCTCCACCAGCTGCAGAGCAGCCAAGGTGGCCCATGGACATGCCAGAGGACCAGGCAGGTGGCCCCACTGCAAAAAGTAAGTGACTGGGCCCCTGTTTGTCCCATGCGAGGGTGGGGAGGGAGCAATGGTGAGCAGGGCACCAGGTTGTGATTCAGGGACTTGGAAGAGCTGGCTTGGGGTGGCTGAGCCTCCACTTTGAGGCAGGGTGGGATGCAGAGAACAATCCTTGATGAGGTGCCTGCTGTGTGCCCACCTGTCTGGACACCTTATTTGTTCTGGGGAGGCCAAGCTGCAGGCATAGAAACCTCTGTGCGTGCCCCCTGCCTGCAGCACCCCCTCCAGTGACGTACAGACTCACCGTCACTTCTTGCAGATCTCTGCTTTCTGTAAAGGAGCTCCCCTGTTACTCTCTCTCTCCCCTTTCCTTCTTTACTTTTCTTCAGAGGACTGACATCTCTTCATCTGTCTGTTTAGACTTTGTCTCTCCGACTAGAACGTGAGCTCCACAGAGCAGGCTCAGTTTTATTGACTCTGGTATACCCAGTCCCTGGAGCAGCATTGGCCAACATGCAAACCACATATGTATATATACACACACATACTTTTAAATTTTGTTAATAGCTACATTGAATTAAAAAGAAGAAACAGACAAAACAGATGGCAATAATAGTATTATTTAACCTAATACATCTAAAACAGTGTCCTTTCAGCATACAATCAATATAAAAATGTACTGAAGTTATTCTCTTTTTTTAATACTAAGTCTTCAACATCTGGCATGTACTTTACACTAATGTGAGTGTGTGCATGCTTAGTCACTTCGGTCGTGTCTGACTCTTTGCAACCCTATGGACTGTAACCCACCAGGTTCCTCTGTCCGTGGGATCCTCCAGACTAGAATACTGTAGTGGGTTGCCATGCCCTCCTCCAGGGGATCTTCCTGACCCAGGAGTCGAACCCACATCTCCTGTGTCCCCTGCATTACAGGCAGATTCTTTACCCACTGAGCCACCTGGGAAGCCACTTTATACCAATAGAGCATCTCATCTCACTCTCACCATAGTTCAGGTCTCAAGAATCACTGTGACCGTTGGCTATCCTGCTGATCGTGCTGCCCAGGAGCAATACCTGACGTATAATTGGAACCCAGTTACTAACTTTTGAATGATCAGATGGACACAGACCAAGTGGGTGTGAAAGTAGCTTCAGGAGGAAGATGTTGGGTTGTCCTTTCTGAAACTCATCTATTAAACAGTGAGACAGCCCAAGGGAGACTCCCACCCTAGAAGAGAGACAGGACCCCTTTCTTAGAGGCTCCTAGCATCTAGCCTCAAAGCCGGTGTCTTTTCTCTCTGGCCTCAGGAGGCTTGCCAGGTGAAGGCAGGAGGCAGACACCTGGGCAGGCTGACCAAGTGACCAACATCTGAACGTGTAAACTTCATGTGCACCAGCAGAGGGTGTGCGGCCACCGAGGAACGTGTGGCTGCCGGCTGAGCCAGCTTTGGGAGACTCCCAGAGGAAAGGGGAGGGACACACCCAGGAGAGATGGAGACTGAGGAAAGCAGCAGGTGAAGAGAGAGAGAGAGTAACAGTGGAGTGAGGAGAGAGAAGCCTTGGAGAGTGGAGAGTCGCTGAGTTACGGGAGAAGCAGCACAGAGACCGAGAAGAAGATGGGGATGGAAGATGTGGAGACAGGCGGGGGGGACTTGAGGGCCAAAGAGATGGGGAGGAGGATGGCAAGAGTCGGAGACAAAACTAGAGAAAAGACAGGACAGACAGACAGGTAGAGACACTGAGGAAGGAGAGAAGCAGAGTGACATCTTCCTGAGGGGCCCCGGGAGGCTGAGGGTCGCATCTGCTCTGTAGATCCATGCAGCTCCTCAGATCCCACAACATCTGGAGCCAGGCAGTCCTGGGTGACCTCACTGGGCCGCAGGGTCCTCCTGCATAATGTAGGGGGGCACCACGTCTCCCCTAACTGTAGGTCCTGCTCCCTTTCCCTAGAAGCCGAAGTTCAAACCCAAAGGTGCTGAATTTTTAGCTCAGTACAGAGAACGCTTGAAGAGTTAGTGGGATGAGAAATGGCAGTCAGATGTTGAACATGTGACCTTGGGCAAGTTTCCCACTTGTCTGTGCCTAAGCATCCTGGTTTGTAAACTGGGACTAATCATAGCAGCCGCTGTGGTTCATGTCAAATGCTCAGAAGAGGTTTAGTGTTAGTCGCTCAGTCATGCCCGACTCTTTGCAACCCCATGGACTGCAGTCCACCAGGCTCCTCTGTCCATGAGATTTTCCAGGCAAGGATACTGGAGTGGGTTGCCATTTCCTTCTCCAGGGGATCTTCCCAACCCAGGGATCGAACCCGGGTCTCCTACACTGCAGGCAGATTCTTTACCGACTGAGCTACAAGGGAAGCCCCCAGAAGAGGCTTGGCTCCTAGTAAATGCTGGATAAATGTTCAGTTTTATTATCGAGCTTCCAGATTTTATTAATATCTTATCTCCTCTCTAGGAGGGAAGTAACCCCCACTCACCCACCCACTCATTTTCCATAGGAAGAAACTGAGGCTCAGAGAGACTGAGTCCCTTGCCCAGGTTGCGCTTGAGTCTGCCAGACCTTGCAGCCTGCACTCTGCTATACCCAGCTATTAGGGGCAGGGCAGGGAGCTTCAGCAGTCAATTCCAGCCCTGGGAAAGATCTAGTGGGTCCAGGGGTAGAGACTGTATAGGCTCTTTCTATATCTTGGAGCATTTTTTGAGTGCTTCTTTGTGTGGGCACAGTGAATACAGCAGCAGACAGACCCCAGGATGTTCAGTTGTGCAGAGGTGGGAAGCAGGAGGTGCTCTTCACTTACACAGACCTCACCCTCCCAGCCCCAGGGAGGGGGAGGATCAATCTATCCACCCATTTTACCAGTGGGAAAACTGAGGCTCCAAAAGGAAGACAGACTTGGCCACAGTCCTGTGGCTGGAACTCTGAGGTTGGAACCGCTCCCCCACCATTCACCCTGCCTGGATTGTCCCATCCCCCTTTGTTTCAGGCCCCAGCCCGTGGGTGCTGATGACGCCAGCCAGCCTCGGGGATGTGGGGAGGAGAGACCCAGCCATGAGGCGGGCTGGGAGACGGGAGATCTGTGGGCAGGCGGGATCGATCCAGGCTGCCCGCGCAGTATCGGATTGTTCCTGGCTCCTGGGCCCCCTTCACCCTCTGCTCCTCCCAGAATCCTCTCTTCTTCATCCTCCTCTGCCCCTCGCCCCCTCTAAGCCAGAGAAGAGAGGAAAAAAGGCTATAAGAGGTTTTGTTCAGTATTGTGGGCTCCTGAGCCGATTGGACACAAGGGATTAGACAGCGGGGGCACTTCCTGGCCTGAAAGATGGGGGGGCCCACATTCCCAAATCGGGGGATGGGGAAGGTGACTCAAAGACCCTCACCTTGTGGCCCCCACCAGCCTAAAGCCCAGGCAGCTTGGAATGAATTCCTTCCCCTCTGCAGGAGCCCCTCTTTGTTCTTCATCGGCCCCCTCCCCACAGATGGGCTGGCCCTCTTGTCTCCTCAGTGTACCTCTGGGACCAGGCAGAGGATAGAAGCCTGGGGACACTGCTCAGCTTAGAGGAGCAAATACTCAACTCCACGTTCGAAGCTTGTGACCCCCAGAGAACAGGTCAGAGAGTCAAGGAATAATAAGGAACAGAGCTGGGGGGCTGGGAACTGGGGGGCCACAGAGAGAGGGATGGGCTGGGGTGATGTGGGTGACTGGGAAGCTTCAGGAAGGAAATGGATAGGGGACGGTGGGGGGAGGAAACCTAGGGGAGGAGGGTAAGCAGAGGAAGGCGGGGCTTTGGAGCCTGGGGAAGGGGGGAAAGGCAGCCACTGGGGGCTTGGTGGGCTCAGCTGGTCCTCTTTGGTCCAGCTCTGAGGTGCAGATGACTGGGACCCGTTTCCAGGTGAAAACGTTGACTCGGGGAAGAGGAGGGAGTTGCCCAAAGGGCACGGTGCAGGGGTGCCACCAGCCCAGCCAGTGGTCCCCACCCCTCCCCCTCTCCTGGCCCAGCCTCCCTCACAGCCTCTCTGTCCCCAGGCACTGTGGCTGTGACCCATCTACTAGCCTACCTGGAGGCCGTGACTGGACGGGGTCCCCAGGATGCTCGCCTCCAAACACTGGCCTGCAGCCTGGACCCCAGTGGGGAGGGCCCTCAGGCCACCGTGGACTTGGACACCTTCCTGGTGGTCATGCGGGACTGGATCACTGCCTGTCAGCTGGATGGGTGGGTCCCCGCACCTCCATCCCCCACCCCAGCCCCCCTCAGAAAACCTTTCCTAAGACCTAAGCTCATACCTGCTTACTGCAGCCAGCACGCTCTGGGCAGAGGGACCTGCTGTGGTTGGAAGGAGGCTGAGAAGAGAGGAGAATAGAGATGAGGTTGGGGTGAGGGGAGGGTCTGAGGACAGAAATGAAAGGGGCTGGAGAGAGGAGAAGGGGGATGTTGAGGGGCTGACAGAGGCCCCTCCCCAACCCTCCTCCAGGGGCAGTCTTTGCCCCTCCTGCTTTTCCATCTGGCCCCAGGCGCTTGCCATCTGCCTCACCTTCCTCCCCACGGTGCTTGCTCTCACCTGACCTGGCCCCTCCTCCCATCACCCGCAACCCCCTGTCGGAGGCTGGTCAGGATTGGGGGAGGTGGCTGCAGGGGCCCTAAGCCTCATCCCTTTGATACAGGGGATTAGAGCTGGAAGAGGAGACGGCCTTCGAGGGAGCCCTGACCTCCCAGCAACTGCCATCTGGTGAGATCACTATATATAGAATGAAGCAGGCAGGCCCAGGGTCAGACAGTGGGGGGTACTTCCCATGGGGCCAGAGCAGGGGATAGGGCCGGACCCCAGAGACATTTGTTCTAACCTAGCTTTCTAGGCACCTCCATGACTGCCTGCCCACGTGCCCTGAGCTCTGGTGTTTGCTTTTTTCCCTCATCGGTTGTTTCCGACCCCTCCTCCTGACACCAGCCCTGCCACGGAGGCCCCTCCCACCTCTTACCAGCATCACCCCTCCCTGCACTCTGGTTTCTGCATCCTCTGTCCCTTTGGTCTTGTCCCCATCGCCCGCCTGACCTGGGCTCAGGCTGTTCCTCAGCCTGAACTTTCCACGTCTTCCCTCATCCTTCACTCGGGGTAGGGAAGCCCTGGTGGGGAAAGCCTGGGATGCTGCAAGTGAAGGTCCCTTTCTCTCCAGCATCCTCAGCTCAGATCTGCATCCCTTCCCTGTAGAAATATGATTATGACTCATTACCTGCCCTCTTGTTTTGTCAGTTGATTTGCTCACCATTCTGCCCCAAAGCCTTCAACACAGGAGGTGCTCCATAAAAAAGTGCTGGTGTTACTGGTGTTACATTTCTCCAGCCTTATAAAAACAAAAACCAAAAAATAGAGCTTTCTTAACATGCTCTGGAACCTCCTCCAACGTGGCTTGGGGGCAGTCAGGGGAGGGTTGTGTGAAGGAGAGAAGATGTTAACTCTGGGGGAGGAAAGACCCCTTTGGGGCTGAATGGGGAAAGGACAGGAGGGAGAGGCTGGAGGCCAGGGTGGAGGCTGTGGTGAGGGTCCAGGGGGAGAAGGTGAGAGGCCCGAGGCAAGAGGAGGGAGGGAGCCAGGACGGCCCAGGGGCTGGGTGAGTAAGTGGGGGAACTGAGAGGAGAGACAAGGTTCAGGGCAGCTGGAATGCTGCCCAGGGTCTGGCGTGATGAATGTAGGGTGGTTGGGCCCCATGGGGAAATCTAGCCTGAGCTCAAGGTGCCCATGAACAAGAGGCTTTCTGGATGGTGGTATGAGTGCAGCCCCAGGAGCAGGTGGGATCACCTAGAGTGAACGCAAGGGTGGAAGCCAAAGGAGGACCAAGGCTGGAGTCCGGGGGTTGCTAACATCTCGGATCACCTGGGAGCCCACCACCCTCTGTCTCCCTCTAGGATGCCCAGAAGCTGAGGATCCGGCCAATCTGGAGAGCTTCGGAGGCGAAGACCCCAGGCCTGAGTTGTACCTATCCTCAGTCCCTCCCTGCCCTCCCCCTGCCCATGCCCTCCAGCGGCCTAGGGCCCAGGGCCTGGCCTAGGGCCTAGGGTCCTCCGGGGAGTGGGTGAGGGAAGCAGGCTGGGCTAATAGCTCAGGGAGAACAGGGCTGTCTCCTGTTTGTCTGGAGGAGCCAATTTCCCTGCCACCGGCACCTACCCAACCTGGGGAACGGAGGCCAGGGCTGCGGACAGTGACCCTGCCCCTTCCCTGCCCCCAGGCCTGCCACCGCCGACCTGCTGAGCAGCCTGGAGGACTTGGAGCTCAGCAACCGCCGGCTGGCTGGGGAGAATGCCAAACTGCAACGTAGTGTGGAGACAGCCGAGGAGGGGTCCGCACGCCTCGGGGAGGAGATATCAGCCCTGCGCAAGCAGCTCCGCAGGTAGGCCAGGCCCCACGTCCACCGTCCTGCACCCTCCACGTCCCACCTGCCCACAGGCCCAGGTTCCCTCCTACTTTCTTGGTATTTGAGTAGAAACTGGGTCTCTGTCGCCCACTCTGTCTCTTTCCTTCATTTTCTCGCTGGGTCTCTGTGCCCCTCTCTGTAGGTCTCTGTACCCACCCCTCTGAGTCTCTGAGATTTCTCTGTTGCTCTGAGGGGATCTACCTCTGTGACCTCTACCTGTGACCACAGGATCTTCCTCTCTCTCCTGTGGCCTACCTCCCCACCCCCACCAGTACCCAGCAGGCTCTGCAGTTGGCCAGGGGCGTGGATGAGGAGCTGGAGGACCTGAAGACTCTGGCCAAGAGCCTGGAGGAACAGAACCGCAGCCTTCTGGCCCAGGCCCGGCACACGGTGGGTTTTGGGCAAGGGGTACAAAGTTGTTCTCTTCTTCCCACTTTCTTGGAGTCTGAGCAACAGAGCTTGACTACAGAATGGGAAAGGGCAAAGGTCACCCAGGTCTCCCTCAATCCCTTTCCTGCTCACCCCAGACTTTGAGTAGGATGCTTGCCATCCCTCTCATGACAAAAGGGGACAGCAGGAGCCAGCAGGCCTCCTCAGACCCGTTCCCCCAGCCCTGCTCCTCCATGACCCAACCTGAGTCATGTTCCCAGGGGTGGGAGAAGGGCAGCGTGGGGGCAGAGGAGCCCCAAAAGAAGCCTTTGTTCTCTCTTTGGGCTTGGTCAGGAAAAGGAGCAGCAGCGTTTGGTGGCCGAGATGGAGACTCTGCAGGAAGAGGTAAGCTGAGGCCCAGCACCCCCTCCCACCCCTTCCCCAGTCCTCAGGATCTTCCTGCCTACTGCCTCCCCAAACACCCTTCAGTCTGGTGAAGGAGACCCCAGAATCACAGTAACATGTGAACGTCCCTGAAGGTCATGTGGCTGCATGAAAGGGCTGCTACAGCTGAGAAGAGTGTGGGGCGCCTGGCTGACTCCTGGTTTTGGTGAGGCTGCTGACATCAGCCTGGGCCAGTCCGCCTCTCTGTCTGCCTCGGTGTCCTCATCTGTGATAAAGGGCAAAATATCGGACTCTCCCTGGTTGGATTGTGTGAAATTTAAACAAGGGGATGATTACAGCTCGAGGCACAAGGCAGGACACATGGGAAGAGCTCCCTAGAAGCTAGCTGTTACTGTTCATGTATTAGTATTTTTTTATGATGGTAAGAAAACAGGCCTTACAGTCAGCCCTGATTCAAAGTCCATCCCTGCACAACAGACAGCCTGCAGGCGGGTGACCTCCCCTTCCCAAGCCACAGATTTATTCTGTAAGAACAGGAGAGAAGGGTATCTGTTCATTAGGATTGTTGTGGGAATTAAATGGCCTCTGTTATCCCGGAACCTCGCACATAACATGAACAGGCCCAGTCTAGCCTCAGGTCAGATTCAAGCCTCATTCTATCCGAGACAGAAAACATTATCTTAGTTAATTCGCGGTCCACTTAGTCCTTTTAGGGGGAAATAAACCCCACACACAAGGAGGCATCTAAGCTGCTGGAAACCCACGCAGCGTCTCAGTGCTCCTCACTCAATGTCTGTTCTCTCTGCTGGTCACAAGATTGATGCTCTTTGTCCCATCTGGTCCTCAGCCTTAGTCACCACTGCGTGCTGGCATCCACTGGGAGGCTGACATTGCCTTCTGGTCTCTGGGTACCGTCCTCACTGCATGTGATGGTGGTGGCCCTCGTTTGGACCCCACGACCCAGGAATACCATTGGGGGTTCTCACACCCTGTAGGGGCACAGAGGAGATCTAACTGCTTTCCTGTGACTTTGTGGCTACAGGGGCCTCACTGGGCCTTCTAGGCTTTTAACTCCTCACACCACCACCTCTATTTTCTTACTCACATATGTTTCTGGTTCACAGACTGAGCTAGGAAACAACCTCCAGATGATATCCCAGAGGTTCTGTGGTTCAACTATATCCATCCTCCTCTCCAGCCCTCTAACCGGTTGCTTGGGGCTGGCCTGGAGGCATTTGCACTCTGTTTTTCTCTTCCTTGACTCTCCTGAACTCCTCCCCAGCCCTGAGAATCTCTGCCCAGTCCAAGCAGTAATACTCATTCCGTCTGGTATCTGTTCATTAGTTTTCCAAAATCTCTTTGTCCTATGTCTGTATTATGGCTTTTACATTCAAACCAAAAAGTATTCCACTACTGTTCCCTGGCTCTTTCATGAAAATTCTCTCTGTTTAGGGCAGTGAGAATCTTGCTGCAGAACAGCTACCATGGTGTGAAGCATGGGCTGCAGGCAGGATGTGACTGTTCTTTCCAGAACATTTCTTTTTAAGAATAAGGAGAGAGACTTCCCTGGCAGTCCAGTGGTTAAGACTATGCACTATTCAGGGGACATGGTTTCAATCCCTGGTCGAGGAACTAAGATCCCACAAAAAACTTGAAAATTAAAAAAAAAAAAAAAAAAGAACAAGAAGGAACTTTCCCTGAAGCCCCATGATGGGATCTCCCTCTTATATCTCATTGGCCAAGAAGACTTCAAATGATTATAGCCAAACCACTCCCTGGCATGGGTAACACAGCCACTGACAGGTCTGGACTACTTTCAGCTCCAGGGAAGAAAATGCCGAAGACGCGGCAGCTTCAATATGAAGAACATTAACTGACAAGAGGTTTTGAAGGTTCTGGGCTAGTCTGGCAGCTTTTTGGCTTGTTTGTCTGCCTGTGGCCTTAGGATCCCAGATGGCTGCAACAGCTCCAGACGTCATGTTCTCACTCAAAGCAGGACAAAGAGGGACAAATGCTCCTCTCGTGGCTCTCTCTCTCTTCATCAGAAGGAAAAATTTTTCCCGGAGCACCCCAACTCAACCCCTGCAGCGACAAACTTCTCTTACATCTCAGTGGATCATGTGACAAGAGAGGCTGGGCCTCTGCAGTGGGATGCAAGCAAGTAAGAGGCGGTGAGAATGGCCTCTGGGTTAGCTGACCAACCAGATTCCGGGTGTCCGGAATCTGCTAAGATTTTCATCTTGATTCACCTCTAAGCCTGGGGCTGGGACCCCCTCTCCCCGACTCCCCTGGAGAGTGGACCCCCCAGGAAAGCAGGGCAAATGGCAGTCAGCGGTGGTCTCTCCTTCCAGCCCAGAAGGCCTGCTGCCAGGTGAAGTGCTCTGAGCAGCGCCTGGGACATCCTAGGCGCTCGATAAATCAGCTATTCTTGGTTCCCTCCCCCTACCTTTCCCCTCTCAGCAGCTGCCTACAGAGCATCTATAGATGGAGTTCTCAAGTTACCGCAGAATAATGCTGGAGTAAGGGACACTCAGACACTCAGCTTTCCTACAGACCCCACAGAGCGGGCGGGGCTCAGGTTACTGCAGAAGAAGCCAGAGCGGCTGAGTAACCAGGTTCCCTGCCGAGCGGCCCAGGATCCAGCCTGCAAATCCCAGCCAGGTGGACAGATGTTGACACAGCATTCCTGGCTCCGTCCTTCCTCCGCCCTTCACCTGGCAGCCCAGGCCCGCTGAGACACAGGGAGTGAGGGCAGCTGATGGAAGACTTGGAGCTGAGCTGGGTTGGAGTGAGGGAGGAGCTGGCCTTGATTTCCCCGGGTGCACCAGGAGGAGAGGTGTGGCCAAGGAAAGTTGACTGCCTCTGTGCTTTGAAATGCTTTCCCCATATAGAAACTCAGTGCAGGGCTTCCCCCGTGGTCCAGTGGTCAAGAGTCCACCTTGAAATGCAGAAGACAGTGGTTCGATTCCTGGTCTGGGGAGATTGCACATGTCTCCGGGCACCTAAGCCCCTGCAGCACAATGACTGAGCCCACACTAGAGAGCCTGCAAGCTGCAACTGCCAAGCCCATGTACTGCAACCACTGAAACCCCCACACCTAGAGCCTGTGCTCCACAGCAAGAGAAGCCACTGCAGTGAGAAACCCACACGCCACAGCTAGAGAGAGCCGGCATGCAGCAATGAAGACCCACTACAGCCAGGAAAAGAAGTGCTGAAAAAAAAAACAACTCAGTGCAGCTTGCTAGGTTTTTGGTGCCTGGAAGCTCTAGGCTACAACTTGGGCC
>NW_011494857.1:1174499-1180806 GCF_000754665.1 Bison bison bison
ATTTTATCAGGTCCCATTTTTGGCTGGTGTGAGCTGCCCTCTGTTGGCCCCCTTATTTTCCCAGATAACTGCCCTCCCTCTCCCTTGAGGACTCAGCCTCAGCACAACCTCCTTGAAAAGCTCCCAGAGGGTTTTTGCAAGGAGGCTGTGGGCTCCCACAGGGTCCAGGTCCTAGGCCTCCTCAGAGTCTACCTCAGGCATTATTATCATATGCTTCTGTGTCAGTCTCCACCTCCAGTGATGAGCAACTTGAGATGAGGGGTGAAGCTGGTTCCGCATTCTCACCCAAGCTCCAGAGGAGAGTGAGAGCTAAAAGTGCAGGATTTGGAATCAGACTTGAATTTGACCTTATTCTCCATGTGAACTTGGTCAAGTTTCTTAGCCCCTACACTCCTTAATTTCTTCTGTAGAACTGGGGATGGTGACAGTGTAAACATGAATAGTTGGGACAGCCAGACTTTACATTCTTCTGATGCAGATGTGCCATAGTTGTGGGCATTGTTACATTGTGCCATTGTTGCTCAACCATGTTGAACATCGTTGTTCAATTGCTGAGTCATGCCTGGCTCTTTGTGACCACAGTACTGCATCACACCAGGCTCCTCTGTCCTCCGCTATTTCCCAGACTTCGTTCAGATTCACATGCATTGAGTCGGTGATGCTATCCAACCATCTTGTCCTCTGCTCCTGCTTCTCATTTTGCCTTCAATCTTTCCAAGCATCGGGGTTTTTTCTAGTGAGTGGGCTCTTTGCATCAAGTGGCCAAATTATTGGAAGTTCAGCTTCAGCACCATTCCTTCCAATTAACATTCAGGGTTGATTTCCTTCAGAATTGACTGTTTTGGTCTCCTTGCAGTCTAAGGGATTCTCGAGATCTCCAGCACTGCAACTCAAAAGCATCGATTCTTCAACACTCAGCCTTCTTTATGGTCCAGCTCTCACATCCATATATGACTACTAGAAAAACCATAGCTTTGACTGACACAGATAGGAGAGTAGCGCCCAAGAAATCTTCCTGCCAAAATATTGAACAAAAATCTGAACAAGGCCCTGGATCTATCCATCAGTTTATAGGGAATAATGAGGCAGGAGGAACATGGAGACGGTCCTGCACAGGAAACAAGAAGACAGTAAAGCAATTCTACAGGGAAAATAACCTGGTTTCTTCCACAAATGAAGGGCCTGGAGAAGTGCCCGGATTGGGAAGGTGGGGGAATCACTGCCGGGTGAAATGAGACATTTCAACCAAAAGCCATGGTGGACCTTGTCTGGATCCTCATTCAAACAAACTAAATGTGAAAAAAACATTTGTGAGACAACCAAAACCAAAAAAGAGCACTAGGTGTGCGATGATACAAAGGAATTATTCTTAACTTTGTTGAGAGTGATCCTTGCGTTGTGGTCTTACTAAAGGAAAAGTCTTCAAGTAGCAAATAGAAATGCTGGAGTAGTTACAGGTGAAATAATAAGCCTGGGGTTTGCTTTAAAATAATCTGGTTAAACAAAGCAAACTCTTGGCGCATAGAGAAGAAACAAACAGGGAAAATGTATCTAATTACTGAAATTGGGTGACAGATAATGGGAGTTCATAATTTTTTTTTGGCAGAGTCGAGCAGCTTGTGGCATCTTAGTTCCCTAACCAGGGATTGAACCCCAGGCCTTTGCAGTGAAAGTACAGTCTTAACCACTGGACCACTGGGGAATTTCTGGGTTCACCACTCCATTAGTTTTACTTTTGTGGGTTAAAAATTCATAATACAAAGTTTTAGAAATGTCTTTTTAATATAACACCAAATTTTGGTATATGCTAGGCATTGTTCTAAATGTGTTTGTGTTCATTAACATATATTAAACGTGTATTTGCATGAATTCCCATGTATATAACCTGGGCAAAGTTGCTCAGTCTTTCTGTGAGCCAGTTATTTTTGTCTTCATTTTATCTATTTTGGCCACACCTCACAGTTTGCAGGATCTCAGTTTCTGTACCAGGGACTGAACCCAGGCCACCGTAGTGGAAGCGCCAAATCCTAACCACTAGACCACCAGGGAACTCCCATCTTTATCCTTAAAAGAGGGCACAGAAGTAAGTTAGCACTGGCAAGGTGCTCCGTAAATGTTAGCAGTAATTATTAGTTCATTTAATCCTCACATGCATCCCATCATAGCTCCATTTTTGCAGCTGTTTTTATTTTTTCATCTGCAAATCAGAGCTGAGATCCTATAGGATTGTTGGAGGGATTAAATGGGCTGAAACATTAGGAAGAGCTAAGCACAGGGAATCGGAGAAGGCAATGGCACCCCACTCCAGTACTCTTGCCTGGAAAATCCCATGGACAGAGGAGCCTGGTGGGCTGCAGTCCATGGGGTGGGTAGGAGTCGGACACGACTGAGCGACTTCCCTTTCACTTTTCACTTTCATGCGTTGGAGAAGGAAATGGCAACCCACTCCAGTGTTCTTGCCTGGAGAATCCCAGGGACGGGGAAGCCTGGTTGGCTGCCGTCTATGGGGTCGCACAGAGTCAGACACGACTGAAGCGACTTAGCAGCAGCAGCAGCAGAGCACAGGGAATAGGGGGATGGATAGAGGAAGAGATAGTTAGGGAGTTTGGGATGGACATGTACACACTGCTGTATTTAAAATGGATAACCAACAAGGATCTACTATATAGCACATGGGACTCTGCTCAATGTTATGTGGCAGCCTGAATGGGAGTGGAGTTTGGGAGAGAATGGATGCATGTATATGGCTGTTCACCTTCACTGTTCACCTGAAACTGTCCCAACATTGTTAATCGGCTATACCCTGATAAAAATAAAAAGTGAAAAAAAAGTCTTAGGAAGGCTGCCATTGAAGGATAATTAAAGCCGCATCTAAAAGGCTCAGAAAAAAGAAAGAGTGCCAAGCATGAGGCCTGATGCACATCAGGTGCTCAGCACATGTCTTCTCTGAATATTAACATGGCCATTTGCTGAAGTGATCGTGACCAGGGTCCCTTCTTCCAGAATGGGAAGCTCCTGGCCGAGCGGGATGGAGTGAAGAGGAGGAGTGAGGAGCTGGCCTCGGAGAAGGACATCTTGAAGGTGCCACCCCTCCCTAGTGCCTTGACGATTTCCTACCTCCCCAAGGCCCGTTTTTACCCTCACCAGTTTCAGCCCCTGTGGTCTGGTGAGATCAGGGACTTGACTCAAGCCCTGAGGTCCCCAGGGCCAGTGGGCAGCTCACTGAAGTCCCCCTCGGTGTAGCTGATGTCCAGAGACATGAAGGGAGGTTGAGGAGAGGAGCTCCAGAGAGCGGGATAGGCCAGGGAGGGCAGGCCAGACAGATGGACGGGCTCCTTCCTTGGCAGCGGCAGCTCTATGAATGTGAACACCTCATTTGCCAGCGAGACGCCATCCTCTCCGAGGTGAGTGGGCTGGAGGGAAATGTGCCTTTGATGTGTCTCCTGCCTCAAGTCTACAAAGGAAAGTCCTCCTTGGCTCTGGGGCTTCCCAGGTGGCACTAGTGGTAAAGATCCCGCCTGCCAGTATAGGAAACATAAGAGACACGGGTTCAATCCCTGGGTTGAGAAGATCCTGTAGAGGAGACCATGGCAACCCACTCCAGTATTCTTGCCTGGAGAATCCCGTGGACAGAGGAGCCTGACGGGGTACGGTCCACGTGACTGAAGTGACTTAGCCATGCACGCATACTAGACTCTAATGCTTGGAAACTCAGCCCAGAGAGGTCAGAGGGTTTCCAGGGAAGCTGATGCTCTCTTCAGGTCTCGCTCTGCCCCCAATCCCATCCCATCCATCCGAACCCCCTTCCCCCGGACCTGACCTCAGGGTCTTTGGTGGGTTGAGCCCAGCCTCAGTCAGCTTTGGGCTTTCCCAGCACACTCGCCACGCGGAGAGCCTGACCAAGACCTTGGAGGAGTACAGAGCCACAACCCAGGTAACCCCCTGGCCCGGCCACAGGCCGCGCTTCTCTCTTGCCATCTCTGGGGTGTCCTGCCTCCTGTGTCTGATGATCTTTTTCTGAGTCTCCACCTCTTGTTTCTACCATCACTGCTGTTTGACTGTGTGCGTCTCTCTCCCTCTCCCCTCTCTCTGCATGTTCACTTTTCCTCTGTCCTTTCTCTCTCTCTCTGTATCTCCATCTCCCATTCTCTGTGGGTGATTTCTCACAGCATCTCCCCTGCCCCTGTTTCTACACCTCTGCCTGGCTGGTTTCAGTCTCTGCCTCTCTCTGGGTCAGTTCCTCCGTCTCCTGGGGTGACTCCTCTCTCTGTCCCTTATCTTCAGAGTCTCTTGCACCCCATCTGTGTGTGATAGGGGTGTAGACACCCCTTTCTGTGTCTCTCGTTTTCCCGTGTGTTTCCATCCCTGCTCTCCTTTTCTTAGTTTTCCTGACTGATAGGTTAGATTCCGGGTTCCTGTTGCTCTTTACCTCTCTTTGGCTTCCTAAGTTTCTGCTACTGTTTCTTCCCCTTCTCTCCTTGTCTGTATGTGTATGGAGGATCCCAAAGAAGTCAAAGGAGTGGACCTGGCCTTGGAAGAGGAGCCCAGTCGTGGGGCTGGGGAAAAGGCAGAGCCAGGGATCCTTTACTCCTTCCTTTGCAGGAACTGAGGCTGGAAATCTCCCACTTGGAGGAGCAGCTGAGTCAGACCCAGGAGGGGCTGGATGAGTGAGTAGAACGACGGGGGAGGAGGAAGCAGGAGGGGAGCCCAAGGACAGGGAGCCCCCACCGTGGCCTCCAGCCCCAAGGTGGGCAGGGCAGTAGCCTCATAGGCTGGCTGACAGGTGGTTGGGCATGGAGGCAGCCTTCCCTCTCCTGACTGTGTGGCCAGGCTATCCGAAGGGGCCCAGGTGAGGAGAGTGGACTGCACCAACCTGCTGCCGCCGTCGCTGGGTGTGGAGCTCCAGGCCATTCAGCAGGTGGGCCTGACACCCCCAGAACACCCTAAGCCACCACCAGCGGCAACTCTGACCCTGCCCTGACTCTCAGCCCACCCCGTTTCTCCCAGGACCACCTTGGTTCTTAACCTCATCCCTACCCCAGTCCTTGGTCGGGGCACCAAACCCTTCCCGGTGCTGCCTCGCTGACCCCCAGCCACCCTCATATCACTCCCCCCGCCCCTATCCTCGTGCCTCAGCCCATCTCCATGCCACCCCTGACCTCTGCCTTCACTGGCCTCTCCCCGGCCTCAGAAACAAGAGGAGAGAGCCGTCGATCTCTCCAGCCCGCTGTGTGGAGTGTGGCCGTGGGAGGAGGTGGTCAGCGAGATGGATGGGGAGGAGGGGCTTCCTCCTGAAACCCCTCCTGGGGGGCAGGTGAGCACGGGAGTGCCCTGAGACCGCCAGGTCCAGGGGCTGGGAGCAGGGCCCAGGACGCTTTCACTGTTCCCCATCCCATAGGCAGGTGTCGACTGAGGGCCTGATGGGTGCTGGCCTCAGAGCCCCTGGCCAGACAGGACACCACCCCTGCCCTCCAGGGACTGGCCTGCTGATGTGGAAGTGAGCCAACCAAACATGCAAATTTCATGGGGGTGGTGGTGGTTTCAAAAACACTGTCTCGGAATCACCTTATTTAAAATGTTACAAGGTGGGAAGGGAGGAAGTGAACTGTTCTTCCTGATACCATGTAGGTACTTTAAGCATTTACCTTTTGAATACAAGTCACTTTTAAGAAAAAACTTAACAAGCCCACTCTGTAATCCAGAATCCAACAATAGCCATCATTTTATGACTTCTGTATTTACCTGAACAATATTTCAGACCTCATTTGAAACAATGAAGACAGCTCATCTTCAGTGTTCACAGTTGAAAAGTGAGATTTGTAATCTGTTAGTTACAGGAGGATTTTTTTTTTAAGAAAATATTGCTAAAAGTTCTGTAAACAATGCTTTATTGTCTTGAAAATCATACTGCTTCCTAGCTGCTCACCACCCTTGAAAGAGAAAGTTTCTCTGTTCACTTTTTCCCTGAGCTGAGAGAATCTTCTGTTGGATTCCTCGCTGCCCTCTCCCACTGTCTCTGAGGGCTGTAGGCGCCCTCATCCCTCACCCTGTTATTCTTGGGAAACTGAGGCTCAGAGAGAGATCACACAGCTTGTGGGGGCCACAGCTGCATCCCTCAGGGGAAGCATACATTTTAAAAATTATATTTAATTTTGGCTGTGCTGGGCTTCATTGCCGCGAGGGCTTTTCTCTAGTTGAGGCCAGCGGGGGCTGCTCCCTAGTTGCTGTGCGTGGGCTTCCATTGCAGTGGCCTCTTGTCGTGGAGCATGGGCTCCAAAGCAAGAAGGCTCTGGAGCACAGGCTTAGT
>NW_011494857.1:1180906-1189794 GCF_000754665.1 Bison bison bison
CATGTCTCCTGCAATGACAGGCAGAGTCTTTCCTGCTGAGCTGCCAGGGAAGCCCACGGGTGCACCTTAGAACTGCTGCTGAGAGTGCTCAGGTGCCTCCTGGAGGGGAAGACTGAGCCAGGCCTCTGGGTACTGCCTGCACTGGGTCCTGGGGACCCCTTGGGGCTCAGGACCTGATAGATCGTGAAAATGGGCCATCTCAGTGCAGGATGATCTGTGTGCGAGGGGGTCGGGGGGTGGGCCCTGCGGAAGCCCAGAGAAGGGAGTGCCTGTGTGGAGTAGGAGATACCACAGGGAAACTGACACTTGAGTTTATATTGAAGAAAAAAAAGAGAGAAGTTAAGTGGTGTGAGAAAGGAGAGGTCTTTCAGGCAGTGGGAACAGTATGCAGAGAGGACATGGGAGCGTGAAACCACGTAACACGTTTGGAAGGTAGAGGGCAGTTGGGGGCGACTAGCCAGAGATGAGGTAAGGCCGGATCATGAAAGGAATCCCCTGCCAGTGAGGCTGAGAGGCTGTGCCTGGGGAGGGGCAGTCAGCTCTGGATGTACTGCACAGAAAGATCCCTCTGGGGCCACATGGGAGGCTGGGAGGCCAGGGAGGAGGCTGGGGTAGTGGTCCAGAGTTAGAGGATGAAGCTGGAGCCAGGCCAGGGCCCTGGAATGGAGAAAAAGGGACAGGCAGCGAGAATTAGGCAGGGGAGACAGAGCTGCCAACTCACCAACAGGGGGCTGAGGGCTCTGGGTTCTGGAAAAGGGGGTAGACAGAAAGACACTGAACCTACCTTGTGACCCCCTAAGGGGAGCATCCTGAGGGATGAGGGATGCTGCCCCAGAGGCAGTGGGTGCACAAGGGTGGAGCTCAGTGATGCATTTAGAAAGGTGTCTAGTTGGTGGTTGAGGCCACAGGCAAGGCTGGATGTCTCCAGAGAAAACAGAGAGGGACGTGGATGCCCACGACTGGGGACCTCAGAGGAGAAGGGGGTTGGAAGGGAAATGCTGAGCCTCTTTGGGGCCCAGACGAGTGAGAGAGGCTTGTGAGTGTGAAAAGTTCAGGAGGACCTGAATTCCTGGTCCCAAAGGAAAACTGGTCCAGTTTCAGGCTTCTGCCCCTGGAGGGAAGGTAGAGCCACCCTCGAGGAGGAGCCCAGGAGAAGGGCAGGTTTTAGAAGTAGGTGGGGAAGCCCAGGATACCTAAGCTTTTCTTTCCCACAGAGAAACTTGCAGGAAGAGTCAGCGCACCCTCAGGAAGGAAGGGAGGAGCCATCGACGAGGTAAGGAGATTGGTCTTCCCTGAGCCATCCCTCTGCCCCGGGGTGACTCTGAGATGGCTGGAGTACAGGCCTGGAAGAGCCCCAAGGGAGGCTTAGACAGAGGCGTGACCTCTGGGCGCCTCACTCCCACAGAGGCGACCCTGGGCCCGCGGACCAAAATGAATCAGACCAGCCTTACCCCCAGACCCTGGTAGTTCAGGAGGACATCTAGCCCCTGACCCCGCCTGAGGGGAAGACTTGAAGGAAGCCCTGCGTGGGGTCCTCTGGGAGTGATATTCATGTAGGAGACCCGTAGGCAAGAAGACAGTCATCAGGCGGATGGGACAGCTCAGTCACTCAGTCACTGTGACTGAACACACTTCTCCAAGGCTCCCAAGGAGCCCTGGGGCAAATGAGACCCAGATTGTGCCCCAGCAGAGCGCTCAGACAGCTGGGAGACCCTGGGGTCTGTGTGATCACACAGCCTGGGTTCAGATCTCCGCTTAGTTACTCTGATGGGATGGGGCAAGCCCGTGCCCTGTGACTGTTAATCGACTATTACGAGGCTTATGTGCCACTTCCAAAGATAGGGAAAGCACCGGATGTCTGGGCCCACCCTCCTCCACGGGGCCTCTGCCTCCCTGCAGGGCCTCTCTTTTCCTCCTCCCCTCTTTCAGGCTCCTGGCTGTGACAGCTAATGAGGCTGCCTGCCACGGCCTCTAATTGGACTTGTCTGGGAAAGCTGAGATTGGGCGGGATGGGGGCCCCCGGCGCTGTAACCTCCCCCTGCGTCACCAGGAAATGGAAAGAAGACAGCGCTGAGCAGCAGCGGGGACCAGGGCTGGTGCAGAGGCTGGGCATCCCAGTCTCCCTCGGGCGGGGGAGGGCAGTATGGCCCACAAAGTGGGAAGCCGGGTGTGAGGGAAGTGGTGAGTCCTGTGGCCCAGGGCTCAGATACTGAGAGGGGCCGGGCCCCCCCCACCCCACGTAGAAATCCCAGGGGATCAGACAGCTGGTTATCTGACTGGACCAGAGGCTAGGGGCCAATGAGCCTGGGTGCCTTACTGAATCGGAGTTGAGGAAACAGCTGTATCCTGAGGGTGTGGGGTCTGAAACTAGTGGCTAAGGCTGGATCGCCGGGTCCCCGGTCCCCAGTAAAGGTGGTGATGGGTGGTGCAGACGTCTCGGCTTCCAAGGGACGTTGGGGCTGGGCAGCTTGTGTCTTGAGTCCCCAGAGAGGCGCCTGTTTCAGGGGCTCAGGCAGCTGTGACCACGGGGGGCACAGAGGCTGGGGCTTCCATACCTAAGAGAAATGACTTGGGATGGGGGTGGGATCCACAGAGTTGAGTTCTGGAGTCAGGGAAGCCTCAGCTGGAGTCCCAGTTGCAGTGAGACCCAGACTCCCTGAGCATGGCCCAACCCACCAGGCAGGAAGCTGGGGCAGGAGGCAGGGTCTCAGAGATGTCTGAGACCCAGAAGCCTCTGATCACCTGGGGGACCTGCTGGGAAAGGAGCAGCTGAGAAAGCCAATAAGGTGGAGGGGCCCCTGACCCTTTAGGGGTCACACACAGACTCTCTGGGGAATTTGGTGAAAAAATATAGATGCTAACCTACACGCAACAGTCTGCTCGCGGGGCTCCAGGGCACCCTCCAGGTCCATGTACGTGAAGACCCCCTGCTTTAAAGGTCCTGCCACACAGCTGGTGAATGGGAGCCAGGCAGGGGAGACGGATGCTTGCAGTGACTTTGTTGTCGCCCCAGGTTGCCCAGAAGAGAGGAAGAGGACGGAGCAGAGATCCAGGTCATGGTAGGCAGTCCCCAGCACCAGGCCCTCAGATGAGGCTTCTGTAGTCACAGCTCCTCCCCAGCCCCTGCCCACACCCCCAAGCAGACAGAAAAATCGTTTGGCCGAGAGTTAACAACGCCCTCGCTGTAGCTAATGAGAGCAGACGGTGCTGTAGTGGGAGGCTTCAGGCCAGTGGGCAGCCAGAATGTTCCCAGGGGACCCCCACACACACACTGCACACGGGGCCACAGCCTCTACGCCACATACGTGGCTACACCCCCGGATTGCGGAAATGCACACGTATGTACGCCCACACTCCGGAAGAGCCAGACCTTCCCCGGCCAGCCCAGAACTCCTGGGGCACCGCATCTGTCATAGCTGCCCTGCCGGCACCACACACAGCAGCTCCTTTGCTCCTCAGAGCGGCAGGTGACAATCCTGGTGCTCAGGCAGAGGAAGGGAGGGAAGGAAACGTGAGGTCAGAAGCCAGAAGGTGTGCCAGCTTCCATTCTGGGCACCTGGGACTCTTCAGGGTCCACACTGACCAAGATGCTCTCCCTGGCCCACCTCTTTCCCACCACACCACACTCCCGTCTGTGGAGACTGGGGCCCACCTCGGCTTCCTCATGGCTAGTGTGACGACGATCTTACCCAGCTCCCACGGTGGGGATGAAGGTTAAGGATCGCATCATAAAGTGCCTGGCACAGAGCAGACGCACAGTAGGTGACAGAGGTGAAGACAGTGGCTGAGACCAGGGTGTTGCTGGAACTCCTCATTTATTATTGTATTGTTACTGCCATAGTCATCATCCCCAGACCAAAGGCATGCATGAGAAAGCCTGAGATCTACAGAGGGAACACCCTTTCAGAAAGACACAGGGAAAAAGAAACACATGGGGGATGAGGTGGCAAAGTAAGGAGTATTGGGGGCTTTAATCTTAAAATACCTGCTGGGCCCGGTGTGGGGCAGGAAGATGGACCCAAGGAGTGTCCATGCTGCACTAGGCGCAGGCCAGGGCTGGGTTCCTGGAGGAGATAGTCTTTGACCTCAGGGGGCTTGGGTACTTCCAGAGTCAGACAGAAAATGGAAATAATAATACTGAGTAGCTCACATGGTTACTGGGTGCTGTCCACCAGACACTGTTCTAAGCCCACCTCCTGATAGTTTAGGTTTTGCCCACATTTCTCTCATTCATTTTCCACTTCAGCCCTTTGAGGCGGGCGTTGCCATCTCTTCTGTCTGGCAGATGGAGAAAGTGGGGCCTGACAGGTGGGGTGATTTGCAGGCGACACGCGACAGGAAACTGGCAGAGCTGGGAGCCCGGCGCAGCAGCGTGTGCTGGGGAGGCGCTCGCACTGCACCACTGTGTCCCGCCCCCTTCCGCGTGCTCACTTCTGTCCGGTGGGCTGACTCGAGCGCCTCTCCTGGTCCAACAGACCTGAGGCCGTTTGTCCCCTTTGTCCTTCCAGGTGGACCTCCCCTTCCATCCAGAAGACTCACACCCTGGAGACATCCTCGGAAACCCTCCTGAGAGGTAGCGGGACCCAGGGGCCTGGGATGGGAGTTGGGGGCCAAGGAGAAGACCAACACCATTGCCCTGCCTTCCTTTGTCCTTAGCAGCCCCTCAGAACCAGAGCTGCAGCAGGCCCTGGTGCCCATGGTGAAGGAGCTGGTCCCAGTCAGGAGGCCGGTCTGGGGCCAGCTCTGCCTGTGGCCCCTGCACCTCCGGTGGCTCAGGTGCACCCCACAGCATCTCCAGAAGGAGGGTGGTGGTCAGACATCTGGGACACCACGGGCCCCCCAGGGCGCCGCCAAGCACTGTGCTGCCTCCCCGCAGGGTCACCCGGCACCTCCTGATCCCAGCGCCACTCCTGGGCCTGCTGCTGCTGCTGCTGCTCTCCGTCCTGCTGCTGGGCCAGTCCCCGCCCCCCACGTGGCCCCACCTCCAGCTCTGCTACCTCCAGCCTCCTCCAGTGTGAGCCATGCCCCCTACCCCTGCAGAGCAATGTCTAGTTTGGTGACTTCCTAGGGCTCTTTCTCCTGTTATTCCCGTGGTCGTGCTACTGTGACTTGGGATTATCCCGCTGTCAGGGACCCCAGATACAGTGCTCCAGGAGCCACACCTCTGTATTGGGTTTTTATGTGAAGTCTCTTGGTTTTGTAATGATAGCAAAACGCTAGGGGTTATAGTTTCCTCACAAACCAAGTCTGAAGAAGGGCAGCTGTCAGCCCACAGCTCAGTCTCCACAGCACTGGGGCAGAGTGCTGTAATTCTCTCTACCTCTCTTGGCCCTTCCCTTGTGCTCAGGAGATGACACTATAGCTTCACAAGTGATGTCTGCAGGGAGAAGTGGACACACATCCCTTCCTTTTTATAAAGGAAAGCTATAGCCTTCCCAGAGCCAGCAGCAGACTCTGCCTTGTTGGCCAGAACTGTTGGGCATGACCACTCCTCACTGTAAGGGCAGCTGGGAGACTCCTGGCAGAAAGAGGGAGAATGAGATGTGGGCCACCACGCACACACACACACACAAATGTCACCAACAGCAGGAAAGGATGTGCTCTTTGTTCATTCAGCTCATTCTTAGTGATCATCTATTTGCCATGGCTAGATCTATAAGACAGAAAAGCAGACCCTCCAATGCCAGGCTGAAGAGTGTTGATTTTTTCCTGAGGATGACAGGGGTTTGGGGATGTTTTGTTACTTGTTTTTGGTTATTTACTTTGTAATTAAGCTGTAACTGACATACAGTGATAAATGGACAAATCCCAAATATCAGCTGGGTAAATTATTGTACATGTAAACACCCATGAAAGCAAAACCCAGGTCAGGATATAAAGCAGTTTCAGCACTGCAGAGACTTCTTCAAGAGAGCTTTGAGCAAGGGAGGGATCATGGTAGAGGTGGCCCAGGCTCTGTGAGAGCTCAGAAAAAGCACCTATCCCCGCCTGGAAAGTTAGAGATTTCTTTCCAAATACGGGACAGATTTTGCATTTAGTCTTGAAAGATGGATAAGGTTGGTTATAGTGAGCAGAGGCGGCAAAGCGTATCCCAGGCAGAGGGAAAAAATGAATGTGTAACGACCAGGTGGATGGAAAACTTGTCTGTGTGCAGAAACATAGCACTATGTTGCTTGAATTAAAAAAAAAAAAATGAAGCCAGAGGTGGATTTGATGCTTTAAAGTTGAGAGAAGTAAGATGGGTAGACAAGAGTCCATTAAGCATTTTGAACACCAGCTTGAGCTGTACTGCCAAGTGTCTGAGAAAGGGCTCTGATCAGAGAAAAGGCAGAATCAACTCTAGGTGGGAAAGAGACCGCCTGAGCCTGTACAGGGGATGGATAATGGAGTGAAACTGGAGGCAGGAAGCACGGAAGAGATAGGAGGGCATGAGGCCTGAGCTGGGGTGGGTGGGTGGATGAAGCGCAGGGCAGAGAGTGGTAGAGCAGGAAGGACGGCACCAGGCCTTGAAGGAGGAAAGCAAGGGCCGGCATGTGACCCAGTGACTGGTGGACAGTGGAGCCATTCCCAATGTGGGGACCCCATGAGAAGGAGTGGGTTTCGGGGGACACTGAACTCATGTGGGGTGGAGTGTTCCAAGAAGGCTGGAGCCCTGAACCTTGAGCTCTTAGTCTGGAAATGGAGTCTGGGTGTTACTATCTATGATGGTGATTGAAGTATGGAGATGGCTGAAATTTCCTGAGGAGAGAGGAGTAGTGTGAGAAGGGAAGGGGTTCCAGGCACCATTCTCTGAAAAGCCTCAAATGCTAGGAAAGAGATCTGGGGAGGAGAAAGTACAGGAAGAGCATAGGCCAGGATCCAACAAGACACAATTACCAGGCCCTTCAGCAAACAGAAGATAAGCCTCCTCATGACATTTTAATTCTGTTTCTCCATGAAAGTAGAGGAATGATCAGACTTCTGAAGTTGCACATATTTGGGTTCCAGTTCTTCTGTCCTTTCCTAGCGCTGACAACCTGGGAAAATGCCCTCAGACTGCCAGAGTCTTGTTTGTAAACTTTGGCCAACTCCTTGTTTTTGTGACATGTGCATGCTCAGTCATGTCTGACTCTTTGCGACCCCATCAACTGTAGTATGCCGGGCTCATCTGTCCATGGAATTTTCCAGGTGAGAATGCTGGAGTGGGTTGTCATTTCCTACTCCAGGGGATCTTCCCGACCCAGGGGTCGACTCTGCGTCTCCCAGGTCTCCTGCGTTTACTGCATCGGCAGGCGGATTCTTTACCACTGAGCCACCAGGAGTACAGTTATTCCTTGCTTAGTATTTCTAAGTAACAGGGAAATAGGCCCCACCCCACAGCCTAACGGCCAATTAGGGCGCGACCCGCCTCTCGGAATGCAAATTATCGGGGAAGTTGCCAATCACAACGTGCCAGCCCCGCCCCCTTTCCCCACGATGACGTGCCCAGCTCCTCTCTTCTGAAGCCCAATCAGAGCGCGGTCCGCGCGAATTGCCCCGGGAGCATGACTCAGAACCCCCAGCGTCCGGTTAGGGGAGTGGGTTGCCATGGTCACCACTGAAGGGCAAGACTGAAGGGCCAGCGGAGCCTCCAGACACAGACAAAAAAAGCGAGGGGCAGATTCTGATTAGCTGCTTCCTCGCTTCCTTCACGGGTGGGCCAGGTGTTTCCCCGCCTCCGTCTCATGCCTCCTGGAACCTGTTGCCTGTCTCCTTTCTCCTCTCCTCCCGTCCCGACTGGCACCCGGATCTGGAAATCGCGCAGTTCGAACAACACCCTGCAGAAACTGCTGCAGGCTGCTGCAAGAAAGGCCTTTTCTATTTTTTTTGAGGGTGGGTGGGGTTTCGCTCCGTTTGACTTGTGGGATGTGTGTTCCCGACCAGGGACTGAACCCACCCCAGCAGTGAAAGCGTCGAGTCCTAACACTATCACCAGGGAATCCCCGGAAACCCTTTTCTGATAATACATTTTGCTTCCAGAAGGGCACTGTATTTAAGTCTTCTAATTGTATATCTGGTTTAAATCTTACAATAGATGAGGAAAAGGGAGCTGAAAGGTTAGAAGCCCTTCCCAATACCACACAACTAGGTTTCAGGGAGTCTTGATTTTGAATAGCAAGTACATCTCCAGGGCCCGCACCCCATTCCACCGCCTCCGATCTTTCCACTGCGCCCAAAGTAGAAGTCGGGAAGTGATGAGAGAGTGAGAAAAAAGGAATTCAGAGAAAATGAGAGCTGGATGAAAAAGATGGAGACCTATAGGAAGAAAGGGGTAGGGGGGAAGAACATGAATGAGTCAGGCAGAGAAAAAGTGATTAAGAATTGAAGGAAGGTGCTCACTTCAGCAGCACATATACTAAAATTGAAACGATACAGAGAAGATTATCATGGCCCCTGCGCAAGGATGACATACAAATTTGCGAAGCGTTCCTTATTTTTCAGAAAAAGGAATTGAAAGAAGAGTTTTAGGCATAAAGAAGAAGAAAGGAGACGAAGAATCCCCAGAGGGCCGGGAAGCCAGGAGGAAGGAAGAGACTTATAGAGACTCCGAGAGAGGAGGACATATACCCAGTGAGCTATAGAGACCCAGAGAAGGGCCAGTGACCCAGAGGGGACAGAGACCAGGAAGGTTACAGAGAGCAAGAGAAGGGGGGAGGATGGAGACTCGGGGTAGGTTGGGAGCGGGTATGCGAGTGGAGAGGGACAAAGGCACAGAGTGGGAGCAAGGGGCAGAGCTGGGGCAGTAGTGTAGAGGAGGTGGGGCAGAGGGGAAAAGAATGAGTGCAGGGAAAAAGAACAGAGGGGACGGAGGGGTAGAGGCCAGCGTAGCGGACGCAGGGCCCGCCCCCTGCACGTGTACACACACACAC
>NW_011494857.1:1189929-1209249 GCF_000754665.1 Bison bison bison
GTGGGGCGGGCAGGCGCTCAGGGCGCGTCCAGCACCAGCAGCTTGTGCATGTACGAGTTCAGCCAGTGGCGGCGCTCGAGGGCGGCCAGCAGCCGCGCGCGCTCCCGGAAGGCCGCGTCGTCCGCCAGCGCCAGGCTCCGCCGCGACTGGGGGGTGGCCGGACCCGCCCGAGCCTCGCCGGGGGTGCGGAGTCTGCCGGGAGATGGAAAGAGGCGGTTACCGTGGGTCTCGGCCCGCGGCCCGCCGCCTGTTCTCCCCGCGGTCTAACTCGAAGCCCTGTGACTGCACCAGATGCGGAGGGGCTCGGTCTCTGTCCCGTCTCTTGCTCTGTGTGGGTCTTCGGCTCAGTGTTCACCAGTTCCGAGCCTCCTGAGTACAGAGACCGAGTCTGATGCCCCTGTCCCGCCCCAGCGCTCGGCGCACGCGTGGCACACACCCCAGACCCAATAAACGTTGCTCAAGGAACAAACTCGTTCCTGCTTCGACTCCTTTCAAGTCTCTCAAAGCCTTTCTCAGAATCCTTTTGTATCTCTTTATTTTGCAGATTACCTACCTGTCAACCTCCTATCTCTGGCCTCCTCTCTGGGTCTCTATTTCCCCTTTCTGAGTCTTTGTTCCCCATTCTTTTCGGGTCTCTTTCCACCTCTCGGAGTCCCCACCCTTCCCTGGGAGACTTGGATGTCCCACTTACCTGAAGACCCCCGCAGGAGGTAGGGCGACTCCTGAGGCCGTGCGGTGGCCCCAGGACACAAGAAGCAGGAGCAGCAGCAGCAGCCGCACCCGGGGGCTCCTGGGTACCTGGCGGGTCTCCATCACCTGTGGAGAGACAAGAAAGAGCTCAGTGATGCCCGTGTCTGGGCCCAGAAACCAGACCCCATCATCCACCCACCCACCCCCGAAGCCCATTTGCAGGGTGCCC
Organism: Bison bison bison; assembly: GCF_000754665.1. Taxonomy (NCBI): domain Eukaryota; kingdom Metazoa; phylum Chordata; class Mammalia; order Artiodactyla; family Bovidae; genus Bison; species Bison bison. Next base: position 1,190,849 of record NW_011494857.1, read on the forward strand.
TACCGCGCAGTGGGCTCCCGGCAGCGAGGCTGGCAGCCCCCTTATATCGCCTCCACAGCCCCCGCAGCGGCCAATGACGCAGACCAGGGGGCCGGGGGCACCGGGTCACCCCCACCCCAGGCTCATTAGGAGCTGCCAGCGGTAATGAGGAGCCGGGGGTGGGGGGCCAGCCGCTGCCTTGGCGGCCACCCACTAATTGGGACCAGGAGCTGGGACCTGAGGAGAATCGGGAGGGGGAGAGACAGACAGACAGAGAAGTGGACACAGGGGGTGTGTCAGAGGGATAAAAATAGAGACTGGCGGAAGGACCATCAGAGCAGAAGCCAGAGACACAGAGAAAGAGAGACAGGGGAAGGAACAGAGGAAGGACAGATGGGGAGATGCAGAGACACAAAGAGATGAAGCAACCATGAGAGGGAAGGACAAAGACTGACAGAGAAGAGGAAAGAGAGGGAGAAAGGGAGCAACAGAGGAAGTAAGGAAAAGGGAAGGAAGAGAGAAAAGAGAGGGAAAAGGGACCAAGAGAGCAGCTATGAGATGGAGGATCAAGGGAACGGCACTTGGAAAGACAGAAGGAGATGAAAGGACAGCCAGCCAGCCTGGGCAGAGATGTCCAGAGACAAATCCAGGCAGGCAGAGACCAGAAAGACTGGGAGGTGGGAGACAGGGGTAGGAAAGAGAAGGCAAAGGGGATGTGTGGTGGTGGGATGTGAAGGCAAGTACAGTGACAGGCAAAATCAGGAAAGTCTTAGCGACCCTGCACAGAAGGGAAAAAGACAAACAAGAACCCTGACTACCCTGAAGTTGTGTCCAAGCCCTTCCCGCGGAGGAATTTGAGGGTGCTGTGAAGATAAGGCCCATCCCCCCAATACTGGCTCTTAACGGGGTGAGCTCTTCACGATGGGATGGTAGGCAAAGGTTGGGAAGTCCCAAAAGGCAGCAGCAATCTGGGTCTCAGATTGACAGGACGTGGGAACCAAGACTCCTAGTTCCCCAGAGGAGGGGAACAAGGCCTGGGTCTGGGAACCTGGATTCCTGGATCTGAGGGGAGAGGTCTGGGGGGAGGGGTCCCAACTCCTGGATATTGAAGTGGGAGGCTACCAGAGACCTGGATGCTTGGTGTGGGTGTAGGAGAGGGCAGAGGGCTGGGACCCTTGGGTTTGCAGGGAGGAGAGCTGGGTTGGGTCATACCCCTCAACCAAAGGATCCAGTCCCTAACTCCCTCCCCCACTCCAGAGACACTATCCTTTATCTCTGGCCCTTTAAGAGCTCAAGCTGTCGCTAGGCTCCCAGGATCCCAAGGGTGGGGATCAGTTGCATCACCTGTGCCCCTGGGATCCTATGTCCCACCACCCCACCCAGAGCCATTCTGCAGCATTCACCGATCTCTGCATTCAGCTCTGTTCACCTGTTGTTATCTTGGACCCCACTGAGCAGGTAAGAGACCTCAAATCCCAAGAGGCCCCAGCCCATTTGGGTGTATGCCCACCCCACCTTACCTAACCACAAACCTAGGTATCTCTGCCCGAGACCAGCATGAGACCTGGGGATCCCAGCTTCCATCCTCCATAGAGATACGAGTCCTGCCCCAGGCTGTCTCCTCCTGAAGGCTGAGGAATCCAGACCCCTTACACACCCATCTCTGGAGGATAGGAGACTCAAGAGTTCCCAATCTCCTTCTAACTCAGGACCCAAGAGTTCCAGACACCCATTTCCTTTCTCTCCTGCAATCCACAACCCACCCACCCCCCAAGCTTTGCTCCCTCAAAATTCTAGGCATCTGAACCTTCAGGCCTCTCCTTTCTAGAGAATTAGGAATTTAGACCCACATTGCCCTCCACCCTCTGGGAACAAGGAGTCTGAACCCCAAGCAGCCTTCTTGACCAGGATCCAGGCGCCTTCTGCCTCCTCAGGTTACAGGCATTTAGGCCCCCTCATCTCTCAAATCCAGGGGGTCAGGCCCCCAAGTCGTTCCTTCTGAGCTTCCTCTAATGTAAACAACTGTTGAGTCAAGATGTCCCCAGGGCCCTTGAAGAGGAATTGATCCCATGTCCCCTCAGAGGTCTACACACTTCGAAGCCAAAGTCAAAGATCTGGGGGCTCGGAAATGTGTCTTTCTTTCCCAATGTTCCTGGGACCCCCTTTGGGGAAACAAATAAGGAAATTTACTATGACTCCCAAGAAGCCCTGTGCCTCAGTCTCCCTTAGCTACCATGGCTTCCACCCCACAACCTACTGGGGAGTTGCAGGTGGCATCTCCTTTTCCTGGCTCTGACCTGGGCGGTGCTAATGTGGTCTATCTGGGGACCACTGGGCGTGGCCTCCGGAGTGGGCAGAGGGTCCTCCTGGGAGGCTCTGACCTTAACCCCTTCCTTCCCGCTCCCCTGCTGCTACAGGTATCACCCAAAGCTATGAAATCCTTCAGACCAATCCTCTTCCTTCTCGGCTTCCTCTTCACCTGGCTGGGCTCCAAGGCCGCCCCTACGGTCTCACTGCCTGCGGGCTCCGACTTCTTGGGGATAGACCACCCCTCCCAGCCCTACTCTCCGGCTTCTGAAAATTCCACTCTCTATGGACCTAACCCAGAATCTCCAGGGGCTGCTTATCCTGAGCCCTCTAAGACACCTCATGCGGTTTCCCCTGAGCCCTCCCCCCTTGCCTTCACTAAGACCCCCAGTACTGACCTCCAAGAAACCCCCCACCAGGAGCCTCCTAAGGCCCCCAAACCTAACTCATTCAACACCTCAACACCAGGGTCCCTGGACACCCTCCAAATTAACCCCTCCAAAATGATATATCCAGAACCATCTGAGACCCCCAAAGCTGACCTGACTGAACTTCCACACACAGAATCCCCTGAGGCCTCTACACCTAATTCCTCTAAAACCTCACACCCAGCATTTTCTGAGACCCCAAACCCTGACCCTACCCAAACTCCACACCAAGAATCCCCAGAGATTTCCAAGGTTAACTCCACGGAAATCTCACAGACAGAATCCCGTGAGAATCTCAATTCTAATCCCTCTAAAACTTCACACCTAGGATTTTCTGGGACCCCAAACCCTGATCCTACACAAACTCCTCATCAAGAATTCCCAGAGATTCCCAAACTTAGCTCCCCTGAGATGTCACTTGAAGAAACCCCTGAGACCCCAAATTCTGACCCCACCAAAATCTCTGACATCAAATCTCTGGAAACCCATGACTCTGACACCCCAAACCCTAAATTCCTCCAGACCCTCCATCCTGACCCTACTGAAACACCCCACCCGGTATCTCATATAGGCCACGAGCCCAACCCCCCTGAGATTCCCCAAACAAAATTCCCCACAACCCTCTACCAAGACTCAACAGAGATACCCACAGCCTCTGACCCTGAAATCTCCACTAGCCTTGCTCCAGAAACTCCTGCACCCGTCAAAGAAGTTACTGCTCTTAATGAGCAATCCCTGAATCCCAAGCCAGAAGCACTTGCAGTCACCCAGCCCACCACCCTTAAATTGCCCACCTCAGATTCTCCGGGGACAGTTGATCTGAAAGCCCCCCAGAACTCCAGCCCTAAAGGGCTCGACGCCCCTCCTCCCTCAGCCCGGATTGCAGGGTCCCCTGCTCCTCCAGGGCCCCCCAGTCAGCCCGCCCCAGCCACTCCGAGGGCCCCCCAGCGGCGCAGCCGAGGTGAGAGAGTCAACACTATCATCGTGTTGGAGAGAGTGCAGGAGACCGGTGAGGGGCTGGGGAGCCGGGCCCCTGGGTCTGGGGGAGGAGGGGCTGGGGTCCTGGATCCTGGGTCTGGGGGAGGAGGGCCTGGGGGCTGGACCCCTGGGTCTGCGGGAGGAGGGGCTGGGGGTCTGAACCCCTGGGTCTGCGGGAGGAGGGGCTGGAGGTCTGGACCCCTGGGTCTGTGGGAGGAGGGGCTGGGGGCCTGGACCCCCGGGTGTGAGGGAGGAAGGGCTGGGGGCCGGGACTCCCGGTTCCGAGGGCGGAGGAGGGCGGGATCTGGACTCGGGTCTGAGGATGGAGTGGGCTAGGAGGTTAGATTGCTCAGTCCCTGGGCCTCATTCCTCCAGGCGTGACCCTGGTGGGGCGTCCCCGGGGCGCGGCAGGCGGGGCCCTCTGCCTATTCCTCGCCGGGATCGGGCTGCTCATTGGCATTTTCCTGCTGCTGTGGTGTCTCTACCGCCGGGCGGCTCGACACCGGCACTTCGCACACCACCGACTCCCAAACGACGGAGATGAACCGGGTGAGCCACTCCTGCAGCGTCCCGCTCCTTAAGTGCTTGCACGTTTCCTTAACCTGGTTTCGCCTGGCACTTAAGGGCGCCCTACCTAAAAGTACAGGTCCCCATCCAAGATCAGCAGAAGCCCTGACCCCCAATTCTCTGGAAATTTCACAAACACCTGTGAAGTTGCGCCCCCAGCGCAGCGCGGAGTTGCCCCAGGCAGGGGAACTGCAGGTCCCTACAAGCCCCGCCCCTTTCCCCCTCCTGGCGCGCGGCATGCCCCGCCCCTGCTGCGCGGACACCACGCCCCCTTGCTATTTAAGGCCCCTTTATTCGAAAACCCGGTTCCACTGGAAGCTTGGAGTCCTCGCCCCCGTCTCCTCATCGGCCAGCGGCTCAGTAGAGGGGACAGACCCCCAGTCAGACCGGGGACGACCTCGCTCTTTTGTCCCCATAGTTATGCATTTGGACGCCCCGAAGGAACCCTACGACCTCTACTTTTACGCGCCGGACGCCTGGGTCCCTTCACACATCGCTACCAAGCAGCCACCACCCACCCCCCCGCTGCCGCCCAAGCTGCCTCCGCCGCCCCGCGGGGGCCGCCCCCAGCGCCTAGAACCGCTCTCCCCTGCCACGCTCCCAAACAACTTCCTGTGAGCCTCTCCAAACCTGCGCCAGCCCCAGACGGAGGAAGCACCCAGGGGTCCTGTCCTCAGGGTCAGCTTTGCTACCTAGTGGTCCTCTAGAATAGAGGACACCCTGAAATGCTTTAGATGTCAGCGGAGAACATAGTCTGAGACCGAATAAATCGCATGTTCCCACAGCTGGACAACTCCTCTGGCCTAAGACCTGGGAGAGGAGGGTGGCTGGGGTCAAGGAGACTGGGGGCTTGGGCTCCTCGGTCCGAGGGAGAAGGAGGTTGGAGATTCCCAAGGCCAGTGACGACGGAGTGTGTACACCAAAGCATTTTATTGGGAGAGGGGCAGGGCAGGATTTACAATCACAGAGACAGAGACACAAAGACACAACCCTGCCCCGGGGAAAAACACCCCTTTTCCCCAGCCCCATTCCCTTTCCTGGGATTCTGTGACTTCTCCTTTACATATGTTCCCCCAAATTCAAAGCCGAAATAGGGGAGTCTGAGAGGGGAAGGATCCCAGATTTGGAGTCATTTAGCCCCTGAGGGACGCAATAAATGGCCACTGAGAAAATGAGGGCAGTTCAAAACCACCCAGGAGAATAAAGTGCAAGGAATTGGGGGTAAGGGGAGCATCTTGAAACCACCATGGGGAAGTTCAGTGGCGGTGGCTTCAACCCGTTGAGTTGATGGACTTGAGCAGCCGCTCTTCTTAGACCTGAAAATCGTGTCAGAAAAAGTGCATGGGGGTGAAGAGAGGCATATTGTTAAAACTGCCATTTTGGTTGTTTCCCTAGGCAATGTGCTAAGCTGGGAGAAGGTTTTGGGGAAATTTGGTGCTGCAGCAGAGTCTGCTGGTGGGGGAGGGATGAAAAGGTTGGGTGGGGGTACTTGAAACTGCCATTTCCCCTCAGAAACGCTGGTGAGAATCAATCCCTAGAATGGCAGGGATGGGTGATTAGTTAAACCAACTTGGAAAAAGCAGAATACAGTTGGGAGAGATTTGAAACTTCTAGAGGAAGACCTTGAATTTTTTTGAAAGAGGAGGGGGGGTTGAGTAATCTCAGGGGTTCTCCTGAGAGTCCCAGGGGTTCAAGGAAAGGGGGAGGTGCCCAAAACCACAAGAGAGAGGAAGAGTCTGAATTGTCCATTCAAATAAAGCCCTGAAAGGAGAGATTTGAAACCACTGAGGCAGAAAAGAGTGGAGAAGAGAAGCTTTAGGGGAATTTGGGTATCCTTGAAACTGCCAGTCTGCAGCTTCACTACCCCTGAGAGGCAAATAGGATGGGAGGAGGATCTGACAGCACTGGGAGCAAGGGAGAGTGCTTCTTAGGCCTGAGGCAGGACAGAGAGGACTGGGGTTCCTTGACACTGTCATTCAGGCCAGAGATGTGAGGAATGGAGGTCCTAGAAACTGCCATCCAGTGGGAGGCACGTGGTCAGTAGTCCCGGACAGGGGGTGGGGGTCTTGGGGGTTGAACTGTGCTGTGTGTAGCCCCATAGGATGGAGGGGGAGCAGGGGGTGCCCCGGGGGGCTCAGCCTCATCCTCCATTTCGCTTTCGTCGCTGCCAGCCAGCTGGTCGTGGCCAACGAAGCCACATTTCTCTTCGCTCATCTCCTCAGGCTCCGCCCACGGCTGCTTCTCTCCTGAAGCGAAGACCCCGTAGAAGATGACGCCCCCATAGTGCACCAGGGAGGCAATGAGGAACACATACTGCCACTCCTCCCGAGTCTGTAGGGGGGACAACGGGGAAATGAAGTCAGAGGACAGATAGGAGAGGGAAGAGGCTGGGATAATAGGAAGGGGGCGGGCCTTTTCTCTGGAAAAGGAGCCGGAGATCCAGAGAGTTGACGTGTGTCAGGAAGGTGCTGTACACAGATTTGGAGGGCAAGTGGGTCAGGGCCCAGGCACGGACCTTGTGCTTAGTCATGGCACCCACGATGATGGGGCACACCATGCCGGACAACGTGCCCACGCCGTTGGAGATGCCCATGAGGATGCTGGCATAGCGCGGGGCGATGTCCAGATGGTTCACGTTGAACCCTGGCGAGGCGAGCCGAGAGGCGTCACAACCGATTCCCACTCCAGTGACTCCTCCCCCAGCCTAGCCTCCCCGACCTCCCGGCAGCTCCGCTTTTTCCAGTCCGCCTTTCGCCAGGCTGGGAGGTGCTCTACCTGAGCCAGGAAGTTCCCCACTGAGCTGAGCAGAGTCCCCCCACCCTCAAGCTGCAGATCGCCGGTTCTCACCGGAGATGGCGAAGCCGCTGAAGCCCACGGCGAGGACTAGGAAGGAGATGGCCACGCCCTTGGAGTGCGAGTAGCCGACCACCAACAGCAGAGTAGCTTCCATGCCAAAGCCTACGGAGGGCCGCCCCCTCTGAGCACAGGCCGCCCCGCACCGCCTCTCCAGACCCACTCCCGGCTCCCAGCCTCCCCCAGTTTGACCCAGTCCTGCCACTTCCACGCCTGTCCCTGGCTTTGTCCTCCATTCTGCCCGCGCCCGCCCTAACCAAGCCCTCAGTTCTCTAGTGCCTGGCCCTTGACCACGTGCACAGGCTTCGCTGCCCCAGCTGGGACCTCAATGGCCCCACCCCCTGACTAGACCACGCCCTGAAGACCGAGGGTGTAGGCCCCACCCCGGCACCTTCACGGCTTCCCTCTCAGTCCCCATTCATTACACTCACACCTTTGTCTCTCCGAGTGCCCCTCTTCATCACCCAGTTCCCATCCTACTCTGGCCAGCCTCGTATAGGCCCCGTCCTTCCAGACCCAACGTGGTCTCACCTTTGCTTCACCTGGGCAGCCACACCCGCCTTGCCCTTCTACAGACACTGCCCCGGAGGCTGCCACCTGAGATTCTGTTCCTGCCAGACCTGGTCTCGCTCCGCCTCCGCCTTTTTGGACACGCCCCCATGGACACGCCCTCTGACCCCGCCCCATCCGCCATGGTCCAGCCCTCTAGATACGCCCAGCCATGCTCCGCGCATCCCAGCCCGGTCCCATACCAGATCCAGGCCCCGCCCCACTCACCCCCACAGTTCATCAACTTGCGCACGTTGGTGGTGGACATGATGCGGCGGCTCCTCAGGAAGTCGGCGATCTGGCCTCCAATGGGCACGATGATGGTCATCACCAGGTGAGGCAACGCTGACACCAGGCCCACCTGCGCCGGCGGGCGTACAGGGAGTCGCGGCTCAGCGGCCACCTGCCCGGGGCTCTCACCACGGCTCAGGTACCATGGGCTTCCTCCCTGCCCCCTTTCCAACCCCTTGGGATCCAGGTTCCTCTCCTTCCCGCGCTCACCCGCCCGCCGCGCCCGCAGCTCTCCCCTTCCGGGTCCAACCTTGCTGATCTCGAAACCGAACACTTCTTCGAAGTAGGCAGGCTGGGAGATAAGAAGCAGGTAGAAAGTCCAGCTACGACAGAAGTTGGCCACGATAATGGCGTAGACTGGCATGGACGTGAAGAAGCGCCTCCAAGGTGTGTTAAATTTCTGTGGTGGGCGAGAGGAGGGAAGGGCTGCTAGGACAAAGAACAGGCCCGGGCGCTCTCCGAGTCCCTTCAGGGATCCCACGATAGTCCCGCAGAGACCCAGATTTCCCTGTCTCACTAAAGCCGCCGAGGAGGCGGGGTTGCCGGCCTGACCGCGTCCCCATGGGAACGCTGACATCCTAGCCTCAGTGGTCCTCAGGCTGGCGGGTGTCCAGACCCCATGCTGACCTTCAGAGAGTCATAAATGTGGACCCAAGAGTCTCCTTCCACCCAATTATGCCCCCTAATTCGATCCTCACCCATCCTGAGGTCTGAGCAAAACCCCACATTCTAATCCGCCTCTGCAGGTTTAACCAGGCCCATCAATGGTTCCGACCACCTCGCAACCTAGCCCTGCTCTCCGCACCTGCTAACTCCGTCCTCCCTGGGCTTTAATCACGCCTCCTAGGTTATAGCGCCATCCAACTGGTGATCCCATCGTCTCCTCTAAATGTCTATGGAAATGTCTATGTAGATCTACCAAGATCCACACGCAGTACGGATTCAAAGCCCCTCTTCCTCCCGTCTCCCCTGCCTTGATAGCTCTCCTCTCCCCACCGCGCCCCCACCCTCCAAGCTTGGGCCCGGACCGTGACGGGGTTCATGAGCTTGGCGCTCTCGCCGATGGCGTCCTCGATGTACTTGCGCTCCTCCTCCGAAATGCTAGGGTGCAGCGCCGGGGACTCGTAGGAGACGAGCAGCCAGAACAGGTACCAGAAGATCCCGAAGCTGCCTGGTAGGTGGAGGGGGTCAGGAGGAGGATGGAAGCGAGGTGACCACCGGCCTCGCTCTGCCCCGGCGCCACCCGGACCCAGGCGTCCGGGCCCCTCACCATAGACGTAGAATACAGAGCTCCATCCTGAGTACTGCACCAGGACTCCGGCGAGAGGCATCGCGACCACCGCCCCAGCATAGGAACCTAACGGGGAGGGTGCAGAATGGAGAAGAGCGCATCTTTCTTCAAATGCAGTAGTGCGGATTCCCAGACCCTACCTTCCTGGGACACAGAAGTACCAACCACTGCCCCTCCTCCCTCAGACACATAGGTCTGGGTCACCAGCCCCCTCCTCTCTCAGATCCGGGAGTTCAAGCCCGCAACCCACTCCTCCTTCTACCGAAGAGTCTAGACTCCAGCACCCCCTACCCACGAGTCCGGATCCCAGCCCCTTCCTCTCACCGCAAAAGGCTGTCGTCGCCAGGCGACTCCGCTCTAAGGGCGGGGCCCATTTGCTCCAGATCCCGTGGCAAGCAGGGTACGTGACCCCCTAGGGAAGAGAAAACCAAAGTCAACGAGAAAAGGTGGGGTCGGAACAGCAACGGGGTCATAGGGGGCGGAGCTTTACCTCTACCAACCCCTGCAGGATCCTCACGAAGATGACACAGCCATAGTGGACACGGGCAGCCGAGGGAATCAGCATGTTTAGAGTGGAGGTAGCCACAATAGCAAAGCCGAAAACCCTGGTAGGAAAAGTTTGTGTTCCGAGAAGAGTCCAGCTATCCTGCCAGACCTAGGACTCTGCCCTTTCCTCCTTCAGCACGCCAGGGCCCGCGCCCCCAGAACCCCAGGTCCCACCTTCTATGAGACTCCCCGCTTCCACAATACAAACCCCACCTTTCTCTAGGGCCTCGGCCCTGAACCCAGGCTCCTCCGGTTTTCCCGGAGTCAGCCCCCAAATGCAAGGCCACAGCCTGTAACCCCACCCACACAACTGTAGTTTCTGCCCACTTTGCGACATCCGCCCCGCCCCCCACATACCTGTTGGCTGCGAATTTTTGGCAGATAAATCCTCCAGGAATCTGGGTGACAATGTAGCCCCAGAAAAAGGAACCGTGTATGAGGCCAACAGTCTCTGGATCCCAGTTGAACTGAGCTTTCTGTGGGCCAAAAGGCACATCAAACCAGCACCCCTGCCCCAGACGCTCTGCTTCTCCACCAATCAGCACCCGCAGACAGTCCCTCGGCCAATCAGCAACAAGGATCCCCTCTCGCCTTCAAAACACCTGCCAATCAGAGCTCGGGCCATCTACCCCAACTTTGCTCCTCCATGTTGCTAGGGCCGCACTACCTTAGCAACAGAGCCTGTTGCTGCCTAGAGGCCTAGCTCTGTCTGCTTGCCTGCCTCAGGGTCCCTTATGCATAGGAGCCCATATATGGGGTGGGTTTCTTCCTCCACTTCTAACCAATGTACAAACTGTTTGCAGATTGGATGCGTTCTAGGAAGAGACAAGAAGTAGCCAAAGGGTTGGGCATGATTGGAAAAGAACAGGGGCAGGTAGGCCACAGCCCAAATCAGGATTTTTTTTTTGGAGGCAGGGGCATGGCCTATATGGAAATTAAAACAGAAAATCTGAGACGAAGAGGGGCTTCAGGTTAATGGCCAGAGCAGATGGAGAAGGGATGTAAGCAGCGGTGGAACTTTCAAAAAGCCAGAATCAAAATTCACAATGGGGCCTTCCTTGGCGGTCCAGTGGTTAAGACTCCCCCTTCCAATACAGGGTTTGATCCCTGGTAGGGGAGCTAAGATCCCACATGCCTTATGGCCAAAAAACCAAAACAGAAGCAATGTTGTAATAAATTCAATAAAGACTTTAAAAATGTCCCATATAAAAAAAAAAATCTTACAAAAAAATTTCACGGTGGAGGGACTTCCCTGGTGGTCAAGTGTGTAGGATTCCCTGCTTCCACTGCAAGGGGTGCTGGTTAGATCCCTGCTTGAGAAAGTTCCGCAAGCCGCAAGTTACGGCAACAACAACAACAACAAATTCACGGAGCCTGAGTTGGCCTGGGAGTAACATTCAACACTGGAACAGGTGCGGGAGATGCAGGTGGAGCGAAGTTGCTAGGATGCCCAAAATGAAACAGGAGGAGCCATATCATAGGGAACCAAATGCTTGGCAGAGTCTACACTTTGACAGCAGAGAGGTGAAACAAACAGGAGCGGGGCTTCATTTAGATAAGGGCAGGACTTAGGAAGGGAGAGCCCTGAGGCGAGGTGGAGCTGAGGTTCTGTGCCAAGTGTCCGACTCTTTGTGATCCCATGGACTGTAGCCCACCAGGCTCCTCTGTCCATGAGATTCTCCAGGCAAGTATACCGGAGTGGGTTGCCATGCCCGTCTCCAGGGTATCTTTCCCACCTAGGGATCGAACCCACATCTCTTTTATCTCCTGCATTGGCAGGCGGGTTCTTTACCACTAGCGCCACCTGGTTAGGGCCCAGGGTGCGGCAGCGCAAAAAGGCGGGTCTACTCAGGCCTGGGCGTGGAAGGGGCGTGGTCTGGGCCTCGCGTAGGTGAGTGTGACGTCATCAGAGGGCCCGGGCAGGGTTTCCCCCAGCCTCAGGCAGCTCCCGGCCCCGAGCTACCTGCATCACCACGTGGCCCCCGCGGTGGGTCGTGCTGTTGTTGACCATGGAGACGATGGCCACGCCCAGGTTGCAGCGGATGCCAAAGCTAATGCAGAAGCCCAGACCGCTCATGATGGCGATAATGTAGCGGCGAGGGAGGCCAAAGCAGGTGCAATCCACGACCGGCGGGTCCCGGGTCTGCGTCGTGACCGGGCGCCCATCTGCACTCAGCTCCAGCGTCTCGGCACCTTCTTGCCGCTTCTCCAGAAGACTGCGGCGAGGCAGCAAGGATCAGACTCGGACGTCCGGGCCCCTAGCCCCCTCCTCCCCATGACACGAGTCGGGGCAAAACTTCTTGCTTTTCAAGACCAGGGATTCTAAACCCGCAGCCCCTCTTTCCCCAAGAGTCCAGCCCCAACTTCCTTCTCCCTCCAGGGTCCAGGAATCTGGACCCCTGGTCTCCATCTCCCTCAGACGAGGAATTCCCACGCGCCCCCAGCCCCTTCCTTCCTCAGACTCGAGTATGGATCTCCCCAGTTCCCTTCTCCACTAGCCTTGTCACCTCTCAACTCAGTTGTTTTAGACCCAGGCTACCCTTTGTGATCCAAAACCCTGTGCCCTGAGCCCCCATCCGCAAGGCCCAGAGACTCTCTCCAGCCCCCTCTTCCAGATATGAGTCTATTTGTGGAAGCAAAAGGCGCTAAGGAGATGCCTCAGCAAAGGTGTCAAAAGAACAGATGCTTCTCAGCCACATCTGCTATATATACTGCACCCCCTCCCCTGCCCCGGGACATGCCCTGCCGGGCTTCCAGGCCCAGGTGTGGGCTGACATCCAGCTGACTCCATTCAGCCACTGGAAGCCCACTCTCAGGGATCGGGGGTGGGGGGGGTGGAGAGGTCCAGGGCACTGGAATCCAGCAGCCCAGCTGGATATATCTGGGGAAACTTGAGTTCAGGCTGTCAGTCTAGGGGGTGGGGAGGAGGAGTGGCGGGTGGTGTCCTGGCAAGGGACAGATGGCCCTGGTAGGGGGGTTGGCTCAGTCCCCAGCGTGACTCTCGCCCCCGCCTGTTCTGGATCCAGGATTGAATCTGTGACGAGGAATAGGGTACTTGGAGGGCCACCTCCATTCCAGAGAGAGGCTGCAGGGATAAAGAGGTGCCCTGAGACAGACGTGGAAAAATTCAAAAGGAGAATGTCAGAAATGGAGTCGGGGAGTGGAGAGAACAGAGACTGAGAGAAAGAGGATCAGAAACACAGGAGGGAGAGAGACTCAGAGAGAAGGAAACAGATACCCAGAGAGGGAGAAACAGACAACCAGTCTGAAAGAGACCGGGGCAGAGACCCTGAGAAAAGATGGGGGAGGGGCAGGAAAGAGACCCTGAGAAGGAAAGGGACTGAAACCCAGTAAGGGACCCAAAGACAAGTGGGGACAGAAACCCAGGAGAGAGAACGCAGAGACAGAGACCCAGAACGCTGAGAGAAAGACGGAAAGACAAGGAGCCTGAGGAGAGACAGGCTGGGGACATGATGTGTGAGGCGTGGCTCTTCTCCGAGGCCGGTAGGCAGCCAGGGGATCCGGCTGGATCCCAGGAAGGGGCTAGAACAGATGGAGGCGAGGGAGACTGGGACGGGGGAGGAAAGAACAGCCAGACGGTCTGGGAGGAGGCGGGTGAAAGAGATGGGAACACAGCAACCCTCCCCATCCTGGAACTTAAGGAAGTGGGGGAGGGGGTTAAGAAAGTGGGGAGACTGGGGGAACGGACAGAAACTAGGGGGATGAGGAATAAGACCCTGGGTAGGGGACAATAAGCCAGATAGTGGGGAACAGAAGCCCCCCAAAATGAATAGTGCACGGTGGTAGGGACTGGCCCCTCCCATCAGAACAGGTCGGCCAATGAGATTAAACTTTGACCCAGGTTGCCCTCCCATGCTGTTTGACCCTGAAACTCAAGATGGGATTGCAGCCCCTGAAATTTGATATTCATTGTTAATATGAGGACATAGATCTCGGATCAAGGTTTTCTAAACCACGGAATGCAGTCTCAGTATTCTGTATCTGTAAAATGGGGGCACGAGTAGAATGTGAGGTTACAAGGAGGGAACTTCAAGGTGACATTGTCATTTCAGGAGAATTAGAGACGTAGAGACGCAGAGGTGAAGGTGGCCCCAATGCTTCATGGAGGGTAAGAACAGATCGCTTTGCCCTCTCAGAATGCCTGGAACTCAGGATTAGGAACTTGGTGATGATGAAAGGCAGTGGTTAGGGAGCACGTAGGTCACTTTCCTGGTGGTTCAGACAGTAAAGAATCTGCCTGTAATGCGGGAGACCCGGGTTAGATCCTTGGGTCAGGAAGATCCCCTGGGGAAGGGAAGGGCTACCCACTCCAGTATTCTTGCCTGGAGAATTCCATGGACAGAGGTGGCTGACAGGCTACAACCCATGAGGTCGTAGAGTCAGACTGCCCCCTTCCACTTTCTTTCACCCAAAATGAAGAGTGTCTCAACCTCCATCTCTGGGTCTCTGCCTCTGCTTCTCAGAGATTCTCAGCCCACCCCCCTACTCCCCCCTCCCCAATCTCTGTCCTCATGTCCCTTTGGTTCTCCCTTACCCTCCCATTGTACAACTGAGAAAACTGAGTCTCAGGAAACAGAAGCAGCATGTCCAAGGTCACACACAAGTAGCAGTGGGACCCGATCACTTCCTGGTCCTCCAAATTGCCCCACCCCAGGCCTGGCTCTCAAAGGAGGCATATTGGCTCCTGTCTCTTGCTGTATTCCCTCTCCCCCCTGGTCCCTGTCCCAAGTCGCCCTGGGTTGCTACGTGTTTCCTGATCTGAGGGAGTTTTCCACCCACTCCAGCAGCACTCATCTCGAGGAAATCTGCAGCCCCCACCCAAGACTTGGGCGGGAGACTGACCTGGGTTCAAAAGATTCCATGTGTACTCAGCCACTGACTTCCCCCCTTTTCCCAATGGTGCATCAGTTTCCCCAGCTTTGTCTAGAGGATTAAAAGGAGTCAGGTGTGGGCATTTCCCCCTCTCTGCAATCACCAGAGCAGACCCCAGGATTCAGATGCGATTGTTCTCCTGGGCTCAAACTCCTTAGTGACTGTCCTGGTGGGAACCCTGAACTCTGGGGTCTCTAGGGGCTCCCAAGGCAGCTGAGAAAGGTGATGATCAGGCAGAGTCAGATAGAGAGAAACCCAGACACAGGAGAAGCGGAGACTGAGGAAGAAAGAGAGCCTGAGAAACACATTCCTCCTCCCTCCATCCCCCTTCCCAACCCCCTCCACCAGCACGTCTCTCTCCCTCTCCTGACTTCACGCTGATGTATTTTGAGAAACTCGTGAAAGGAGGTGAGAAAAAGGGTGGGGAGGGGCTGGAAGATTGGGAAAAAGAAAGGGTGAGGTTATCTCAGCTCCTCCACCCCCTCCCTAACACTGCGCCATCCTCCTGCCCCCCTCCCTTCTGTCCAGCTTTATTCCTATCTCTCAGGTTACTAAAGGGTGGGGTAAGTTTGGAGCGTGGAGGTAATCTGCAGCAAGCAGGACTAGTGTTAGACTTAGAGAAGGACTTGCATGGTCTAGTGAGCTGCACTGAAGATCAATCAAAGATAGGGTCAGGGCTGTGGGCCACGGGGACCCCAGGGTCTGAGGGAATGGCAGCAGGGGCATGGTGCTGATGAGGCCCCAACTCCTCCCTGCACTGTGGCCAGATATTTTTAGGCTTCTCCGCAGCTGAGTAATTTCTCTGACTTGGAGCCAGGGCTGGGGTTGGGGGTGAGAGACTCAGGAGAGGTGTAGCAGACTGCTCTGGGGACACCCAGGTCATTGGGGTCATCTCCTTGACTGGGAGGAAGTCCCTTTCAGCCCTAGTCTATACCCTTTGGAAAGTCCATCCTATTCCAGGAGCCTAATGTTTGGCCTGCAACTTCCTTCTCCATCAGAGACCCAGGATACCCTGGCTTCTTCCAGCTTAGCTCTCCTCAAGGACAAGGACCAATGGACCTCAATCCGATTTAGCTTCAGATTAAACTCTCTGAGAGATGGCAACTGACAAACACACAGAGATGGAGAGATCTGGGATGAGGTAGTAAAAAAAAACCAGAGAGAGTGCCAGAGTTCCTAAAGGAGAGTGTCAGAAATCCTAGGGCAGGGAGTTGGGGGACAGAGACTCAGAGAAAGACACAAAGACCCAGAGAGAGGGTTGTAGAGATCTAGTGAGAGCAAGAGAGAGGGACGGGAACTCAGAGATAAAAGGAAATAGAGACTTGGAGAGAGTGGACAGAGATTTGGAGAGAGGAGGCAGAGAGAATACAGGTGAAGGGAGACCTAGAAGCCGGCGAGGGAATCAGAGATCCAAAAGAGGGGGATATATATTTATAATCCCAGAGAAAAGGGCAGAGAGCCTAGGGATGGGGTGGGGCGCAGAAAAATGATGGATGAGACCGGACCGTCGGAGACCGAGGGAGAAAACTGGACAGATGGGTGGCCCCCCCACGCATGGGTACCGCCTGTCCAGCTGTTCATCTGCGCGCAGGTGGGAATGAGCGTCCTCCTCGGACCCTCGCGTTCTTCCACGCCCAGGACCCCCACCACGCTCACCGGTGTAGCTTCCCGAGGGCGCGACCCGCTAGCTTCCGAAACTCCTCCTGGCGGAACTCCATGGTGGCCGCCCCTGCTGCCGGACCCCCCCGCGATCCCCCCGCCCGCGGGCCCGGGCGGCCGCGTCCGGGTACCCGGGGTCCGCCCCGGCCCGGCCGGCCCCGCAGCTCCGCTCGGGGGGAAGGAGGCTGCGAGTGCGGGCTTTCTGGGGGCTGTCACCGGACTCAGCGTCGGGGGCGGGTGGGGTGGGACGAGGCCCCGCCACCCTGCTATACCCCGCCCCTTGTATTCTAGTCCCGCCCACCTTCCGCTGCCATTCATCCAGGTTCTCGCCTCGCCCAAGACCAAGCCTCTGGGTTTTGAACTCACTTGTCTGGGTTGCATCGCTCCCAAATCAGTCCCTTCCCGGAGTTACTTCTCCCTCACCCATTCCCCACTAGCTCCTTCTATCCCAGATTCTCTCTCCTCCAGAGTTCTTTCCTGAGATTTGCTCCCGCCGCTTGTTTCCCCTAATTTCGTGCTCGCATTTTCATCTTCCTCTAAATATCCTCCAGCGTTTGTCCTCCCAGTCCTACCTCTCCGAATTTCTGTGCCCCCCAGTTCCTCATCCTGCCCAGGCATGCCATCCCCAACCCGCCGCTTCCTCAGTTCCAACTTTCTCATTCAGAAGGTTCTTTTCTCATTCAGGGAATTCCTTCCCCTTTCGTAGATTCCAACCCCCATTTCGATCCACCCATTGTCCCCTCTAGTTCTTCCCCATCCACCTGTTTCCATCTTTCCCCTTTTGGATTCCATGTCCCTCCAGTTCTATTTCCCCTCTTGGCCCACCACCCCTTCCAGTTCCTTCATTTCCGATTTCCTTCCCTCTGGGTTCATCTCTTCAGTTATACTCCCCCTACCCTCTTGCAGGTCATTATTCCCTCCCTAGCCTCGGATCTATCCCCGCCCTTTTATTTCTCTCATCCTGAGTTCTGTCCCCACCCGTTGAGTGTGTCCCCTTGGATATTTCTTTACCCCTGAGTTCTGTCCCCTCCCCTGGGATCTATCCCTGCTTTGATTTTTGCCCACACCCTCTGGAACCCGATCCAGGTATACATCCGTGAGTACTTTCCGCGCCCGTGAGTTCTAGTCCCTCCCTCTGGAATCTGTCTCCGCCACCTGGGATCTGTCCCCGCCCTCTGAACTCTTATTGCACCCCTGAATTCCAGCCCTGCCCCTCTGGGGTTGAACCTCGACTGTCCTCGGCCATCTCCAGCCCGAAGGCAGGTTCTGCTCCGCTCCTTTCGCCGCCAGCCCCTTTCCCCGACGCCGAGTCCACCTCCAGATACAGCCCCCAGGAGGGTGCTCCTTTCCCCATCGCCTCCCTGCGTCGGGCCAAAAATGCGCTTGGGATTAAAATTTCATGATGTGGCACAGGTCCGCGAGGGAGTGGGAGGGAGCAGCCAGCGCGGCGGGCGGGCGCCAAGGACGAGGCGCAGCCTCTCGCCTCTAGCTTTGCCTCGCTGAGTCTTTGGGTGTCACAGTTTTGCCTGTGTTTGAGAAAACCTCGAATTCTTAGGGAGGAGAGGCTGGGGGCTGGGACTCCTGGGTTCGAGGGAGGAGGGAGCCGGGAGCTCGGACTCCAGAGTCTAGGGGAGAAGCCCGCGGAGCCGTCCGCACGCGCCACCCTGCGGCGGCAGAATCCCCGGTCTGGGTGTGGAGGCGGCGGCCGCGGCTCCGAGCCAGGTGTGAAGGTGGAGCAGATGGTGAAGAGGAGGGAGTGGGAGGGGAGCCCCGCCGCTGCCAGATCTCAAGCCTTCGCCGGAACCATCACCATGGAGACCGCGGAAGGCAGAGAGGACCCAGCCCCACATTTTCGGGACCCGGGAACGAGTTCTTCAGCCTCCCACGGAGGGTTCCTTTGCAAACTACAAGTCCCAGCGGCCGCTGGACTTCACCGTTTTCTTCTGAATGACTGCATACTCAGAGGGCTGCTGGGAGTTGTAGTTCTCTGAGACAATGGATTGAAGTCGCTTTGCGCCCTCTGTTGGACACGAAGCCCAAATTCACTCCTGAGGACCAAG
>NW_011494857.1:1209349-1212414 GCF_000754665.1 Bison bison bison
CTGAGGACCAAGGGATCCTATTCAATGTCATCCCCAAAACATTTGACTTTCTCACCACTCAGTTCATTCATTTCCAGCCACATTGGCCACCTGGCTGTTCTTTCAACATCTACCACTGAGGCTCCTGCATTTATCTATCCTCCTAGGATTCACTATGGAAGAAGAGGATGTTGGCAATCATTCATTAACTGAACAAATAGTTCCTACTAATGCTGAAGCTGAAGCTCCAATATTTTAGCCACTTGTTGTGACCATCCGACTCATTGGAAAAGACCCTGATGCTGGGAAAGATTGCGGCAAAATGAGAAGGGAGCAGCCAAAGATGAGATGGTTAGATAGCATCACCGACTCAATGGACATGAATGTGAGCAAACTCCAGGAGATAATGGAGGACAAAGGAGCCTGGCAGCCCATGGGGTCAAAAACAGTTGGACAGACTTAGGGAGTGAACAACTGCGAGTCAGGCATTGTCACACTATAGGGTACATCGCACTAATGAGAGTAACACTGAGTACTGGGGACCACCAGAGGAGGAAACCAGGAAAAATCAGAGAAAACCTGAAGAATTGAAAGGCTTTCCAGGGAAAGCGCACTAAAAAGGAAAATTGGGAGGGTGGGGGCAAGGTGTGGGTGGAAAGTCAGATGAGCCCTGTGAGGGCAAACGAGATGTACTGGAGTAGATCTGGGTAGGTGTACTCGAGAAAAGGATCCTACGAAGGGGAACTACAGAAAGGTGCAAAAAATCAGTGTGGTTCACCGTGATTAGCCTGAGTGACTGGAAGAGACAAAATGGAGTGTGAAGGGGACCGGATAGCACAGAGCCTTGAGTGCTCGGCGGAGGGGCTTGGACCTTCTCCCAGGGGTGCTGGAGAGCCAAGGAGGGGCCGTGAACAGGAGCCGGGCAAGGTCAGCCCTGAGACCTTGTTGGGGACAAACAAGGGGTAAGACAAGAGGTCAGGAGGCCAGGGAGAACATCGGGGGAAGAGGACGAGGCCTGAGCTGGGGCAGTGACCTCTACGGGACTCCAGCCCAATGTCCATCTTCCCTCCCATTCCCCATGTACTCCTAGCCACACACAAGACAAAGGCAAACATCTTTTATTTCAGTTTTAGAGAAGCCACCAGCCTCTCCCCTCAACACAGAAGCATAGGAAGACATCCGGTCAAGAAGGCACTGACAGAAGGGGCATGGCCACCATCAGTTGCTGAGGAGAGAAAACAGAGAGAGGATTCAGAGCCCAGGGGTCCAGCCCCCTGCCCCCTCTTCCCTCAGATCCAAGAGTCTAGGCCTCCCAGGGTTCCTAGCTTCCCCAAACCCCCAGCCCCCCAGGTACCTTTCTCTTCTGATGGAAGGCTGCCTTGCTCTCATCACAGTTGATCCGCAGGGGGATGTAGGTATCCAGATGGTACAGCTGCTGGGGGCCCCCCATCACCAGGCGATTCTCCCCGACTTCCAGCGACAGCCCCAGAGCACCATCCTGGAGGTGCTCGAGAATCAGCCCACCCTTCCCTTCCCAGCAGCAGGATGATCAGAACACAGACCAGAGAGAGAAGCCTCACGTGTTGGGGTACCATATTAAAAGAGTCTAATCTCCCAGGAAAAAGGTGAAACTCAAAGTGTTAGTCACTGTCGTGCTCCACTCTTTGAGACCCCATGGACTGTAGCCCACCAGGCTCCTCGGTTCATGGAATTTTCCAGGCAAGGATACTGGAGCGGCTTGCCATTTCCTTCTCCAGGAGATCTTCCCAACCCTGGGATTTAATCTGGGTCTCCCACATTGCTGGCAGGCTCTTTACCATCTGAGCCACCAGGGATGCCCCGGAAAAAGGTGGGACACAGTAATACAGGTCTGAGCACTGTAAGGACAGCACCGGAAGTGGGCCTAAGGACCCCGGGGAACAGAGAAGGCAGCTGGGCTCACGGGGCAGCACTAGCCAGGCTCACACTGGTCTAGCAACATTTGTTGCAATCTCTCCCATCACTCCCTGTCCAAGACCTCAGACCTCAGGGGATGCGCTCACCAGTTTGGGGAGGTCGATTTCAGCCAAGAGGAGGTCAGGGGCCTCCAGCCAAAGGCTCAGGTGAGGCTTCTCAGGGCTGGGGAGGAACAAGACCCAGAATTCAGGAGAGCCGCCAGGGCTTGGCCAGGACTATTGCCTCTCTTTCTCCCTCCCAGTCCTGGGGCCTCAAGACACCTTCCCAGGTGAAATTCCACTTCGCTTCCTTCTGTGTTCCCAGAGCCCCAGGACCCCGTCCCGAAGTATGGAGCGAGATATTACAAAGAATGTCGGGGAGACAGGAGATAGGGGCCCCGTTGAATGCTCACCCTGCCTCAGGTCTCGGGGAGCTGGGCGTGTGTAGGTTCCCCAGCTCCTGGATCCGAGGACGCTGCTGGGAGCGGATATTTTGCTGGGAGATGGAGCCCAGGAAAGGTCTGTTCTTCAGTATGCGCCACTCTGAGGGGAAGGAGCACAGGGTCAGAGGTCACATGAGTCCAGGTTTCCTTCCGTTCTTTCTCCGCAGGGCAAGAGGGTCCTGTGCTGGGAGAGCCTCACAGGAGAGGCTCTGCCCTCTGCCTAGGAGGCCAGGCGTCTGACCACACCCGAAAGCTAGACTTTAGAAAGCCTGTCTGCGATAGCCCCGCCCCTTCGGG
Organism: Bison bison bison; assembly: GCF_000754665.1. NCBI lineage: Eukaryota > Metazoa > Chordata > Mammalia > Artiodactyla > Bovidae > Bison > Bison bison. Next base: position 1,212,003 of record NW_011494857.1, read on the forward strand.
TTCTTCAGACCCCGCCCTTCTCTGAAATCCTGGGCCTCTTTCCCTCTCCTCCCAGAGCCCTCTCCCCGAACTCTACAGCCCAGAGTGCATGCGCTGTCTCTTCAGTCATGCCCAACTCCCTGCGACCCCGTGGGCTGTAATGTGCCAGGCTCCTCTGTCCATGGAATTTTCCAGGTAAGAATACGGGGGCGGGATGCCATGCCCTCCCCCAGGGGATTTCCCCGAGCCCGGGATGGAACCCGTCTCCTGCGTCTCCTGCAGTGTAGGTGGGTTCTTTACCGCTGAGCCACCTGGGAAGCCCCCTACAGCCCAGAGGCTAGTATAATCCCTGCCCACACTACTCCCACTTCACGCGGGAGCTGCCCCCGAACTGCACTGGGCCTGGCTCCTCCCGGTGGCCCTGGCCCCACCC
>NW_011494857.1:1212514-1214055 GCF_000754665.1 Bison bison bison
CTGGCCCCACCCCCTCACCTGGATTCAGCTGCAGGCCGTATTTGTCCTCAAGGCCCTCCCTGGCGATGGTGATCACGAGCTCTCGCAAGAAATCGCTGTTCTAGGGGTGAAGAGAGGGAAGACATGCGGGACGCTGAAGAGGTGGAGGGAGAGGCCCCGGCCCAGGCCTCCCCCGCAGCCCCGCCCCCAACCTGCATCCTCCGGAAGAAGTCGCTGTTGACAGCTACGTCGTAGGCGGTACAACCCTGGCCTTCTGCAGGGAGAAAAGGGGGTGAGACCCCCAGCCCTCGGTGGGAACCCCAAGGCCCAGGCAGAGTTAAGGAAAACACAATCAAGGAAAGCAGCCACAGACCCAGAGAAACCCAGAGACAATTAGGAAGTCAAAGACACCAAACTTGCCAGTTGGACTCATACCCACCGCCTCGTCTCCAGTCTCTTCCCCTCTGGCCCTTTCCCACCAAGTCCCAGAGCTCACCCTGTTCACCCTCCCCAGTTCACAGTCCTCCCAGGGCTCCCCAGCGCCAATGGGAGAAGGCTGAGTTCTTCAGCCTGGCGCTGGAGGCCCTGCATGGTTAGCTCCCTTCCAGCTGCAGAGAATTTCACTTCTCTCGCACTTCGTCCCTGTAAATTTCCTCCCATGACTACTGTTAACTGAACAATTGAATCATTTCTCTGGCCTCTGGACCCCTCTCTCCTCTCTGCCTAAGACCCTCTTCTCTACCTTGGCCTGATGAACTGCTCTGATTCCTTCCAATCTTATATCCAATGTGTCCTCCTCCAGGAAGCCTTCCCTGATCCTTTAGTGGGAGTGAAGAACCCCCTCCAGCCCAGCACAGAATCACACCATATTGAAATCGCATCTGCCTCCTTTGCCCTCATCCAAGACTGAGGTTTTTCAAGGGCAGGTTCTGGGTTTTGATAAGTGCCTACTCCCCAAGGCACTGGCCAAGGCATCATCCCAAAGGCTTGATGGGGACATATGTGAATTGAAAAAACAAGGATACAGAGACAGAAACTCAAAAGAGACGAGACAAGGCAGAGACATAGAGACAGGGGAGAAGGGTGCAGAAGAAAACAGGGGTGAGTGAGAGCTCGCCAAGGACTAGAGTCAGATCAGCTAATGAGCACCTGCTCAGCCCCACTATCTCCTGGGGTGAAGCACGGAGAACTGCCAGCCTGGCCAGTTGAGTAGAACCAGGACTTCCCAGTGAGATTGTGGATATCCAGGAGGTTAGAGGAAGAAGGCGATGGCACCCCACTCCAGTACTCTTGCCTGGAAAATCCCACGGACGGAGGAGCCTGGTAGGCTGCAGTCCATGGGGTCGCAAAGAGTCGGACACGACTGAGCGACTTCACTTTCACTTTTCACTTTCATGCACTGGAGAAGGAAATGGCAACCCACTCCAGTGTTCGTGCCTGGAGAATCCCAGGGACGGGGGAGCCTATTGGGCTGCCGTCTATGGGGTCGCACAGAGTCGGACACGACTGAAGCGACTTAGCAGCAGCAGGAGGTTAGAGATATGCCTTGGGGAAAAGGATTA
>NW_011494857.1:1216541-1219075 GCF_000754665.1 Bison bison bison
GGCCAGATTACTGGGCAAAGCTAGCACACTTTTAAAGCCTTAACCTAGCAATGAAGTGAAAGTCGCTCAGTTGTGGCCAACTCTTTGTGATCCCATGGGCTGTAACCCGCCAGGCTCCTCTGTCCATGGAATTCTCCAGGCAAGAACACAGGAGTGGGTTGCCATTCACTTCTCCAGGGGATCTTCCTGACCCAGGGATCGAACCTGTGTCTCCTGCATTGCAGGTGGATTCTTTACCGTCTGAGCCACCAGGGAAGCCCCTTTACCTCGGTGTCCATCCTAAAAGACTCCTGTCTGATCTCAATCACCTCGTCCTCAAGAGGTAGATTCGATTCTCAAGTAAAGGTATTTCGAACTAAAATCACACTTTCGATCTCCAATATGAACAAGGTGATGGGAAGACACCAATTCGGCCACTCTTCTAAATCTGAAGGCCTCGGAACTATTTGAAGGCACCCATATTTTCGTTCTGGGCTTCCCCGCTGGCTCAGCGGTAAAGAATCAGTCTGCAATGCAGGAGCCGCAGGAGACAGGGGTTCGATCCCTGGGTTGGAAAGATCCCCTAGAGGAGGGCATGGCAACCCACTCTTGTATTCTTGCCAGGAGAACCCCATGAACAGAGGACCCTGGCGGGCTACTGTCCATGTGATCGCAAGGAGTCGGACACGACTGAAGTGACTTAGCACACACATTTTCATTCCTCCGCCTTTGAGCACTGCGCATGCTTCAAACCACTTCCCACGCACAGACCTATAAGCGGAGTAACCGGGTGCTAAGGCGGAGTTACGCCCTGTGTCCTGTAGCTCCGCCCTTTGGGCTAGAGGGGGCGGTGCTGCCCTTCGGACCTCCAGGTTCCTTCGGGCAGAGAGCCCCGCAGTCCGTGGAAAAAGGTCTGAGAGAGTGATGGCTGCGACGCGGACAGCATCGCGGGCCTGCGAGATCTTCACGACGCTGGAATACGGACCGGCACCGGAGAGCCACGCATGCGCACTGGTGAGGGCTTGCCTGGATCCGCGCTGCCTATCCCCCTTCGCGGTCTTCAGGGCCCAGTTTTGCGCGCGGACTCCCGTGATCCACCGCGGCAGCTCAGCAGCTCCGCCCCCTCGGCTCCCGCTGCTTCTTAGGATCCAGGCTGGAGGGCGTTCCCTTGGCCTTTGACGGTTGTTGTGTCTTTGCCGTTTAGTCTGTTCTCGCGAGTCTTCGTGCCTGTTCTGTTCCACGCCCAAAGACTCAGTGTACCGCTTCTCCGAGTCTTCAGAATCCGTCCAGTGGGTCCTGTCGTTTTTCAGGGTCCCCTCAGAACCTCCTGTGATCCCCGCGGACTCAGAATTCCTGTGGCGCTCAGAATTCTGAGGGCGCTCAGAGCCTGGGTAGATTTCCTGTGATTCCTCAGAACATCCTATGGCTCCCGGGGTCCTAGAATTCCAGGAGGAGGTCTCCTTTGACCGTCTGGAGACCTCCAAAGAGTCCCCGGAATTCCTTAGCTATCACTTCAATACTTGTGAAGTTTCTATAGTCTCAGGAACTCTCAGAACCCCAGGATATATCAGAACTTCCTATAATTACCTTCGACCCCGCAAAATAATCTCGTGGGGCTCCAGTGATCCCTCAAGAGTCCCCCAGAACGCTCTTGGGGTTCCCTGTATAAGTAGTGAAAGTCGCTCAGTCATATCCGACTCTGCGACCCCATGGACTATACAGCCCATGGAATTCTCCAGGCTAGAATACTGGAGTGGGTAGCCTTTCCTTTCTCCAGGGGATTCTTCCCAGCCCAAAGATCGAACCCAGGTCTCTCTCCCGCATTGCAGGCGGATTCTTTACCAGCTGACTCACAACAGAAGCCCAAGAATACTGGAGTGGGTAGCCTATTCCTTCTGTATCAGTAGAGTGCCTCAAATTTTCTATACAGGTCCCTCAGAATCCCCCACGGAGCCATCCTGATCTCATAGGGCCCTCTGGCACCCACGTGTGAGAAGCTTGGGCTTCTCTGGAGGGAAAGAGGAAGAGGTTAGAACAGTGGTTCACATACGTGGAAGAAGATAAGACCAGAGCCTGGTGTGGGCTGTAGAGATGGGGAGGAGGGGATGAGGCAGAGATGCAGGAGGAACAGGGTTTGAGATACTGAGAGGGCAAGGACAATGCCTCGTGTCTGGCCCTGTCCTTGTCCTCCCACCTCACCCAGGAAGAGTAGGGTCGCAGAAAGGTTGGGCTTGGTTATCACATAGCTATGATGAGAGGGACCTGGGGACAGCCTTGGGTCATGTGCAGGAGTCAGATACTGCCTGTGCCTGGGCCTCAGATCTGGAGACAGGGAGCTCACAGAAGAAAGAGAATTGAACAGTGGGAATGATAAGATTATTTAGAAATGTAGTGCAGGGCTTCCCCGGTGGCTCAGCGGTTAAGAATCTGCGTGCAGTGCAGGAGACATGGGTTTGATCCCTGGGTCAGGAAGGTCTCTGGAGGAGGAAATGGCAACACACTCCAGTATTCTTGCCTGGAAAATCCCATGGACAGAGGAGCCTGGTGGGCTACAG
>NW_011494857.1:1219175-1225090 GCF_000754665.1 Bison bison bison
CTACAGGGCATAGAGTTGCAAAGAGTCGGACATGACTGAAGTGACTGAGCACGCCACAGTGTAGACTCAAATAAGTGGATCTGGGATGGAATACAGAGAATTCCCACACTTGGAGGTTGGTTAGAGATAGACTATCCTGAAATAGTAATAATGGCATAATACTCAATAAATTGCTTATATTTGTTGGGTGCTTTCTATGTTCCAGCCTCTGTGCTTAGCAAGTGCTTAGTCACTCAGTTGTGTTCAACTCTGCGACCCCATGGACTACAGCCCACCAGGCTCCTCTGTCCATGGGGATTCTCCAGGCAAGAATACTGGAGTGGGTTGCCATGCCTCCTCTAGGGGGTCTTCCCAACCCAGGGATCAAACCCAGGTCTCCCACATTGCAGGCGGATTCTTTACCGACTGAACCACCAGGGAAAGCCCTGTGCGCAGCATGATATCATTTAATCCCCAAAACAGTTGTGAAAGGGGATTATTGTCATTTAGTGATAGCACACAGAGGCTTAAAGAGGTAAGTAATAGGCTGATGGTCAACACAGCTTAAATGTCAAACTGAGATTTGAACCTGAACCCTGGATTCCAGAGTCCATGGGCCCCCACAACTCTCACCACCACCCCCCTGCTGCCCTGCAGCTCAACCTTACAATCTGTGGACCAGATTCAACCAGCTAACATGTTTTCTTTGGCCTGAACTTTATTTTTTTAAAATGTGCATTAGTGGACAACTAATTTCAAGTAAACATCCGGGATTCCAGCTTCTCTTGAAAATAAAATTCCAAAGTTTGGCAACCTTTGGCTCACATTCCCTGACAAATACCATCTGGATCCAATAGCTAACCGTCTTTTTAGACAAGTCCTGAGTTCTTAGTCTCTACCAGTGGCCTTTTCTCACCCCAGCATGGCCTGCCAGGACCTTGTGGAACATTCTTTCCAGGTTTTGTTTTTCTTTGGGGGTGGAATTTTGCAAACTTTCACAGAGGACTTAAATTATGAACTCTAATTCACCCATCACTCAATGTCAACAGTCATCCAGTGTTGTAGCTCTTTGTTTTCTCTTTTTTTTCCTGGAGTGATTTAAAACCCGATGACCTGTTAACTTCTCATAAATATTTGAATCTTCATTCCTAACAGATAAGGACTCATTTTGCAACATAACCACCAGGCCATTTTCACATTAGCAACATGAACAGTCATTCTTTAATATTGTCTAGTGTCCAACTCATGTTCACACATCCCCAGCTTTTTCCAAAATGTGACTTTCCATGGGGGCCTTTGAATTTGGAACTTCTGAATTTTTACTTTACTTAAAAATTGTTTAAAGAGAAATGAGGGCATTTCCCTGGTGGTCCCATGGTTAAGACTTTGTGTTTCCACCACAGGGGCTGTGGGTGCAATCCCTGGTCGGGGAACTAAGCCTGGCATGCTGCATGGGATGACAAAAAATAAATAAATAAGAATAATAATATTTTTTAAAGAAGAGAAAAACGAGGACTTTCCTGGTGGTCCAGTGGCTAAGCTTCTGTGCTTCCAATGCAGGGGGTGTGGGTTCAATCCTTGGTCAGGGAACTAGATCCCACATGCTACAACTAAAGATCCTGCATGCCAAATAAAGATAGAAGATCCCACATACCACAACTGAGACCCATGCAGCCAAGTAAAGAATTTTTTAAATCTTATTAATTATAAAAAAAAGTAAACAAAATGAGAAGGCCTACCTGGTAGAGTAAGAGAAAATCAGGAGACTGAGGCATTGGGGATGCAAAGAGAAAACAGTCTGCAGAAAGAAAAAAGTAGGAAGGATATCTTAGATTTAGCAAGCATTTGGGGAAGACAGGACCAGGGAGAGAAAGAAACAGGAAGCAGAGATGGTGAAATGCAGTAAAATTAATAGAAAGTCTTAAGTAAGTGCCCTTCTGAGCATATGACACATAGTGATCCATTTAATTCTCACCACTGACCTGTGACATAGGGAGGGACTGATTATCCCCATCTTCCAGATGGGCTAGCCAAGGCCCGAGTATTATAAGATCCAGGCTAAGAGTGCCCTCACACAGGAAGATGTGGAAGCCACCTGGCTTAAAAGTCCCACCTCCCAAAGAGACCCTGTAGCAGTGGTACAGTCATTAGACATTGCTTCCAGGGTCCTGGCAAGGGACGTGTCCAGCATAAGAATGCAGAGCACTCCAGCAACGCTCGATTGTTGTTGTTGTCCTTGTTGTCCTGTTGCTAAGTTGTGTCTGACTCTTTGTGACCCTTGCTCAAACTCATGTCCATTGAGTTGGTGATGCTGTCTAATCATCTCACCCTCTGCTGCCCCCTTCTTCTGTTGCCCTCGCTCTCCCGGCATCAAGATCTTTTCCAGTGAGTCGGCTTTTCACATGAGGTGGCCAAAGTATTGGAACTTCAGCATCAATTCTTCTGGATTGCTTTCCTTTAGGAGCGACTGGTTTGCAAGCAGTGATCTTCGGCACCCAATCTTCTTTATGGTCCAACTCTCTCATCCGCATGTGACTGCTGGAAAGCTTTGACTTTGACTTCCGTATAGCTCTGACTATTCGACTTTTGCTGGCAAAGTGATGTCTCCCACTGGATTTTTATGGTCTATTCCCAGTTTTCCCAGTCCAGGTGTAGTGGATCAGTCAAGGGTCAATGTTGTCTAGAAATATAACTAATTTTATCAGATTTCCAGGGAAATCATTTTTTTTTTTTTTTTTCTTTTTAGCTGCATCGGGATCTTAGTTCCCTGACTAGGGAGCAAACCCATATTAGAAATGCAGATGCTTAACCACTGGACCACCAGGGAAGTTCTAGTCATTTCTATTCAAGAAGGTCATTTCTCCATGGAGAAGAAAAAGTTTTATTAATGCTTTGTTCACATTCTCCATGTGTAGAAGTCAATAGGACATCCTTCATACACTGCTGGTGGGAAATGTAAAGTGGTTGCTATAGTAAACAGTTTGATGTTTCCTGCATAAGTTACTCTGAACATTGCTATATGATCCAGCAGCTCTGGGGTACATATACCCAAAAGAAGTACACAGGTATTCAAAGACTTGTACATGAATGTTCACAGCAGTACTATTCACAATAGCCAAAAGGCAGAAAATAACCCAAATGGCTATCAACTGATGAGTAGATAAACCAAATGCCATCACTCCAGACAATGGAATATCATATCAAAAAAAAAAAAAAAATGCTTGAGCTGAATAAAAGTGAAAATACAACATATCAACTTAAAAAAACAGAATTTAAAAATGGTGAATTTAATGTTTTAAAGTGGTAAGGAACCTGTCTGCTAATGCAGGAGATATAAGAGATGCAGGTTCGATCCCTGGCTTGGGAGGATCCCCTGGAGAAGGTCACGGCAACCCATTCCAGTATTCTTGCCTAGGGAATCACATGGACAGAGGAGCCTGGCAGGCTATGATCTGTGGGGTCACAAAGACTGAGTGATTTATCACACATATATATTTATATGTATTCCTACACAGGAAAATAACTGATGAGGTAAAGGGGGCAGATATTCCTCTCCCAGAGGACTCTGGGTAGGGGTCCAGCTCCCCCAGCCACCTCTCAGATCCCTTTCCTAACTGTTTCCACCTCCCCCAGGCCTGGTTGGACACCCAGGACCGGCACTTGGGTCACTATGTTAATGGACAGTGGTTAAAACCGGAACACAGAAGTTCAGTGCCTTGCCAGGATCCCATCACAGGTATATGATGTCCCCCAGACGTGGGAGGGAGAGGTATCTATGGCCCCAAGTGTCCCCACCAACAACACACCAGTCCCTTTGCTCACGGCCCTGAGGGCAGGGAGCAGCTGGTGGGAGAAGAAGGCTGAGATTTCTGGCTCCCTTTGATAACAGTCCTCCTAGCTATGGTCCTAAGCCCCTGTGGACACTTTTGAAGTTGCTGTCTCATAAAATCCCATCCTTGCCTGTGGGCAGACCTATGTAGATTTATCCCCATTTGTCAGATGATAAAACTGAGACCCAGAGTGGGGCAGGGGACCAGCTTTACTGCCTTGGGCTACTCCTGGGCTCCAGAAATGTCAGCCCCCTCCAGTTCTGACAAAGGCTCCCCCCACCTTCCAACTGGGTCCCCCCATTCATCTCCCTAGGAGAGAACTTGGCCAGTTGCCTGCAGGCTCAGAGCGAGGATGTGGCAGCAGCTGTGGAGGCTGCCAGAGCCTCATTGGAGAACTGGAGCACGCAACCCGGAGCGATTCGGGCCCAACATCTGACCAGGTGATGCACTCGAGGTGTGGACCCCAGGGGATGGAGACGGATTTGAGAACAAAGACTCTTCCCCAACATCACACTGAATTCATTGGCAGCTCAGGCTCATGTTCCCAGCTTGCCTTTGAGCAGCTGAAACATCCATTTCCCACTGTTTGCTGAGATTTGTAATGACAAAGCCTGATTCCCTGAATATCCTTGGGACTCTTCAGGGCACAATTTCTCAACAGCTCCTTGGGGCTGGTGAAGCCCCCAAAACCGTTTTTTGGGTTTTTTAAATATTTATTTATTTGGATGTGTCGGGTTTTAGTTGTAGCATGATGAGTGTGTGCTAAGTCGCTTCGGTCGTGTCCAGCTCTTTGTGACCCTATGGACTGTTGCCTGCCAGGCTCCTCTGTCCATGGGATTCTCCCAGGGAAGAATACTGGAGTGGGTTGCCATGCCCTCCTCCAGGGGATCTTCCCCACCCAGGGACTGAACCCACGTCTCCTGCAGCTCCTGCATTGCAAACTGATGCTTTACCACAGAGCCACCAGGGCATGTGGGATCTTTAGTTGTGTCATGCAAACTCTTAGTTGCGGCATATGGGACCTGGTTCCCTAATCAGGGATTGAATCTGGGCCCCCTGCACTGGGAGTGCAGAGCCTTAACCACTGGACCACCAGAGAAGTCCCACTCCAAAACACTCTTGGGGAAGTTAGAGACAAAGATGCCATTTCCCCAAAGAACAACTGAGATTCGAGGTTAAGCTTTCATTTCCTGGCACCTTTGGGGGAGGTGGCTAAGATCTTTACACAGCAACCTGAGGTTTTGAGTATTTCCCAGATTACATTTCTCATCAACCTTTGGTGCCCTCCACCCCTGGTAAATAGTGTGGGGATGCCCCAAGGGCTCCTGGGAACTATAGTTCAGGGACACAGCCTGTGTTCCAAGACTCTACCTGGCCAAGGGGCGGTGGGAAATGGGCATTCCCTGCTGCCTGCTCCACAGGCTGGCCAAGGCGATCCAGAAGCACCAGCGGCTGCTGTGGACCCTGGAGTCCCTGGTTACTGGACGGGCCGTTCGAGAAGTTCGAGACAGGGATGTGCCCCTGGCCCAGCAGCTGCTCCAGTACCACGCAGTCCAGGCGCACACCCAGGAGGAGGCGCTGGCAGGCTGGGAGCCCATGGGTGAGCCGCAGGAGTCCCAGCCCCTAGCCCCCACCGCCCTCGCCCTCCCCCTGGGGCCTGTGCCCAGTCTCCTCTGTTCCTGCAGGAGTGATTGGTCTTATCCTGTCCCCCACCTTCCCCTTCCTGGACATGATGTGGAGGATTTGCCCTGCACTGGCTGTGGGTAAGTGGTCGGTGGGGTCTGGATCCGGGGTCTGAGGGAGGAGGGGCTGGGGCCCTGGATCCTGGGTCTGAGGGAGGAGGGGCTGGGGGTCTGGATCCTGGGTCTGAGGGAGGAGGGGTTGGGAGTCTGGACTCCTCGGTCTTGAACTACCTACTTCCCCCAGGCTGCACTGTGGTGGTCCTGGTGCCCCCAGCCTCCCCGACGCCCCTCCTCCTGGCCCAGCTGGCAGGAGAGCTAGGCCCATTCCCAGGAATCCTCAATGTGATCAGCGGCCCTGCCTCCCTGGGGCCTGTTCTGGCTGCCCAACCTGGAGTCCAGAAGGTGGCCTTCTGCGGAGCCATCA
>NW_011494857.1:1225190-1235877 GCF_000754665.1 Bison bison bison
GAGCCATCAAGGTATCTTGGAGGCGGGGGGGCGGGGCCATGGCTGGGGAGGGGCCAGCATGCTCCGCCCCCTGCTGAAGGCTGTGCGACACCCCTAGGAAGGACGCGCCCTACGGCGGACCCTGGCAGGCTGGGTTCCCGAGCTGGGACTGGCATTGGGGGCTGAGTCGCTGCTGCTGGTGACGGGAAGTGGCGGATGTGGACTCGGCCGTGGAGGGTATCGTGGATGCAGCCTGGTCTGACCGCAGCCCGGTGAGACTCCTGCGCCCGTGGGCCCCCCATCCTGGGGGCTGGGCATGTCCGTCACCAGAGCTTGGGGCCGCCTGTCTTCTTTTATTTTAATTTTCAGTTCTTTATGGCTCCAGACTCTTCTATCTTTACCCCATCGCTTGTGCCAAACATCGCCCCTCAAGCTTCTGAGTCTCCACGTTCCTGCCTCTCCCGGTCCTGCAGATGAGGGGGCTTTGTGTCTATCTTTCATTGTTACTTCAGTCGCTGAGTCGTGTCCAGATCTTTGCGACACGATGGACTGTAGCCCGTCAGGCTCTTCTGTCCATGAGGTTTCCCAGGCAAAAATATTGGAGTAGGTTGCCATTTCTTCCTCGAGGGGATCTTCCCAACCCAGGAATCGAACTCATGTCTCTTGTGTCTCCTGCACTGGCAGACGGGTTCCTTACCACTGAGCTACCTGGGAAGCCGCTATTGTTCTTTAGGACTCTTCCTTTTTCTAAGTGTCCACGTCCTAGATTTCTAAGCTCTCTGTTCACTCTGCGTCACCAGCTTTCTGTAACTCCACATCCTGCCTAGGGTTTGGAGCCTCAGGGAGTCTCCAGGGTCCTCGGCCTCTTCGACCAGACCCTCCTCTGACCTTTACACGTATGTCCCCCCATCTTGGCCCTCTGTGGGTCTGTGGCCCATCCACGTGGGCCCTGAGTTAGTCCACTCTGACCCCTCCCTTCTCCTAACAGGGGGGCCTCAGGCTCCTCATCCAGGAGGCTGTGTGGGATGAGACGATGAGGCGGCTCCAGGAGCGGATGGGGCGGCTGCGCTGCGGCCACGGGCTAGACGGGGCCGTGGACATGGGAGCCCGAGGGGCTGCCGCCCGTGACCTGGCGCAGCGCTACGTGAGCGAGGCCCAGAGCCAAGGTGCACAGGTGAGCTGGGGTACAGACTCTGGAGTTCCGGAGGAGGAGGGGCCTGAGAGCTCACTCCTGGGCCTGGGGGAGGAGGGGCCGGGGGGCTGGACCCCTGGGTCTGAGGGAAGAGGGGCTGGGGGTCTGAGTCCTGGTTCCCTGGGGAGGAAGAACCAGAAGGGACTGGCAGGTCTTTTCCTCTTTCTCCCAGGTCTTCCAGGCTGGCAGTGAGCCCTCAGACAGCCCATTCTTCCCCCCGACTTTGGTCTCTGATCTGCCTCCAGCCTCCCCATGTACCCAGGCAGAGGTGAGCCCTTTAGGTCCCAAAGGCCCTACTCCGTCCACCCATCTTCTGCTGGGCATGGGCAGCAGCAGCACACAGAGGTCGCCGGGGTGGCCATTTGGACTGGGTCTGGGGGCTGCTAGCTGTGGACCCCTAAGGTGTCATGGGGTGTTGGAGGGAGGGACCAGCCAGGCCCTCTGAGCCCCTCTGTCACCCTCTCCAGGTGCCATGGCCTCTGGTGGTGGCCTCCCCCTTCCGCACAGCCAAGGAGGCCCTGGCTGTGGCCAATGGGACGCCCCGTGGAGGAAGTGCCAGCGTGTGGAGCGAGAGACTGGGGCAGGCCCTGGAGCTAGCCTACGGGTCAGTGGACGCCTGCTGGGGCACACGGGGTCTGCTGGGAGGCCCCAGCTTCCGTCTCCATGTCTTCCCCCTCTGTGGGTCTCTCCCATCATCCCATCCTCACCTCTCCGACTCACCACCCCCCCAACTTTCTACGTTTCTCTCTGATGTCTCCTGCTTCCCACAGGCTCCAGGTGGGCACGGTCTGGATCAATGCCCATGGCCTCAGGGACCCTGCAGTACCCACGGGTGGCTGCAAGGAGAGCGGGTCTTCTTGGCATGGGGGGCAAGATGTGAGTAACCACCTCCCTGCATGGCACCACCCCTTCATCTACCTTGTGCCCATCTCACAGCCTCTTGACACTGCCCCTCTCCCAGGGTCTGTACGAGTATCTGCGGCCTTCGGGGACCCCTGCCTGGATCCCCTGCCTGTCCAAGACTCTCAACTATGACGCCTTTGGCCTTGCTCCTCCTTCAACCCTACCAGCTGGACCTGAAACAGGGTGAGCTAGTGTAGGCACTACAACTCCCAGAATTTGTGGAGGGTGGAGGGGAAGAGGGGAAGAGGGGATCCTCCCTGGACTGAAGGGAGGGTCTTTAGGACCATGGAGGAGGGGGTCCCTGAGTCCCGCTGAGAATTGCTTTCTGAGTCTTAACAGCCTCACCCCCAGCTGCCAGGCCTGACAAGAGTCTCAGTTCCGCTCAATTAAGTTCTGTGCTCCCCCAGAGATTCACGGGGCCAGGAGTGCGGGGTCCTGCAGAGGCTTGTGGGAGCCGGAGTGGTCCATCCAGGGAGGGGTGAGGGTGGGTTCTGGGCAGGGGTGGCCCTGACCCATCCCCACCCCTCATCCTCCTGCAGCCCAGCACCCCCCTATGGGCTCTTTGTGGGGGGCCGTTTCCAGGCTCCTGGAGCCAGGAGTTCCAGGCCCATCCGGGATTCACAAGGCAGTCTCCAGGGCTATGTGGCTGAGGGCGGAGCCAAGGATATCCGCGGTGCTGTGGAGGCAGCTCACCAGGCCACCCCCGGGTAAGTCGGAAGGGGGAGGCGGGGTGCATTGCTTGAGATAGGCCAGGGGTCATGGGGTGTTAGAGGACAGGGTCTGAAACCCCAGGGCTGGACTCCAGGATGCGGAATCTGAACTCTCAGAGCTGACAGGATGTTTCCAGCCCCTCACTTTCCTCCCTGGGCAGACGGGCAGTGGGGCCTGGATCACCAGGCTAGGGCCTGTGAACAGAGGTGGGGCACTGGGAAGAGCCAGGATGAGGAAGCCAACCCCCAGTGTGCACGGTCGCGTCCGCCCACAGCTGGATGAGCCAGTCCCCAGCGGCCAGAGCGGCCCTGCTGTGGGCCCTGGCGGCTGCGCTGCAACGCCGAGAGCCCAACCTGGCCTCAAGGCTGGAGAGGCACGGCGTGGAGCTCAAGGTCGCCAAGGCGGAGGTGGAGCTGAGCGTGAAGCGGCTTCGGGCCTGGGGGGCCCGGGTCCAGGCCCAAGGCTGCGCCCTGCAGGTGAGAGGGGTCTGTGGGCCGGCAGACAGAGCAGGCAGTCTGGAGTGGGGTCAGAGCAAGGGGTCCGCAAAGAGCCAGACTGGAGGTCCAGTGGCTCTCTGGAGCCTGCTGGTGGGACCATCTATGGGACAACTCCTTTGGGAAACAGTTTGGCACTTTCTTAAAAAATTAAATATACTTTAAACATGATTCCTAGGTATTTATCTAAATAAATGCAATTTCTAGGTTTTATCCCAAGAAAAATAAACACATGTATCCATACAAAGACTTATGCACAAATATGTATAGCAGCGTTATTCACAGTAAACCAAAAGAGGAGTCCAAATGTCCCCCGTAGGTGAACAGAGAAAGAAATTGTGGTCCATCCATACCATAAGGACTTCCCTAGTGGTCCAGGGGTGAAGACCCTGGGCTTCCAATGCAGGAGGTGCATGTTTGATCCCTTTCAGGGAACTAAGATCCCAACATGCCATGTGACGCAATTAAAAGATTTTTTTAAAAAAATCTTTTTTTAAGGCATCCATGCAATGGGGTCATACTCACACTCAGGAAGGAACAAGTTACAGCATGTGTGAAGCTTAAAATGGTTATGCTGAATGAAAGAAGCCAGATAAGAGAGTACAGACTGTATGATTCTATATCTAGAAAATCCTAGAAAACACACACTCATTTATAAAGAGAAAGCAGATCACTGGTTGTCTGAGGACAGAGGCAGAGGGTTCAAGTAGAGGCAGGAAGGAAGGGTTATCTAGGGGTACAAGGAAATTTGGGGGGGTGACGCTCATTATCTTGATTGTGGTTGTTGGTTTTGTGGGTGTATACATATATCAGAACTCATCAAATTGTGCTCTTTAAAGTGTGTGCAGTTTAGGTGAATTCCCTGGCGGTCCAACGGTTAAGGCGTCCTGCTTCCAATGCAGAGGGTGCGGTGATCCTGGTTGGGGAACTCAGATCCCACATGCCTCGAGGTGGTGGAGCCAGAAAAATAAAAGTGTGTGCAGTTTAGTGATAGTCAATTATTAATATAGTCAGGAAAACCTTAAAACACATACACACACACACATGCAAACAAGCCCATAGGCCAGGTTTTGAGATCTGTACACATGTTAACCGGAGAAGGCGACGGTACCCCACTCCAGTACTCTTGCCTGGAAAACCCCATGGACGGAGGAGCCTGGTGGGCTGCAGTCCATGGGGTCACTAAGAGTCAGATACAACTGAGCGACTTCACTTTCACTTTTCACTTTCATGCATTGGAGAAGGAAATGGCAACCCACTCCAGTGTTGCCATTGAAAGTGAAGTCACTCCAGTGTTCTTGCCTGGAGAATCCCAGGGATGGGGGAGCCTGGTGGGCTGCCATCTATGGGGTCGCACAGAGTCGGACACGACTGAAGTGACTTAGCAGCACACATGTTAACTCATTCTATCCTAACAGCAAATCTCTGAGGTAGGTACTATTATTATACTCATTTTAAAGGTGAGTGACTGAGGCGCAGAGAGGTTAAGTAATTCACCCAAGGTCACACAGCTGATGTGAATGTCTACATTATGATGATTGGAATTGTCATGGAGAAGCAAACTGGGGGTGAGAGGAGAAAATGGGCCAGTGATAGAGAAGGTTGGAGGAGGGTAGTCAGCTCCCCTGCTCTGCCCTTGACCTCCTTCCCGTCCCTGCAGGTCGCAGAGCTGAGAGGCCCCGTGCTTCGGCTGCGGGAGCCGCTGGGCGTGCTCGCGATTGTGTGCCCGGACGAGTGGCCCCTGCTTGCCTTCGTGTCTCTACTGGCCCCCGCCCTGGCCCACGGCAACACTGTGGTCTTGGTGCCCAGCGGGGCCTGTCCCATCCCTGCCTTGGAGGTCTGCCAGGTACAGTTGCCCGCCTGCCTGCCGCTGCTCCCAGCAGCCTGGGGAGCAACAGAGGGGATGAAAGATGTCCCATGGCTTGCAGGAGCTCAGATCTCACCCCACCCCCCTTGGTAACCATGGTAACCCACATCCTGGTACCTGAGCCTTCAGTCCTTGTGGTCCCAGTGATGGTTCTCTCCAGACTGTGAGCCTTTATCAGTCATGACCCCAGTCCTGACCCCAGTCATTCCTGCCACGACCCCCATGGCCACTCCCTAGATGCTCACTGCTCACCCTCCCGACTGCCCCCAGTGTCTCTGACTCCCTCCCTCCCAGCCCTGGATGACCCATTCTCCCATCCACTAGGAGATGGCCACCTTACTGCCAGCGGGCCTCGTGAATGTGGTGACAGGAGACCGGGACCACCTAACCCGCTGCCTCGCCTTGCACCAGGACATCCAGGCCCTGTGGTATTTCGGATCTGCCCAGGTACTTTTTGTTTTGCCATCTCCAGTGTCTTAAACTTCACCAACAAACTCTACCTTTTCTGGGATCCTGGCTGCACCCCCTTAGAGTTCCCATTGCTAAAGGGGAGAAACTTCTTGGCAGCTAGGTTCTGAGGTCCTGCCCCTTTAGAGCCCCTGTTACTAAGGAAGAGGATCTCCTTAACAACAAGGGCCTGATGCCCAGCCCAAAGACCTACTCTCATTGGACAACCCATTGCTAAGGACCACACCCTAGCAGCAGAGTCAGAAGCCTACAGTCCACCCTCTTGGTCTCCTGATAGTAACAGATGGAAACTCCTCGTCAACAGTTACCGCTGGCCCCATCCTTTTGAGTGTGGGCTGTTACGGAGAGAAAGTTCCACAGCCATAAAGGTCAGCCTTGTTTCTCTCAGCATCTGGAAGGTTTGCTTGCTGGGAGCTGAACTTTCTAGCCACAGAGCCTAGGTCAAGGGTCAAGCCTGTCTTCTGTAATAGCCCTTGTTGCCAAGGAAGCATGTGCTTAGCAACCAAGCCAGTAGATATGCTGACCATGCCTCTCTGCCTCTCCCCACACCAGGGCTCCCAGTTTGTGGAGTGGGCCTCAGCAGGAAACCTCAAGCCGGTGTGGGTGAACAGAGGCTGCCCACGGGCCTGGGATCAGGAGGCTGAGGGGGCAGGCCCGGAGCTGGAGCGGCGGGCAGCACGGACCAAGGCCCTATGGCTGCCCATGGGGGACTGATTGCCCAGCACTCCCACTCCATCTCGGACAGAGAAGACATGGACCCCAACTGACGCCAGACATCTGGAACTTGCCTTAGTATGGTTCCCTTGCCCTCCAATAAACTCTGACCAATCTTGGCTGTGCTTCTGAGGGGAGGATGGGAGGAAATAGCAACTTCTGGCCTATTGAGGCCATTTCATTCAGAGACTCAGCAGCCCTGTGGGCTGGCTCCAGGACAACGCAGTGCTTGTGAAACAGATAAAGGGGACGCAGAAGCTTTGGACAGGGCTCTAGGGACTCTTGTCTCTTCTCGTCTTTTCCATCCAGTGGCTCCTGCTCCCTGGCTTTCTCTAAGTATGCCTTGCCTCAAAATCTGTGATGTGCTGGTGTAAAGTAAACTGCAAACACACACACAAAAGCAATTATACTCCAAAAAAAATAGTAAAATACAGTGGCTTTCTGGAATAAAATAAAATCCCTGGTGAGTAACTTTGGCCAATGTCCATGGTGTGAAATCTACTGTGTCAATCTTAAGTTCCAAATGATTGAACCGCTGGCTGACGACTCCTGAATTTTTTAACAGTCAGCTCCTATGAGCCACTCCAGCATACTACTGTTTTGAGAATTCCTTTTTTTTTAAAAAATATTCTCTTATGTTTTCATACAGTGTTTTTTTATTTTTTAAAAATTATGTATATTTATTTTCTGTTGTGCTGGGTCTTCAGTTACTACATGCAGGCTTTCTTTAGTTGCAGTGAGCAAAGGCTATTCTCTGTTGCGGCACACAGGCTTCTCACTGCGGTGGCTTCTCTTGTTGCAGAGCACAGGCTCTAAGCTCACAAATGAGCTTCAGCTGTGGCTCACAGGCTCAGTAGTTTGGTGCATGGGCTTTATTTGCTCCGGGCCATGTGGAATCTTCCTGGACCAGGGATTGAACCCGTGTCCCCTGCATTGGCAGGCAGATTCCTATCCACTGTACCACCAGGGAAGAAGTCCTCTTTGAAGATTCTTTTTGATGCAAGGAACCCACTCACACTAGCTTAGGATAAAAGGGCATTTTTTGGACGGCTACAGAGATATGGAAAATAGGGCAAGACACACAGGTCCTAAGAACCTGAATGCAAGCAGGAAGTGTATTCAGGTCTGGTCTCTGGGTCACGTGATCTCTTGGGTCTCGTATCTGTCGATCTACTTATTCTAAATCCTTCTAGCCATGTGACTTTAGGAAAGCTTCTTAACCACTCTGAGGCTTGGTTTCCTCATCTGTAAACTGGGGCTAATAGTTCCAAGCTCACTGGGTAGATTCTGTGATGGGTATGCAAACATGCTGTTAGGGGTTGATTTTGTCCTGGAGCAAATGAAAACGGACACCTTCTATCAGCAGTTGGCTAAAGCTGGGCAGAATAAATCACCTCTCCCAGAATCTGGATGTTTAGACAGGAAAGACACAAGGAACATCTTGGAGGAAAGTCCCTGGAAGGCTGTAGTTCCTCTGAGGTTTGATAACAGCTTCCTCCCGGATTCTATGGGCTGCCTCAGTGACCTTCCGATTAGTCCTGAGGCTTTAATTAGTCAAGGCCAACTACAGCAGGTCTCCATAACCCCAACAAAGACCACAGAGGACAATGAATGCCACAGGTGTCTACTAGTGGTCCAATCATCTCTGGCCAAGAGGCAAGAGCTCCTGGTTAAGACAGCCATCTAGTCAGTCAGCAAAAATCAGTTGAGCGCCTGCTGTGAGTGGGGTGCTGGGGACAGCCATGAACGAGACAGAGCTTACTTAGCCTCATGAGCTCATGTAGTGGATGAGAGGCGCATTCACTTCCTGTCAGTGCTGTAACGGCGACCACAAGATAGTGGCTTAAATAAAACAATGCAAATGTATTATCTTAGAGCTCCAGAGATCAGAAGGCTGCAGTGGGTCTCACTGAGCCAAAACCAAGCAAGGTGTTAGGACTTCCCTGTGGTCCAGTGGCTAAGATTCCAAGCTCCCGGTACAGGGTGACTGGGTTCAATCCCTGGTCAGGGAACTAGATCCCACATGCTGCAACGAGGATGTGGTGCAGTCAAATTATTTAAAATGAAGATGTCAGCAGGGGCTGGGAATTTGTCTCAAGGGCACTTGGGAGCCAGAGAGAGTTTGTAAACAGAGGAGAGGTGGGCTCAGCTCGGGTTAAAAGACACACAGACGTGGCGTACGGTGACAGGTAAAGTACTATAGAGTAGAAGCAGCTCGGGGCACTCTGGGAACCCAAAGGAGACACCTTTCCCAACTTAAGTGTGTGTGTGTCTGTCTGTATATGAAGTGAGGATGAGAGATGGCAGGAATCTCCACAAGGCAATTGCCATCCTCATTGAGTTTTTCCCCCGGCTTTATGGAAGTATGATTGACAATTAAACATTGTATATATCAGTAGTTCAAGTCTACAATGGGACTTTTTAATGCACTGTGAAATGAGTATCACAGTTAACACATCTGTCACCTATTTGTGGTGAGGACAAAAGATCCACTCTCAGCTACTTCTCAGTATATAATCCAATCTTTTTTTTTTTTTTTTGCCGCACTGCCTGGCATATCGGATCTTAGTTCCCCAATCAGGGATTGAACCCACACTCACTGGACCATCAGGGAAGTCCCTATTTTTTATTTTTTGAGGGACCTTCACACTTTTTTCCATAGTGGCTGTACCAAGTTACCAAGCTCCACAATCCCCTCTCCAACATTTATTTATTTTATTTATTTTGGCTGTGCTGCCTGGCTTGTGGGATCTCAGTTCCCTGACCAGGGATTGAACCTGGACCCCAGCAGTGAAAGCACCAAATCCTAACCACTAGACCACCAAGGACCTCCCCCTCTCTGTCATAACCTGTTAGCCAACCTAACAAGTTATGTGAGGTGATAATCTCACCATGGCTCTGATTTGTATTTCCCTAATGAATAGTGATTGCATTGAGCCTTGAAGGGCAATGAGCATCTAATTAGAAAAGGTGTGGGGGGGGGAGGTGGCGGGCAGGGAGCATCCCTGGCAGAGGAAACAGCATGTGCAAAGGCCCAGAGATGAGAAACAGCTTTGAGGGAACTAGCGGCTTCAGTGGTGGCGCCACCAAAATACTTCCTCATCCATGGAACCTATGAATGTGATCTTACTTGGAAAATAATCCTTGAAGATGGAAGTAAGTTAAGGATCTCAAGGTAAGATATCCTGGGTTATCCAAGTAGACCCTATATCTAAATACAAGTTTTTTTTTTATAAGAGACAAAAGAGGAGGACTTCCCTGATGGCTCAGTGGTAAAGAATCCGCTTGCCAAGGGGACACAGGTTCAATCCCTGGTCCAGGAAGGTCTTACATGCCATGGAGCAACAAATCCCATGAGCCACAACTATTGAGCCTGTGCTCTGGAGCCCGGAAGCCACAACTGCTGAGCCCAGGTGCCACAATTACTGAAGCCCAAGTGCCCTAGAGCCTGTGCTCCGCAACGAGAAGCCACCAGCGAGAAGCCCACACACTGCAGCTAGAGAGTAGCCTCCGCTCTCTGCAACTAGAGAAAAGCCCATGCAGCAATGAAGACCCAGTGCAACCAAAAATAAATAATTCCAAAAGAGAGACAAAAGAGGAGAGGACAGGGAAGAGCAAAAAGCCATGTGAAGTTGGAGACAGAAGTTGAACTCAATTTTTTGCCTCCTTCCCTGAAAGTTGAAGGTGAGAGGTTGGAGATTGGAAGTGAGAAGTTTCAGCCCTCTAGTCATGTGACTGGACTTTCTGGTCCTGCCCAGCCCCCATCCTGAGTCACCTCATTAGTGTAAACTCAGATGTGGTCAGGGAGCCCTTCTTAATAACAGAGACACGCCTATCTGGAAGTTCCAGGGAGTTAGGGGTTGTCACCCAAGAAACAGAGCCCAAGAGCAGGTGCATTATCCAGTATTTGACAACAACACAGAGGGGCCAGGATCCTTTTGTTTATTCATTTAACAAATATCGATGGAGCACCTTCTGTGAGCCAGTCATGGTTCTAGGTGCTGGAGATCCAGCAGGATAAACAGATACTGTGGTCGTCCTGGAGTTGAAGTCCTAATGGGGACAACTGACAATAAAGAAGATAAATGAACTGCAGTGGTGTGTCAGAAGCTGATAAGTGACAAGGGAGAAAGCAAAGCTCACGTGCGTGGGAGTGCTGGGAGGGGGTTGCGACTTGAAAAAGGTTGGTTGGGGAAGGCTTCGCCTTGTGTATTTTTAAAAAAAATTTTTTGGGGGTTGCAGTGGGTCTTCATTGCCATGCTCTGGCTTTCTCTACTTGAGGCGAACAGGGGCTCCTCTTCACTGCAGTGCTCGGGCTTCTCATTGCCGTGGCTTCTCTTGTTGCAGAGCATGAGCTCC
>NW_011494857.1:1235977-1238210 GCF_000754665.1 Bison bison bison
TCCTGGCACACAGGCTTGAGCAGTTGAAGAAGGCGGGTTCGGTAGTTGCAGCTCGCCTTTGCATCGTGTATTTGAGCAAAGACCTGAATGAGATCAGGTTGAGCCATGTGGGTATCTCGGGGAAGGGCATTCCCGACTGAGGGAACAGCCAGTGCAAAGGCCCTGGGGCAGGAATGTGCCTGCCTCAGGCCAGTGTAGCCGGACTGGAGAGAGGCAGGAGGAGAGACCAGCTCTGTTTAGGCCACAGTGAGGACTTGGACTCGTGTGGCAGGTGCGCGGGTAAGGGGGCAGCGTGGAGCAGAGGAGGGAGGTGAGGGGACTTAGATCTTCACAGGCTCCCTCAGGCTGCACATGGAGAACAGACTGGCAAGCGAGGGCTGAGGCAGGGAGGCTGGTAGGGTGAGGAGGAAACGATTTTCAGGTGGGTGACGGTGGTGGCAGTGGCGGGGGTGAGATGCGGTGGGATTCTGAACACATTTTGACGGTCAGCCAACAAACTTGCTGATGGATCGGACTGTCAGTGGGCAGTGAGAGGCAGACGGAGTTACAGGTCCCCTCCAAGGCTTTGGGCCCGAACACCTGGAAGGTTGGAGCTGTCACTTACTCCCTGTGGAAGGAGATGGGGGTTGGAGAGTGGGGGTGGGGTTTCAAGGCAAAGGTGAAGGGCTCAGGGTGACCTCCTCCTTTCCCGAGCTGCGTTGATTCTAGCCAGAGACAGATCCACGTTGGAGCCCCCGCGCCACATTCACTGTGTCCCACCCGGGCTATCAACCCAAGCTCAGACCCCTTGAGCGTAAGTCCCGCTAAAGCGCCCTCTGCGGCGTCAGCTGCCACCTGTCACCACCAGGTGGCGCCCCTTGCACCAGCCCGATCCACCCCAGCTCACTCTCCCCCCAAAATTTCCTTTCACTTTCGATCTTTGGCTGTCACCCGGCGTGGCCCCTTCCACACCCAGCTGGGGCAAGCCTGGTGCGTGAGGAGAAATGGACTCCGGGTCCCCGAAGGGCGGGGCCGGGGTCCCCCTCCTGGGGCTGAGCGCAGACGGCAGGGGGTCGGGTTCCTGGGTCCCTGGCCTGTGCAGAGTTGCGGGCACCGGACGTCGGAGTTCTTAGAAGGGGAGATGAGGAGTTTTCACCGTAACTGTGCTTTACGCAGGAAGCCCTATAGAGTAGGAGGCGGAAACTTAGCCACATCAAAGGACCGAGGGAGGGGCGGGGAGGTGAAGGGGCGGGCAAGGAAGGGGCTGGGGTGTGGGGGTCCGAGACTCGCTCTTCTGTCCCTTCCAAGATCCGGCCACAGGCATGAAGGGCCCCCGGCAGAAATGGTAGTGCTGGCGCCAGCCTGGAGCCCAACTGTGCGTATCCCTAGGGGTTAAGGTGGGGGAATGGCAGTGTCAAGATGGGCAGAGCTTAGAGGGGAGGTGGACAGAGTTGGGGTGGACACGAGTGGGGAGATGAACAGGGGTGGGGGGAGATGGACAGAGTTGGGGTGGTCAGAAGTGAGCAGATGGACAGAGGTGAGAGAGATGGACAGAGGTTGGGGAGATGGACAGGGGTGGGGGAGATGAGGAGATGGGCAGGGGTGGGGGAGATGGACAGGGATGGGGAGATGGACAGGGGTGGGGGAGATGAGGAGATGGACAGGGGTAGGGGAAATTGACACAGGTCGGGGGACGTGGACAGAAGTAGGCGAGATGGACAGGGGTGGGGGGAAGAAACAGGGAGATGGAGGCAAATGGGGAAGATAGGACTCAGATCTAGGGAAAAACAGGAGAGATGAGCATGAAAAGACAGAGGAATGGGCAAAGATGAGAAAATCCTGGGCAGAGGTGAGCAGAAGTGGAGAGAGACGGGCTGAGGTGCGGAGATGGGAGGTGAGACAGACAGAGCGGGCAGAGGAGGGTGAAAACTGGTCAGCACGTGTCCAGAAGCAGAGAGATACAGGGAAAGATGGTCGGAGGTGGGCACACAGGAGCGAAGCGGAGGAGGGGCTGAGAAGCGGGAAAGCTGGAAAGGGGAAAGAGGGAAGAGAGAACAGGGGGCTGCCGGAGGCAGCCTCCACGAGGGAGGGGGGCGTGTGTGGAGTCCATGGAGCCCCCGCCCTGCCCCGCCCGCAGACCTCCCTTCTGCTGCTGCTGTTACTGCTCAGCCCTGGCCTCCAAGGGACCCCCGACTGCTCCTTCCGCCACAGCCCCATCTCCTCCACCTTTGCCATCAAGATCGGCAAGCTGGTG
>NW_011494857.1:1238310-1238422 GCF_000754665.1 Bison bison bison
CCTGCCTCCTCCCTCTGGGTTCCCATCCGTCGTCCGTCCCCCTATTCTTGCCCCCTTCGCTATGGGTCTCTGTCCCCCTTTCTCTGGGTCCCCATCTCCCCACCCTGGATCC
>NW_011494857.1:1239606-1255393 GCF_000754665.1 Bison bison bison
CCCATAGTTTGTTTCCTCCGGTCTGCGCAGGCCTGACCCCGTTTTCTCCCGCAGTCCAAGTACCTGCTTCAAGATTACCCGGTCACTGTTGCCTCCAACCTGCAGGACGTGAGTCACAGACGGGAGGGGCCCAGGATGGAGGTGGGAAGGAGAAATTCAAGATTCACCGCCCCCTTAGGGGCCAGGCTAGTGTGCCCACCAGGCCACCCCCTCCCTGGGGACCCAGGAGTCCTGGCCCCCAGCCCCCTCCGCCCACCCGCGGGACCCAGAGCCTGGGTGGTCTCCCCCCAGGACAAGCTCTGCGGGGCGTTCTGGCGTCTGGTCCTGGCCCAGCGCTGGATGGGACGGCTCAAGACCGTGGCTGGGTCGGAGATGGAGAAACTGCTGGAGGATGTCAACACAGAGATACACTTTGTCACCTCATGTGCCTTCCAGGTCAGCCCTGAACTTGGGGGACAAGTGCGGAGAGCCTGATGCTTTCCTAGGGATTGGCAGCAAAGGTCTGCTAGGCCTTACTGGAGGTTTCCCCTTGACTGGGAGCACCCCGAGGGAGGTGGAGCTGGAACCTCAGACCTGCTGGGGCCTGGTGTGGGAGGTGACACTTCTCTATGTACTGGAGGATGCCCAGGGGTAAGGGCCAAAGGCATCAATTCTGCTCATTTCTCAGGCCCTGTTGAAGGATGTTGCTAAGGGGTTCTTACCCCTAGCAACAGGGAGAAGGAGGGGACCCTAAACACCCTCCTGATCCAGGTCTGACTGGGCCTGGTTGTTAGCAACCAGGGGGAGCAAAGGTCCAGACTCTCCATGAGACCCAGGCCTCACCCTTGACCTGAGGTGACGCTGGGGGTGATGCCGTGGTGACGTCTCCCTCCCGTGCCCCCAGCCCCTTCCCAGCTGTCTTCGCTTCGTCCAGGCCAACATCTCCCACCTCCTGCAGGACACTCACCAGCAGCTGGAGGCCTTGAAGCCCTGGATCACCCACCGGAATTTCTCCCGGTGCCTGGAACTACAGTGTCAGCCGGGTAAAGCCTCCCACTGCCCCCAAGCCCACGGCCCCACCCACTCCTCACCCATTCCACTCAGGGCTCCCATGGGCTGTGTGACTTGGGCCTGTTTCCCCAAGCTCATCCCCCTCTGGGTCTCAGTTTACTTGTCCCTGAGAAGGGAATAACCAGCCTTGCCTGTTTCTCTGAGGCAACTCTATCCCATAGAAACAGAATGAGAGTCATGTTTGAGTGTAAATTTCCTTATAGCCATGTTTAAAAAGTTTAAAAAGGTAAATTCACTTATTTTTCAGGATTTTTAGTGTTTGTTATTTTTTAGTATGTTATAGGTGGGTTTATTTTTAAAACTTTTTTACATTGGAATAATTACAGATTCACAGAAAGGGGCAAAGAAATGTACAGGAAGGTCCTGGACACCGTTTACCCAGCCCTCCCAGTGGTACATTTTGCTTGGTAATGTTAATTACAGCACAAGAAATTGACATGGGTGCAATCCACAGAGTTTTTCAGAGTTTATCAGTTATGTATGCATAACTGCAGGCATGCATGTGTGTGTAGTAAGTAGTGTGTATCAGCTGCTGTAACAAGGTACCACCAACCAGGTGATTTAAAGAGTAAAAGTTCATGCTCTTGTAACTGAGGAGTCAGCAGGACTGGCTCCTTCTGAGGGCTGTGAGGGAAGGATCTGTTTCAGTTGTCTCCCTTGGCTTGTAGATGGCCAATTTCATGTTCGTGGTGCTCTCCCCCGTGCGTATCTCTGTGTCTAGATTTCACTTTCTTATAAGGACACTAGTCATATTGGATTAGGGCCACTACTAACCATCTCATTTTAACTTGATCACATCTTTGAAGACCTGATCTCCAAATAAGGTCACATTCTGAGGGACTAGGGATTAGGATTGCATCTTATGAAAAAAAAAATTTTTTTTTTCTCCTGGCTGTACCACACGGTTTGTCGGATCTTAGTTCCTCAACCAGGGATGGGCCCCGTGCCTCCTGCAATGGGCTAGGAGTCTGAACTGCTGGACTGGACTGCCAGGGAAATCCCTGAGTTTGCATAACTTGATCCTCATTCCCAAACTCCCACCTCTCTGCCCTGGCAATCAGTAATGCTATTTAATTTAATTCTCATAGTTTTATAATTTTTAAGATAATTATTTCAATCACAAAGAGCCCTTTAAAAAATAATTTTATTTACTTTTGGCTGCTCTGGGTCTTTGTTGCTGTGCGTGGGCTTCCTCTGGTTGCTGCAAAAGGGAGCTCCTCTTCCTTGCGGTGTGTGAGCATCTCATTGCGGTGGCTTCTCTTGTTGGGGAGCACAGACTCTAGGCCGGAGGGCTTCAGTAGTCTTGGCACACAGACTTGGTTGCCCTGCAGCATGTACTGAACCTGCATTAGCAGACAGATTCTTATCTATTGCACCACCAGGGAAGTCCTCCTTTTTTTTAAAAAAGGTGTGTGTGTGTGTGTGTGTGTGTGGCTGCGCTGGGTCTTCATTGCAGCACATGGGCTTTTGGTTGGTGTGCAGGCTTAGTTGTCCCTTGATGTGTGAGATCTTAGTTCTCTGACCAGGGATGGAACCGGCATCCTCTGCATGTTAAGGTGAATTCCTAACCACTTAACCGCTGTTTGGTGTTCATATTTACATGCATCACTAATTATCCATTCAACTAAGTTTTACTAACCATCTCCTTGATGCTTGGCATTGGAGACACAGCACAGAACAAGACCAAGTTTGTGTCCATGGGGCGCTAACCTGCTGATCAGGGAGACATGATAAACATGTAAACATATAAATAAACAGGAAAGTGTCTGAGTGTAATGAGTCCTATGCAGGCACCTTAAAACGGGGTGGTGGAATCATGGCTTGAAGTGGTCGGCTGGAAAGTCACCAAAAGTTGCAAACCAGGGAACAGGTAGTGCAAAGGTCCTGAGGCAGAAACCTGCCTCCCTGTTTAAGTAATCAAGAGGGAGCCCCAGTGGCTGAGGCCAAGTAAGCAAAGGGGAAAAGGTGTGGAATGAGGGTACAGAGGGAATAAAGGGGGCCAGCTCAAGTGGGGCCTAGTGAGCTATCATGGCTTCATACAGAGTATCTTTCATTGTTCTATTATCTGTCCATTGACTCAGATATTTAATTTATGTAAATTAACTATTTGGGCTTCCCTGATGGCTCAGCCTTAAAGAGTCTGCCTGCCGATGCAGGAGATTTGGGGTTTGATCCCTGGTGCCTGGAGAAGGAAATGGCAACCCACTCCAATATTCTTGCCTGGGAAACCCCATGGACAGAGGCGCCTGGTGGGCTACAGTCCTTGGGGTCGCAAAGACTCAGACATGACTGAGTGACTAAACAACAACAGTAAGAAATATTAGGTTCTGGCAATGTCTCCTGTCACCCTCCTGGACCTCATAGACTACTGGGGGAAGAAAATGAATATATAAATCAATAGGTAAGCACTAGACACACGTTTGTCCAATTCTAAAATGCAGGAAATTTCCTGGTGATCCAGTGGTTAGGACTCTGCACTTCCACTGCTAGGGGCCTAGTTTCAATCCCTGGTCTGGTCAGGGAACTAATATCCTTCATGCCTCAAGGCCAAAACAAGTAAAATGATATATTTGAAATAAAGAATTATTGGGACTTCCCTGGTGGTCCAGTGGTTAAGACTCTGAGCTTGCAATGCAAGCAGCACAAGTCTGATCCCTGGCTGGAGAAGTAAGATCCCAAATGCCACCCAGTCAATAAACAAATAAATAAAAGTAAATAATAAAAATATTTTTAAAAAATTTATAGGGTCTGGTTAAACAAGTAAACAAGCATACCAATTTAAAAAAGTTATTAGTGACTATTTTTTTAAATATACTTTTGGCTGTGCGGGTTTTCGTTGCTGCCCTTGTTGTGGGGCTACTCTCTAGTTTTGGCGTTCAGGCTTCTCATTGCAGTGGTTTCTCTTGTTCTGAAGCATGGGCTTTATTGCATGGGTCAAGCAGTTGTGCCCAGGGGCTTAGTTGCCCTGTAGCATGTGGAATCTTCCCAGACCAGGGATGAAACCCACGTCCCCTGCACTGGCAGGTGGATTCTTAACCACTGAACCACCAGGGAAGTCCTATTAGTGACTTTAAAAAATCAATAAAATGCAACCTTACTATGTGCTAGGCACTGTTCTAAGCACTTTCTGTATATTCACTCACTTAATCTCTGTGACAACCTTATGAAGTCGGTATAATAATTATACCCACTTTATGGATGAGGTGACTGAGGCCCAGAGAAGTACACAGCCTACCCCCACCCCCTCCCCCAGGTCACACAGCCAGCACCAGGCAGGCCTTTTTTTCCCCTTCCCTGGCCTGGCCCTACTTCTCAGTCACCTGACCTCTCTCCTGGCAGACTCCCCGACTCTGCTGCCCCCAAGGAGTCCTGGGGCCTTGGGAGCCACGTCCCTGCCAGCCCCTCAGTCCCCTCTTCTGCTCCTCTTGCTGCTGCTGCTGCTGCCAGTGGCCCTCCTGCTGCTGGCCACTGCCTGGTGCCTATGCCGGTGGAGGAGGAGACGGAGGACACGCTACCCTGGGGAGAGGGTGAGCCAGCAGGGTGCGCAGAGTGGGTGGAGAGGGTCCAGGGGGTGACCGGAGGTGGTGGATTCCGTGGGCGGCACGGTACCCTGCCCTTCCCACCCCCAGGATGCTCTGCTCCTGTGGCTCCTGGAGGACCCTGGACTTGTTGATGTGGGGGCCATGGGGGTGGGGGATGACAGAGTGGAAGCAGGGAAGCGGTGGGCTAGCTCTGGATGTAAGAAGACCCCTCATGGAGGGGGACAGACTGGGACAGACAGACTGGAGGCCAAGGAGGAGGCCAGGTGAGCGTCCAGGAAGAGAGGACAGGGTCTGAGCAGGGGCTGGGACAGGACCACGGGGTGGAGAGGAGGGGACAGGCAGAGTCAGGGGTCAGGAGGGACGGGGCTGGAGAGTGACAGGCTTGATGGGGTCGAGGGGAGAGCAGGGAAAGGGAAGGGGCACAGGCAGAGGATGCTGGGTCTGGCCCAGCGGGAACCTGGGAGGAGGAGGGACAGTCCGCATTCGGCATTCTGAACAGTGAAGCTCAGCGGGCGGGGAGGTATTTGGATACAGGAGTCTGCAAGCCAGGAGAGAGCCGCCTCCAGGAGCAGGGTCTGCAAAGCCCTCCAGGTATGAAAAAGCTCAGGTTATTCTAGCAACTTTGTCCAGTCTGGGGGTGGGGTGAAAAAAAAAAAAACAAAAGCAAAACGGCACTGGGAGATGTTTGAGGTTACATCTTCCTTACCTCAAAGGTAAGGAAGAGAAGCTGGGGCTTCCTACCCTGGGGAAGCAAGAAGCCTCCGAGGCGAACCTGGGAACCGGTTTGGGGGTGGAGGTGGTTACCTGAGGGAGAAAGGCAGGGAGGGGCCCGTGGGTTCCTTAGTGCCCAAAGGAAACACTTGGCAGCACTCGCTCACCTGTTGTGTGCCTCAGTGCCTCCGGCCTTGTGCTGGAGCTTTCTACAAATTAACTCACTTAATTGAGAAACTGGTGGCCATTATCCCCATTTCCCCTTGGCGGACACCGAGGCTCAGAGAGGTCAATCATTTGCTGAAAGTCACACAGCTCCTGAGTGACAGCCAAGATTGGACTCTCGGCCCTCTGATTCCAGCATCCGTGCCTTTCACTCTTCTGCCTCAGTTTCCTTATCTGTACAATAGACTCATAATCATCCTTCATGCTAGAGTTGTCAGGAGGTTAAATGAAAGGACCACAAAAAAACCCCCTAGAGCAATGCTGTCCATAGGAAACAGAATACAAGCTACATATGTGACTTTAAATTTTCTAGTAGCCGCATATATTTTTTAAATTTTTAATTGAAGTATAGCTGATTTACCACATTGTGCCAATGCATCTTTTTAAAAGTAAAAACAAACAGGTTACCTTAAAGAATTTATGTTATTTCACCCTGTGTATCCAAAATCTTGTCATCTCAACATGCAATCAATACTTTAAAAATTTTGAGATATTTTGACATTCTTGTTTCCATACCAGGTTTTCAGAATCCAATGTGTAATGCAATGCTCACAGCACATCTCAATTCATATGAGAAACTTTTATTAGAAATACTTGATCTGTATCAAGATTCCATGAAACTTACAGTTGCATAAGTAGATTCCTATACTTAAGTTCTTTGAAACCTACAGAAGTTTTCCAATAACTGGATCAAGGAACAGTTTCTAAATTCAATGATTTTTTTTTTCATTTCAGCATTTGTTTTGGACAGTACTTTTTGGTTTTGAGATACAATTTTCTATTGAGAAATTGTTCTCTTATCCTTGTCCCTTTTCATACCCTGTTTTCCCACGCTCCCAATAAACACACTATTAGTTGAAGCTTAAATTAGATGAAATGAAAAACTAAGTTCCTCAGTTTTGCTGGTCACAATAGGAATGCCCAGTTTTCACATGGGGCTGGTCTCAAGGGCTGTCTTGGAAAGCACAGATCTAAAACGTGTTCATCATTGCACCAAGTTTTCTTTGACAGCAATGCCCAAACACACAGTGAGTGCTCACGGTGAATGGAGTTGTTTTCGGGCGTTAAGTCTATACTTGAACTTGTACCCTGAGCTTCTTACTTTCCCCTCCTCTGTCCATGGAACCTCAAACAGCCTAGTGAGTCATCTATCATCCCCTTTTACAGCGGAGGACACTGAGGCCCAGAGAGAGCAGTCACCTGCCAGCGGACACAGAGTCGGAACTTGGAGGAAGTCAGCTAGAACCTGGTCCTTTCCTTGGCCACACTGCTCCTGTCACTGTCCCCCCGGGATGGAGGCAACGCCAGCACCCACCATCGGCTCCCCCTTCCCCACTTTGTACAAAGCCCTTGTCCCCAGGAAATTGTATATAAATCATCATTTTCTACCAGCTCTGGCCAGGTTTGTTTGTGGATGGGACACGGTGTGTGTATGGGGCCGTTTGGGTTCGGGTTTGGTTTTTCAGTTAATGCAGTGTTTCATTCAGTACCTATTTTCTGAGTCCTCCCGGGGCCCAGGGCCAAAAGAGGGCAATACTGGGACCCAGACGTGAGTCGGAACCAGCCCTGCCCTCTCAGGATTCCTGGTTCAGAGGGGAGAGACATCGGCCCCAGAGAGCCCCAGTACACGATGACACACGCTCTAATGGAGGTGGCGTAGGCACTGTGGGAGCCCCCAAGCGGTACCTGAGCCAGCCTGAGCGATATCAGGGAGGTTCTCTAAAGGGAAGGACTCAAGCCAGATTTTAGAAAACGGGATGGGGGTGGGGGTAGAGGGGACGGCAGCCTAGTCAAGGGACACTGTGAAGGCAAAGGCTTTGTCCAGAAAATCCAGAAAGTGAGAAGCTCCTTTGGGGAACACTCAGGCATCTAGAGAAGGAAATGGCAACCCACTCCAGTATTCTTGCCTGGAAAATCCCATGGACCGAGGAGCCTGGTAGGCTACAGTCCATGGGGTCGCAAAGAGTCGGACACGACTGAGCAACTTCACTTCAGGCATCTAGAAGTCATTCTTTCATTCGCCAGCTCTCAAGCTGAAGACTATCCCCACCTGGGGACACAAGCCCATACACGGCCAGGGATTTAGTCAGATCACAAGTCAGACAGGCACTGGAATTCAGATTTCTAAGCCTTGGCGGAGCGCTGAAGGGCAAGCCCTCCTGGCCCCCTGCAGGCCACCACGTGCCCTGCAGCGCGACTTCGCTTCAGGGGGTAACCGCCTGTCCTCCAGCATTCTTGGCCCCGCCCATCAGCAAGCAGCGGGCAACTCACGCGAGGCTTA
Organism: Bison bison bison; assembly: GCF_000754665.1. Taxonomy (NCBI): domain Eukaryota; kingdom Metazoa; phylum Chordata; class Mammalia; order Artiodactyla; family Bovidae; genus Bison; species Bison bison. Next base: position 1,247,416 of record NW_011494857.1, read on the forward strand.
CCAGCCCCTCAAGAATACTGCAGCGGAGGCTGAAGAGCACCGCCCCCTACCCCACGTGATCTCGCCCGGCTCAGCCATGGCCGCCTAGGCTCGATGGGAACGATTCCGATTGGATAGTCAGAAGATGACCCGCCTCCCGGTGGGGCATTTCTGCGCACGCGGCTGACACTCTGGCCAATGAGAAGACAGAAAGCGGCCGTGTTGCGTCACTTCTTCCGCCCCTGTTTCAAGGGATAAGAAACCCTGCGTCTAGGGTTCCTTCTTTCCCAGGCAGCTGCCGAAGATGGCGGAGGGGCAGGTACAGGCTCCGCGCGGGCCGGGGCGGCGTGGGGCCGGGTGGGGTCCAGGCCGGACCGGGGTTGGACCTCTTTTCTCTCGTAAGTGTGCTGTGGAACTTAAGGACATAAGGAACTTAAGGACATAACTGAGCAAAGCAGAAAGCTTTCGGGGTAAGAGAAATCCAAAACGGGAATATAAAGCAGTTTTTGCGCTTTGGGCTGGGTAAGAATGCGGCATTATTTTTTTCTTCGAGGGGCAGTCATCTTTGCTTCCTACACAAAAAGAGTTACTTTAAAATTAGGCCTCATTTATCTAGATCTTGGCGGAATTGAACCGGTGTGTCCCCACCAATGGGAAAGCACGCTGAAGGCGGCTACGCCACCTGGGGACGGTGAAAAGCCGGGGGTAGGCCAAAATGGAGAGTATTTCCGCCCTGCCCAGGCGCCGGTTGCTTCGGCCACGTGAAAGTGTGCATCAGGGTTTCCCTGCAACTGGGGGTAATTTGGCACGAAACCTTTGCTGTAGGTTGGGAGAGCTCTTGCATGTGGGGCAGGCACAAATTGGTCTGCTTTGGGGTTAGATGGAGTCTAAAAGTGCTGGTGTTAGCAACTGGACTGAATGAAATGTTCCAGATCCTTGAAACATCCTTAATTGTTTAACCAGCTAGAAGGCCTCAAGGAAGGTAGAAGCTTACGACTGACTCTTCTCCGGCTCCTTCCTTGTGTAACCTATTACTGATAAAGGGAGGGAGTGGCTCTGGAAGGGGTGAACATGTGATGGGGTCTGTGGTTCAGGAAGGAAAATTAAGTTTGAAGCCAGGGAAGTGGTAGAGTTCTCTGAACACGGGTCCCTGCGTTCACATAATATGCACTTGGTAAGAGCTGGAACTTCTGAAAAGAAGCCAAGGATTAGATTAGTATTTTAGCTGTTAAAGCTTCCCTAAGGATGCAGAGCTAGTCAGTACCAGAGGAAGCTTGGGTTTTTGACCACCCTGCCTAGCTTCACTGGCTCTGAACCTGTTTGCTTTGATACTCACACTAGAAAGCTACCTTTGAGATCAGAACAGAATCAGATTCTGTCCAGGTTCTACAGGTTGCATTCAGATTACCGGTTCTTCTAACTGGGTGATCAGTGTTGATTCAGATTGTAGCTCATTCTCTGACCATGGAACATAATCTGGGCATAAAGATGTCTGCCCTTGAAGCAGCTGAAATGTAAGGGATTGGTTTATTTTGTATCTTAGCTGCTCACTGAAATTCTGAGTCATTTGCTTTCTTGGCCATCTCTAAAGTGAGCCTTAAGTTCTAGTTTTGGGTCTAATATCTGGTTAGCAGGTGTTCTGGGAGGTAAGTTAACTAATGGAGAGGAGTAATTGGTTGAGGTGGGCAGTCAAAGTTGTGGGTGCCTCTGAGCCCTTCTGAGCTCTTCAACCTGTCTCCAACAGGTCCTGGTGCTCGATGGCCGAGGCCATCTCCTGGGCCGCCTGGCGGCCATTGTGGCCAAGCAGGTGCTTCTGGGTAAGTCTGCCCGCTGCCCACAGCTCCCATCAGACATGAGCTCAGCAGGTCAGTGATGAGCAAAAATCACCATCTTTCGTTTGAGTCTCACGACCGTGAGATCAACCCCATGCACCGCTCTGAGACCTGCCAGCATCCTCCCCTCCCGGGTCAGGGGCTGTGAATTCAAAACATGTTTTGTTGGAGTAACAAATTGAACTTGAGCATGAGACAAGCTCCACCAGATAGCGCTCTGTGACTTGGGGTAGGAGATTTGGTGTCTTCTGGTGTGTTTGTGCACAGGGGCCAGTTTCAGGCAGGGCTGGGGTCTCCTTTCTGGGCAGTAACTGGGCACCTGGCTTCCTGACTTTTGCCCTCCTTGATTGTTCCATTTTCCATTCCCTCTAGGCCGCAAGGTTGTGGTCGTGCGCTGTGAGGGCATCAACATTTCTGGCAATTTCTACAGAAATAAGTGTGAGTTAGGGCCTGGAAGGTGGGCTGGAGAGGCTGGATCTGTGTGGAGCTCAGGCTTCACAGACTTGGGAAGCAGACCCCCCAGTGGTGGGACATGCAAGTCTGAGTTCCTTAGCAGGCCCTCAGAAGTGAGGTCGTGGCGTTGGAAGGAGTTACTGCCTGGCTGGGGACTCTAAGGCCTTACACGCTCTCCCTTCTTCCCAGTGAAATATCTGGCCTTTCTCCGCAAGCGGATGAACACCAACCCCTCCCGTGGCCCCTACCACTTCCGAGCCCCCAGCCGCATCTTCTGGCGGACAGTGCGAGGTGAGCTGGGCTCAGGGACCGCAGGTGCTGAGGGGGCAGGTAGCCAGTGATGAAGACTTCTCCCACTCGTGTTCGAGTTTCCCGACCGTGAGATGACTCCACATGCACTACCATCTGAGGCCACCTGTCTGCCTGCCTGGGCGGGACAGCGGCTCCCCCACGGGCCCCACTGAGCAGGCCTGCTGTCCTCTGTCCACAGGCATGCTGCCCCACAAGACCAAGCGGGGCCAGGCTGCTCTGGAGCGCCTCAAGGTGTTTGATGGGATCCCACCACCCTATGACAAGGTGAGCAGGTCCCAGCTCCCTGACAGTATCCCTATGGCTGGCGTCGGTGATGTTCTGCAGTTACCTACATTGTTTGATCCCTGTGAAAAGAGCACCGGCTGAGACGCCTGCCCCAGCCAGCCTTCTTCCCTGTCTGTCCCTCGCTCCAGGTGTCTAAGCCCCTCTCCTTCTCTAACAGAAAAAGCGAATGGTGGTTCCTGCTGCCCTCAAGGTTGTGCGTCTGAAGCCTACTCGCAAGGTGAGCCTCCAGATTTGCTGAGTGATGCCCTTGGAGTTCTGAGGCTTCCTGGGAGGGTGCACTTAGGGCCCTAGGACTGGCAGATGATGGTTTTTTTTCTCACGATGGTCTGCGGATGCCACTGCGGGCAGTGCCGAAAATGCCAATGGCTCAGCTGATGCCAGGAGGAACGGGGAGCATGGCTCCCTGACAAGCTGGAAGGCTCTAGGACAGAATGTTAACACCCCTCCCCTAGTCACCCTGGCCTCCTTTTCTAACAGCTTCGTTTCTTCTCTCTCCCCTCTAGTTTGCCTACCTAGGGCGCCTGGCTCATGAGGTTGGCTGGAAGTACCAGGCAGTAACGGCCACCCTGGAGGAGAAGAGAAAGGAGAAGGCCAAGATCCACTATCGGAAAAAGAAGCAGCTCATGGTGAGCGTGGGATTGGTACTGGAGGGGCCCCACATTCCCAGGCAGCTGGTACCTCTCGCCTCTTTATTAGGCTTTTGGAAGTCTCTGCCTAAGGCCCACTGTGGGAATGGGGAGTGGGATTGGGTCCCTGGGATGACAGTCCCAGGGAGCAGCCACTGATCACTATCTGTCATCTTGGCCCCACAGAGGCTACGGAAGCAGGCCGAAAAGAACATCGAGAAGAAAATTGGCAAATTCACAGAGGTCCTCAAGACTCATGGATTCCTAGTCTGAGCCAAATAAAATTGACTGTTTATTCTTCATGCTTGGCCTGGCCTGCCCTTCCTCCATCGCCACCCTAGGATGTGGGGGCCCCCAGGGGCTGCCGTGCACGTTGCCACAGGCAGACGGGGTATAGCCGAGGGGCATTAGTCAGTGTAGGCGGGTCCAGGGGCTGTGCAGGCATCGTTGGTCTGCAGCCTGTTTGTTCGTGAGACCTTTAAGACATGAACAGTTGGAACAACCAGTCCAGTTGCAGTATTGGCAGACGTGAGCTGGAAGACTATTGGAAGGGATTGGCATGACTTAAAGGGAGTCTGTTCATGCTTCCCACGTGGTCGGATACTATACTCTGCAGCTGTTAGGATGTGAGAGAATGCCCAAAAAATATCTCTGGAAGAGAAGTTCCAGCCAAGGGATCACAGGCATCGCCCTCGTGTCTTCCCTATATTTTGTGATCCAAAACCAATAAATTATTTTGTTAAAGAAATGTGGCGTGTTTTCAGTGTGTGTCTGCTGTAGAGGCAGGCCCGGGGAGCAAGGCTCTCGGCTGACGGGGGACTTGGAGAATAAGGCTGGCTGTGCTCTTTCCACAGGTGAATCAGAAAACTGCCTTTCATGGAAGAGTTGACCTTGGTAGAGATTTTACATGCCAAGGGATTTGAGATGCCTGTGGATTTGTGGGTATTTATGGCCTGTAGAGACAGGTGTTGCCCATTTTACATAAAATTGTCTCCCTAATTCAGCTGCAAAGTATGGAATTGGCCACTCTTCCCTAAAACCAGTCCCTCACTGGGGCATGTGGGCTGTTCAGTCTATACCATGCCAGACTGTAATGCAGAGATAAGTGATGAGATATTAGAGAAGTGAGAAGGGTTTTTTTTTTTAAGATTAAAACTAGACCTGTTAGATCTGCCAGGATGAGTCCCTGAAAGGGTCAGGGTACCCAGCCCTTGGTCACCTCCCAACACCCAGGTGGGCCCGCTGCCCCATCTTACTGAGGAGGTTCTGTGCGGTCAGTGGTGTCGGCGCTGATGACACCCGGAGGGGTCTGGCTTGACCAAGGTACATCCATCTGTACTGGGAGGAAAGCTAGGTTCCTGCTGCCCTTTGAGACTGGTGGGCAGTACTTGTGTGTCGGTTCACTGAGCAGGTAATAACTTCCACACTGTGCCATTGTATTCTGCTTAGTCTGCAAAATGTCCAAGAAGGCTCAAGTCTCAGGATCATTTTGCAAATGGGTGGTGTCCCTGCTACTCCTGGGGGCTCCTGCTCCAGCAGAGCTGCCTCCAGAACCAACTGAAAGTCCCAGAGTTTAAATCTTATGACACTATGTTAGAGCAGCACAATAGGCTGCCCAAACCACTTAATTTTGGCTTAAAACTTGCCACTTCAAAAGACATGCAACATTGGGACTTCTGTGGTGGTCCAGTGGCTAAGACGACTACGAATGCAGAAGGCCTGTGGGTTCCATCCCTGGTCAAGGAACTAGGTCCCATCTGCTGCAACTGAAGATCTAAAATCCCATGAACGGGAACTAAGACCCAGTACAGTCAAGTATTAAGCCAAATGTTAAAACACTTTAAGAAGATGACATGTCAGACTGGGAGAAGGTGTTGGTGAATCATGTCTCTTGAAGGACTTGAATGCCAAATACATAGAAAAATTCTTAAAACTCAGTAACAATGAGCCAACCAACAAAAACTTAGGCCCAGATTTGAAAACAGCTTTCACCAAAGAAGATACACAAATGCTAATAAGCATGTGAAGAGATGCTCATCATTCCCCATTAAAGAAGATAAATGAAATCTTCAGACATAACCTTAATCATTCCTGGGGGAGAAATACAGGGAATCAGGACCTCTGGGCCAACAGAAGGGACGTTCCAAAACTGCCCAAAGCGCCCTGCAACAGCACTCTAGTCCCAGATCAGCTTCAACCCCTGGGCTACAGCAACCTTGGACACTACAGATGAATGGCTTGTTTTAACAGGCATTTCAGTGCTCACTGAGGAGGGGGCCGTTCTGTACTCTAATATGTGCATTTCCCTTGTGAAATGCTAGGAAATGTCTGAGATCTGTCAGAGACAGGGAAATACACCCTCAAGTGATAAGTAAAGTTGGCTGAAGTTCGTTACTGAGCACCAAGGCTGTTCACACCGCAGTTCAAAAAATTCAAGGTGGTGGTTTGTAAGCAGCCTTAAAATAGTAATGAAATTGAATAGAAATGAAAAGAAAAAAAAATGTATTACAGAAGGTAAAGTGAAGTGAAGTCACTCAATTGTGTCTGACTCTTTGAGACCCCATAGACAGTAGCCTACCAGGCTCCACTGTCCATGGGGTTTTCCAGGCAAGAATACTGGAGTGGGCTGCCATTTCCTTCTCCAGGGGATCTTCCCAACCCAGGGATCGAACCCAAGTCTCCTGCATTGCAGGCAGACACTTTACCGTCTGAGCCACCAGAAAAGGTAAAGGAGAGAGTTAAAAGACTTAAAAATCAGACAAGTTGAGGAAGGCAGAGGAGGGTGAGAGAGATAAGTGTGCTTGGTCACAATACAAAAAGGATTTCCTACTGTGAGTTGTGATCAACACCTAGAAGCTAAGGACCTAAACATCTCCAAACTGCCCTCACCCCCTCAGAGTGAAGCAGTATTTTTTATTTGCTCTTCCCTTATCATCAAAATCTCACCAGCTGCTCTTAGCAATTTGCAAAGTATTGAGCGTTTAAGACACAGACAGGAAATCATACCTAATCTCACCACCTGGAGATGTAAACCACTAGGGCGATGTCATGTATTTCCTTCCAGGCTTTTTTCTACATTAACTTTCATACACAGTTTGGCACATATTGTAGGCAGCAACTCCAGGTCCCCCCTTTTTTTAAACTAAATATAAATCCTTTCCAAGTTATTCAAGAACTCTAGAACTTTTTTCTTCAAAAAAATAAATTATAAAACAACTACTAGGTCACAGAGGAAGATACAGCAGGTTTTAAAACAAAAAGTCTCTCTTCCTTAATGCTATCCCAGAGGGACTGAAACAGTGACAATTAAAAATGAACCATTCCTCACTTATATGTGAACTCTAAAATAGGACACAAGTGAACTTATCTATGAAACAGAAATAGATTTCGTAGAGAACAAACCTCTGGTTGCCGTGTGGGGGGTGAGGGAGGGATGGATTGGGAGTTTGGGATTAGCAGATGCCAACTATTATATATAGAACTGATAAACAACTGTATAGCACAGGGAACTATATTCAATATCCTGTGATAAACCATAATGGAAAATACGAAAAAGAATGTGTGTGTATATATATATATATATATGCAAAATTGAATCAATACACCTGAAACACATTGCAAATAAACTATAATTCAATTTTTTTTTTAATTGGAAAAAAATCAGAAGAATATTTGTGACCCCTGTAGAAGTTTGTTAGGAGCATAGATTGTATATTCTAAATGCAGTGCTTAAAAAAATTTTTACTAGACTTGTAAGTGGAAACAAAAAAAACCCCTCATGTTTTCTTCTAATATATAGCTTCTTTTCTTCATGGCTTCATTTCTCAAGCCTACCTAAATTTTATCCCTACACATCAGAAATTTACGTTGGCATAAAGTAGGAACTAGGTATCCAACTTTATCTTCAGATGGTCTCCCACTTGTCCTAACACAAAATTACTGAATAATTTGTATATTCTGCAGAGTTTTTAATTGCACCTGTCATCATATGCTAAATTCTCAGAGTTGGATCTATTTTTGGACTTCCTAGAAGATACATTTTAAATATTTACATTAAAGAAGTTAACTTTTTACTTAAATGTGACATAATATTTGCTCAAATATTTAAATATTTATATTGAAGAAACCAACTTTTATTTTTAAAAGAAATTGCATTTAACACACCCACAAAAATATAATAATGTACCAGGATTTCTTTTAAAATGATTAATTCAAAGGCAATTCGAAGCAGAATAAAACATACACTTAAGTCTTATATATATTGATTATGAACTCAGTACAACTTTGTACATTGAACTGGAAAAGTCTAGCAAAAGCCTAAATTTGAGGTCTTTGGTAAATGTGAAGCCTCAGCGAGAGCGCTGGGAAAATTCAGGCCAAGACTTAATTAAGGAAAGAGGCCAAAGTCTGGAGTTCGAATTCTCCCAACAAGGCCCAAGTCAGCACTCTTGCCTGGAAAATCCCATGGATTGGAGGAGCCTGGTGGGCTGC
>NW_011494857.1:1255493-1258004 GCF_000754665.1 Bison bison bison
TCTCCAGGCAAGAACACTGGAGTGGGTTGTCATTTCCTTCTCCAATGCATGAAGGTGAAAAGTGAAAGTGAAGTCTCTCAGTCCTGTCCGACTCTGAGCGGACCCCATGGACTGCAGCCTACCGGGCTCCTCTGTCCATGGGATTTTCCAGGCAAGAGTACTGGAGTGGGGTGCCATCGCCTTCTCCGAAAAAGTGCGAAGTGAAGGTAAAAAGGACTCTGGTGTTCCTTCTTAAAAAGTTCATTTAAGTTCATCTGCTCAGTCGTGTCCAACTCTTTGCAACCCCATGGCTGCAGCACACCAGGCCTCCCTGTCCATCACCAACTTCCGGAGTTTACTCAAACTCATGTCCATGGAGTCGGTGATGCCCACTCATCTTCTGTCCCCTTCTCCTGCCTTCAATCTTTCCCAGCATCAGGGTCTTTTCAGATGAGACAGCTCTTCACATAAGGTGGACAGCTCTTCACATAAGGTGGCCAAAGTATTGAAGTTTCAGCTTCTACATCAGTGCTTCAAATGAACACTCAGGACTAATCTCCTTTAGGATGGACTGGTTGGATCTCCTTGCAGTCCTAGGGACTCTCAAGAGTCCTCCACCACCACAGTTCAAAAGCATCAGTTCTTCGGCACTCAGCTTTATAGTCCAACTCTCACATCCATACATGACTACTGGAAAAACCACAGCTTTGACAAGACGGACTTTTGTCGGGAAAGTAATTCTCTGCTTTTTAATAAGATGTCTAGGTTAGTCATAACTTTTCTTCCAAGGAGCAACCGTCTTTTAATTTCTCTAAAGGTAGGTGATTAAGTAAGGCTGGAGACAGACTGCTCAGGTTAAATTCCCAAATTCCCAACTATGCCTCAGTTTCCGCATCAGCAAAATGGGAATAATTAACAGAGCCATCCTTAGTGTGTTAGCACAATTCTGCGTACATGGTAATTGCTATTAGATTTTTGCTTTCCAAAAATTGGTAAAATAATAAATTGATATTGATTTGGACCTGCAGTGACCAATGCAGTGGATAACTAGCTCCATGTGGCTATTTAAATCGAATAAAATTAAAATTAAAAATTGAGGTTCACAGTCACACGCCCCCCACTTACAGTGCCAGTGACCACTGTATTGGACAGCGCAGATAGAAAATATTTGCATCATATCGGGGAGTACTATTGGACAGCGCTGTTCAACAATTAGCAGAAGGCCTTTTTGTTTTTTTTTAAATTCGAATAAAATTCTTTTTTTTTATTTGAATTAAAATTTTCAACGAAACCACTCTCTGGGGAAAAAACGGCCCACAAAAGAAACCGACTTTTATTAAACTTCAGGAAGTTCATGGGTAGTGTCCGTCCCTCACAAAGATGGCGCTTCGCAGCGCGTGCATGTTCCTAACACTTTCTGGTCTCTCGCCCCGCAAAAAGATGGCCGCCGCCACGGCCCGTTCAAACCTTGCACGGAAACAGACACGAGGTCCCAAACCCCACGCGGTCTCACTCATCTCAGGAACATGGCCGCCTTCCGATAAATGTCGCGATAACATAGGCTGGTTAAGGCTGGCCACGCCTTCCCAACGTGACCTAGCATGCCGGCGCGCAATGATGGCGTAAGACTCTCGCGAGACAGTGTGCCGCTTCCCGCTCCTCTGCCTTGACCATCATGGCAGCTTTCGTTCTGTCTGCGAATCGCGTGCTTAGGTAGGACCGTTCGCCAATCAGAGTCTCGCCAAGGCACCGCCCCAAACCGTGTTTGTCCCGCCCCTTTGTCGTCACTTCCTCTCTAACCCTTGTGCAGTCGATAAGGAAACCCGGACGCGGCCGCGGCCTTCCTTTTTTCAGGCAGCCGGGAAGATGGCGGACATTCAGGTATGGGCTACGGGCCGATGCCGACACTGCGGGGTCTGGGTTTCAGAGGCGAGTCCTGGAGAGTGGGACTCCGCGCTCCAGTTTGGGGGTTAATTTCCCAGGGGTTAAATCGGGCAGAGGGCAGTTGTCTTGGCGTTAATCTCGATTAGCACCTCCTAAATGTTCCTTTGTAGCTCGGTCGGTAAATAATCTGCCTGCAGTGCAGGAATCCTGGGTTCGATCCCTGTGTCGGGAAGATCCTCTGGAGAAGGAAATGGCAACCCATTCCAGTATTCTTGCCTGGGAAATCTCATGGACAGAAGAGCCTAGTGGGCTGCAGTCCATGGGGTCGCAAAGAGTCGGGCACGACTGGACGACTAACACTTAAATTTTGGAGGCTCCGCATTTGGGGTTTAATTTAAGGTTCAAGGATTTTGGAAGTTGTCTTTTCAAAAATCAAGATTTACAGAGTACTTTTTTTTTTTTTGGGAGGCTTTAGGCTGTAGGGTTAATCCTTTGAGAACTGGCGTTTAAGGGCCACTCCAGGGAGCCCGTCAGTTTGGTATTTAATTCTGGAGCCGCCTATGTTAGTTAAGGCGTGCATCCTGGTTGGATGTCTTTGTGTCTTGAATAATTTTTGCTGAACAGTTTTGGTGTTTAAGGCTTGTTTTT
>NW_011494857.1:1258104-1258695 GCF_000754665.1 Bison bison bison
TTTATTTAATTTTTAAACTTTAAATAATTGTATTAGTTTTGCCAAATATCAAAATGAATCCGCCACAGGTATACATGTGTTCCCCATCCCGAACCCTCCTCCCTCCTCCCTCCCCATACCATCCCTCCGGGCCGTCCCAGTACACCAGCCCCAAGCATCCAGCGTCATGCATCGAACCTGGACTGGCAACTCGAAGAAACCGACTTTTATTAAACTTCAGGAAGTTCATGGGTAGTGTCCGTCCCTCACAAAGATGGCGCTTCGCAGCGCGTGCATGTTCCTAACACTTTCTGGTCTCTCGCCCCGCAAAAAGATGGCCGCCGCCACGGCCCGTTCAAACCTTGCACGGAAACAGACACGAGGTCCCAAACCCCACGCGGTCTCACTCATCTCAGGAACATGGCCGCCTTCCGATAAATGTCGCGATAACATAGGCTGGTTAAGGCTGGCCACGCCTTCCCAACGTGAACTAGCATGCCGGCGCGCAATGATGGCGTAAGACTCTCGCGAGACAGTGTGCCGCTTCCCGCTCCTCTGCCTTGACCATCATGGCAGCTTTCGTTCTGTCTGCGAATCGCGTGCTTAGGTAGG
>NW_011494857.1:1258795-1262089 GCF_000754665.1 Bison bison bison
TTTGTATCGCTGGGGCTTTAAGGATTGAATGCTCCAGGTGGTAGGAGGTGTTTTAGATCATAAATACTGATGTAACCCTGGGTTCAGAGTTGAGTCTGAATTAGAGATATATTTGGGTTAGTGTCTTGGAAGATAATTCTGGGGTGCTTGGCGCTGGTGGCCAACGTTCAGGGAGTTAAATACCCGACAAGATGGTATTGGGATTTTGTGAAGCTTTCCAGGCCAGGTTGTTGCCTGCTCGGGTCTTACCTGCTTCCTTCTCATCCCCTTAGACAGAACGTGCGTACCAAAAGCAACCGACCATCTTTCAAAATAAAAAGAGGGTCCTGCTTGGAGAAACTGGCAAAGAAAAGCTCCCTCGATACTACAAGAACATTGGTCTGGGCTTCAAGACTCCAAAGGAGGTACGGGCACCCTCAGAAGAAAGGAGACCCCTGTGTCCCTGCACATGTGCCCAAACTGAGTTGACCTATCCACATCTCAGTGGCTGCTGCTGGGAACTGTAGTTTGTGTGTTTAGAAAGGCCACGCCCCTTGTTCTTTTCAGGAACTATTTTCAGAGTTCCCTAATCCTCCTTATCCCTGCAGGCCATCGAGGGCACCTACATTGACAAGAAATGCCCTTTTACGGGTAATGTCTCCATTCGAGGGCGGATCCTGTCTGGTGAGTGAGGACCTTCCTGGGTCTGAGGGAAGAAGGGCTGGGGACACTGAGGCTCCAGGGTCCTGGGTTGGGGAAGGGGTTGGCAGACTTCTCGTGACCCCGGGGGCACACTTTTGGCAAATGATGTCTGTTTCACGATGGTCTTCAGATGCCCACCCTGGGCAGTGCTGAGAAGGCCACTTGGCACAGCTGATGCTGGAAGCAGGGCTTCCTGGGAACCCTACTCAACGGCCCCCTGCTTCCTGGACACCCCGGGCTGCCCATGGCTCCCTTCCCTGTGGGGCCTGACCAGGAACTGCCCCCCATCCCCCCAGGCGTGGTGACCAAAATGAAGATGCAGAGGACCATCGTCATCCGCCGAGACTACCTTCACTACATCCGAAAGTACAACCGCTTTGAGAAGCGCCACAAGAACATGTCCGTGCACCTTTCTCCCTGCTTCAGGTGAGCAGGGTTGGCTGCCCTCCCGGGCAGGGAGGAGGGGGTGGGCTGCACAGGAGTGAGTGACGTGGGACCAGACCTGGCTGTTAACAGGACGCCCTGGCTGCCGTGTGGAGGTCATCAGCTGTGGGGGCGGGTAGTAAAGGGGTCATGCATCACCATCTTTGTGAGCCTCCAGTGTCCTGCAAAGGACATGACAGATGGAGGCCTTCTGTCCCTGGAAGGGTCGGCCCATCCTCCGCACGGCCTGGAGCCCGGGGTCTTACACGTAGTTTGTGCTCAGTAATTACCTGGGGACAGGTGAAACTGGAAATAGCAGCTTGGTTGGGGTTTGGAGGAGCCAAAGCTGAGAGGCTCCACCTAGAGACAGGAAGACGCCTTCAGGGCCTGCTGAGAGCAGAGCCTCCCCTAACCCAGCCCTGCTTCCCTCCACAGGGACGTCCAGATCGGCGACATCGTCACGGTGGGCGAATGCCGGCCCCTGAGCAAGACTGTGCGCTTCAATGTCCTCAAGGTCACCAAGGCTGCCGGCACCAAGAAGCAGTTCCAGAAGTTCTGAGACTGGACCTCTGCCTGCTACCCCAAACACAATAAAGTTATTTTCCCAATCTCTGGCAGGCTCTGGCTGTCTGTGCCCCTACAAGAGGGAGGGGTTGATGTGGAAGATGGGATTCGTCTTCATCCTCTGGGGGCATAAAGATGGGGACCACATCCTGCCTCCTGCCCTCACGTCTGGGTGAAGACAACCTGTATCAAGACGCTGCCCTCCTCTGATGTTTTGGTCTTTGTTACCTTTTGGTGTTGTGCTCATAAGGCCTTTCTACCTGGTGTTGAGCTCCCCCCGCAAGTCTCTGGGGAGGAAGTGAGTGAGGGTGGAGGTTCCTGGGTTCTCTAGACTCTGAGCCTTTTCTGGTCTCTGAGGGGAGGGGGAGGAAGAAATATCCGCCCTCTTGGCTTTGCTAGGTGTCAGCGTCGGTGGGTTGGGTGGGCTTGGGTTCAAAGCTGCCTGTTTGGGAGTTGAAGGTCTTGACCTCAAGCTGGGATTGTCTTCTGACGGGAAAGCAAGGCACCCACTTTCCCCCTACACATCCCGCCATCCCTCCTAAGTGAGCACCATGCCTGTTGCAGATGAGTGAACTCATCTGAGGGGTCAAGTTCTCTGCTTAGGATCCCAGGAAGTACCTGAGCCACAGGCGTCAGATGATGGTGACTACTTTGCCCAAAAGTCCTAGTGAGGAAAATGGTCTAGAGGGCGTAGCGAGGCCAGCTAGCAGTGAAGGTCACGGGTGGCTGCATGGATAGGAAGTCCCTCAGGTGGGACTGAATCAGGACAGACCAGATGGGGTGGCTTTGGGTGAGGAGAGAAATTGGAGATGGGGAAAAATGAGGGCAAGGCAAATGAAGGGGAAGAGATTTCTGACAAAGCCAGACAGGGCCACCTTGAGTGTCAGGGTAAAAACCCAGGAGAAGTAGAGAGCTTAACAGTTGGTATTAACAGGGAAGGCTTTCTGCTAGAGGCAAATGGGGAAAGGAAGAGGGACCTTGAGTGTCAGATACGGAGATGAGAGATGTGAGACACCCCTCTGCTGGACACCAGTCAGAGACAGAAGCAGGTACAGAGACACGCATGGAACAGGTGAGGCAAGAGGGTGGCAGGTGCAGACAGATGCCAAGGAGAGGGAGACAGCAGAGACCCTCACCTGAGCCACAACGGGGCAGAGATGGATGTTCAGGTTTAGGGGAGGCGCTGGTTACCCCGTTAACTCCAGCCCGGAGGCCTGGCGCTGCTGGGATCCCCAGGTCCCTGCCTCCCCGGACCTGTACCAGGGTCTGAGACACACACTGGTACAAGGGTTGGGAGACAGGGCCGTGAGGAGAGAGGAGCCGCCGCTGCCGCTGCCGCCTCCGGGGACTTTGCGTCTGGACTGGCCCGGGGGCTCCTTTTTACCCAGGCCCGGTGAGGGCGGGGGTTCCTGCCAGAGGAAGTGGGGCCGCATCAAAGAGGGCAGGAAGGGGCAGGGACGGGTCAGAAGGGGGCACGCCCCGAGGTTCAGCCTGCAAGCCTGCCCCACCTGGTGCTGGAGGGTGGGAGACTCCGCGGAGGGGCACTGGGACCCAGAGAGCGGGGGACAGCGATGGGGGACAGGGAAAGGCAGATCGGAGAGACAGGACGGAGAATAGAGACCCAGA
>NW_011494857.1:1262189-1270953 GCF_000754665.1 Bison bison bison
CCTGAGGCCGCTCCAGGAGCCCCCACCCACAGGTGTTTCCGTTCGGGGTGGGGCCACCGTGTTTACAACAACAACAGGCCCGCTCCCCTGTTTCCTCCCAGCGGTGGGTTGCTGGGCGGCTCCTTGGCACCCCATTGTCGGGTGCAGCCCTGACCTGGTGGGGACCTCCTGATGGTCAGTGCACAAAATCCAAGGAGAAAGCCCCCAGGGCCGTGTCAATTCTCTGTTGCGATGACCTGGACGGGGACATTACCTGCAGTTCTTCTGTTTGTTTTGGCTGCTCTGGGTCTTCCTGTGGCGAACGGGCTCCTTGTGGCAGCATGCAGCCTTTCTCTAATTGCAATGCAAGGGCTATAGAGTGGGTGGGCTCAGTAGTTGCCCCGCAGCATATGGGATCTTAGTTCACCGACCAGGGCTCAAAACCACGTCCCCTGCATTGGAAGGCGGAGTCTTAACCATTGGACTGAGACAGGAGATAGAGGGGCTCCAGGTTAGACATTACAGCTGGCCTCCTGTTTGCATTTCACGGAGCACAAAGACGTGGGCTTCAGGCTGGATCCTTAACAACTGTTAGCATTTCCTGAGATGAGATAAATGAGATCCAGGAGGAATTTACAATCAGCCTCCCGTTTGCTCTGCAAAATGGAAGTAACAACAGAAGCAGGGTAAATAGCCAGTGTTTGTCTGCTGTAAACACTTTAATAGTCATGGCAATAGTCAAGGTAATAGTCAGGGCAAGGACAAAGAGGGCAAAACCCTGTTTGAGTAAAGGATTATGGGATCTTCACTCCCCCTCTTTTGGGACAAGGGAGACCCTACACATGCGCAAAAAGGCTCTTTGGAGGCCAAAAGTCGGGATAACGCCAGGCCATAATGATTCTTGCTCCTCCCAGAAGCCTCCACTTTGAGATCCATCTTGGCTGAGCGGTGCGTGCGCACCCAGGGTAAGGGTCCCAGGGTAGGCCAGGTGTGGAAAAAGGAATCAGATATTGGGCTAAAGGTAAACAAAGACCTGGAAGAACTGACCTATGTAAACAACTTAACCGCCTCTTTACCGCACTCCTCCTCGCTACGGGGGACGCCCACACCCTCTCTGGGTGTGCATCTCTGCCTTGCTTCTGTCTTAACAGAGCAAACCACTTCTGTGTGCTCTCCCCACACTTGTTGTGCTCCGTCTCTAACAATAAACTTTGTACCTGCCTTTATAGTTTCTGCCTCTGTGATAAATGCATTTTTCACTGGGGCCAAAGAGCCAGGGAAAAACAGTTTATAGCCTCTAGTCCTTGCTGGTCTGGTGGCCAGGATTCCAGGCTGCCCAGTTCAATTCTTTGGAAGGGAATTAAATCTCGCTTCAAGCCACTGCTCACTGCTGCCTCACTGAGATCAGGACCACCAGGAGGGGCCCCACTTGCCCTTCTTAGAGCCCTGTGACAGCTAGAGACATGACTCTTGGGCACAGATCACAGCCTCAGAGCTTGCCCTCTGCCTGCCTGGTCCTCCCACCCTCCCTGCTCCTCAGACTTGCTCCCTCCTCTGAGCCTTTGCACTGGCTGTGCCCTCTGCCTGGAACCTCTAACCCCAGGCTTCTACCTGCTGCTTCCCCCACCCCTTAACCTCTAGTTCTCACCAACCTCTTTCCATCTGGCAGAACCTCCAGCCCTCCCAGTCCCCGCTCCCTGCCTGAATGTCCCACATAGACAGGAAAGCCTGCTCATGGCATACTTGTATATTTGTTGCACAGATCCTCTATGGCCTGGCACACTTATTAGTTAACCTGTTAACTGCTGGAATATAAACTCCAAGAAGGGGGGAAAATCTCTGCAACCCCAGCACCTGGAACAAACTGTGAGTGCGCCTCACACATTTACCCGAGTGCATGAATCCTTTTGAGGTTAAATCCCAAATGAATTAATTTTCTAAAAAGTTAAATCCCCACATTCTCACAGGCCAGGCCTGACCCCTAGCATTACCCCAGAACCATCTCTTGGTGGGTGTTGAGCCGAAAGACCCAACTGAGCCAAAGATCAGGAAAAGGAAGGTTTGTTATAACTCGCCACAAGTAAGGAGAACAGCAGGGACCCTCCCCAAAGGAGTGTCTCGCCAGCAGCAAAATTGGGGAAGTTTTAAGCTAAGGGAACAAGCACATTCATGGGGGTGGGGGCGTGGAGCAGAGGAGAAATCAGCACAGAACTGGGGCAAAGTTCACCAGAGCCCTAACTGTAGTTATTGAAGTCTGGAGGGGCATATCATTCTACCTTCATCTGGGTGGGGCCTTAGTTACTGCAGATCTCAAAGACTGTATCAGATGGTTCTGTATATCCTTTGAGGAGGAATTAGGACTCTGTTTTATTGTTTCTTGACAGCTTTTCCTTTTTCCTGTATACCCTCTCTTCCAGTAAAGAATCTGTCTGCAGGAGACCAAGGTTTGATTCCTGGGTCGGGAAGATCCCCTAGAAAAGGAAATGGCTACCCACTCCAGTACTCTTGCCTGGAAAATTCCAGGGACAGAGGAGCCTGTCGCAAAGAGTCGGACACGACTGAGCGTCTCACACTTGCACACTTTACTTGCACACTTTACTTCCCTGAAGATCACGGATTACTGAGACCTGTTCAAGGGCGAGCACTGGAGCCAGGCTTAGATCACAGATGGCTTAGGCCAAAATGGCTTCTCTTACATCAAGAAAGTCACTCCTGGTTCTTTGTCTTCAGGGACCCCCTAACCTATCCACTTACACTGGGTCTCAAGTCACAGAGTAACCGGAAGCAGTGAACATACAGAGAAATCTCCCAGTGGTAGTATGAAGACTGCAGGCTCTGTTGCAGAGTCTAGCCCTACCCTCGTTAGCTGCATAACCTTGCTGGGAACCACAGGGCTTCAGTTTCCTAATCTATAAAATCTTGCCTCCCTGCCCCTTCGGGAACATGAGATAGACTCACCTGTGTTATTGGGGGTAGAACTAGTTCTAGTAAGTGATACTTCTTAAGGAAGTGATTGTGTCACATTCCTGAGCCTATTGTAAAGCAAAGCCTAGTGAGACCTTGGCGAAGCCTTTGCTGAGTCGCCTTGGCCAGCCAGAGGACAAGACTCTTTGGCAGGGGACTTCCCTGGTGGTCCAGTGGCTAAGACTCTGCGATTCCAACGCAGGAGGCCCAGGTTTGATCCCTGGCCAGGGAACTAGATCCCACATGCCACAGCTAAAGATCCTGCATGCCGCAAATAAGACCTGGTTCAGCCAAAGAAATTTAAAAACTAAAAAGTCTTTGGCAGAAGTCCCTAGAAGTATCAATGGTTATGTAATCCTGGATCTACTACAGCAAATCCTGGTGGTTTGTCATGGGATCTTGAGACTATTTTAGCATGCTTCTGGAATATTCTGTTGCATGCCTCTTATAGGTGTCCCCAGTGGTCATTTTCCAGGGAAATTAGCTCCAAGCATGTTTCAAAGCAGGGTCCCAGGTTATGATGACAGCAGGTGTCAGGCTTGTTACATGAAAACAGGGCAAATATTGGTTGTATCATAACATTTTGTGGCCTCGCATCTATCAGAACAGGCCACAGGAATATTCTGTTACAGCCAGACTGGCGAGCATCGTTGCAGCCCCTTGTGGTATTAGAGCACGACCTATAATAGATTGTAGTGGGACCTCAGGGTCTTGTAACTTTTTTTTTTTTTAATTTTCCCTGTGGTCACAGTGCATGGTATGTGGGATCTTAGTTCCCCCACCAGGGATGAAACCTGTGCTCCTTGCTTTGGAAGCGCAGAGTCTTAACCACTGGACCACCAAGTACGTCCGTTGTAACTGGTGGTTGCAATACCTGGGTTATATGAGAGCCTGCACATGCATATTATGCGTGGAGCAGACCCCTGGATTCATTAAACTAGCCCTAGGACTGCAAGTGGAATCTAGGAACATGGAATTGGAGCAGCTTCAGATGTGTGAGCAGCCTTGCTGTCGTATGTTAGCACTTCCCTGAGTTTTCCGTCATCGGAAAACCCTGGAGTTTTGCATTACAGTAGGTCCGAGCTCTGTTGTATTTAACAGAGACCCACAGATTGTTCCAGGGCTGCACATAGATTCTGCTAGAACATTCTAGAAAAGTTTTAGGGACCTATTAAACCTGCCCCAGGTCTTTCACTACCAGCTTCCTTCATTCTGCTGATGCTTCCTGTGCTGGCCCCTGGGGATGCAAGAGTGAGCGAGACAGTGCCAGGGCCTGCCTACCATCTAGTGCAACCCTGGGGACTTTCACCTCATTGAGTGGGAGGGAGGCAGTGTGGGGAACAGGTTACTTCTATGCTCTACTATGTGCCCCGTGCCAAACCTTTGATTCATTGAAGCCTCTCTACGGAAGGAGGTACAATTATCCTACTTCCCAGATGAAACTGAGGAACAGAGAAGCCCACCAGAAAGAGAGGGAGTTTGGTTTCAAACTCTGGTGTGATTGCATCCTTGGGTCAGGAGGGGGCGCTACAGTGCAGGGGAGAGAGGAGGGGTCGATGTTAAGGTGGTGATTCAGGAAGACAGCTCAGAACTGCCAGAGCCTATGTCCCCAGACACCAAGGGCGGCATCATGAGTGAGCTCCCTGTGCTGTTGTTCCAAAGGCACCTTGGTTCGTTTTGAAGTTGGAACTAAGCGCCCATATTTTCATTTCCCACTGGGCTCTGCACATTTCATAACTGTCCTGCTGTTTTCTATTACTTTATCAGGGGCCCCTGGCGATGTGATAGTAGGACCCCACGGAATCTAAAAGGTATAGGCAAAGGGACTTCCCTGGTGGTCCAGTGGTTAGGACTCGGTGCTTTTACTGCTGGGGCCCAAGGTTCAATCCCTGATCAGGGAAACTAAGATCCTGCAAGCTGCATGGCACACCCTGCAAATGCCACCCCACCCCCCCAAAAAAAACATGCATGAGCCGGGATCATTAGAGCATATGAGACAGGCAGCAGATGCTGTAAATGGTCCCTGAAGACACAGAAGGTTCCACGACACTTAGCAGCGATTCCTGGTGGGTATTAAGGGAACTTGAGAGCTTTTTCTTTTGAAGCAAGAAGGAGGAACATTATGAGGAATGTTCAGGTCAGACCTCTGAGAGGCCTCATGGCTAAACCCCGAGGTCATTCTGACAGGAGGAAAGGAAGACCTGAATGGGGACCCTACAGCAGAGCCAAGGGAGGGCACCCTCCATGACTGTGACCATGCTAGGCTGGATAGTGTTCCCCAAAGCTGCCTGTGCCCTTGAGCTCCAAAGCCTGTGATTACATGACCTTGTTTAATAAAGGGAACTTTGAAGATGTGATTAAATTCAGGATCTTGTGATGGGGAGATGATCTTGGATTATCCAGGTGGGACCAATGTCATCACAAGAGTCCTTAGAAGAGGGAAGGTCAGCAAGTTCCTGAGAAATGTGGAAAGTTTCTTGCCTGGTTCGCCAGCAATGCAGGAGACAGCAACAGGAGCTGTGGGTTTGATCCCTGGGTAGGAAAGATCCCCTGGAGGAGGAAATGGCAACCCACTCCAGCATTCTTGACTGGCAGAAGCCCATGGACAGAGGAGGCTGATGGGCTACCGTGCACGGGGTTGCAAAGAGTCGGACACAACTAAGCACGCACAAGTACATGGTTAAAGACGTGTCAACTTGGCGGGGCCACAGTGCCTGGATGTTTGGTCCAACATTATTCTGGATGTTTCTGTGTGGGTGTTTGGGGGTGAAATTACACTGAAATCAGTGGACTCTGAGTAGAGCCGACCACCCCCCACCATAATGTGGGTGGGCCTCATCCAATCAGTCGAAGGTGGAAGACTGACCTTCCCTCAAGCAAAGGGGAACCCTGCCAGCGGACTGCGTTTAGATTTCATCTGCAAGATGAGCTCTTCTGGGTTTTCCAGATAGCCTGCCTTTGGACTTGAACTGTAATTCTTTCCGGCCACCTCTATCACATTTTGAACTCGCCAAGTCTTCAAGATCACGTGCGCCAATTTCTTACACTAAGTCTCTTTCTCTCTATATATACACATCCTGTTGATTCTGTTTTTCCAAGAAACCCTGACTAATATATCATATGACCTAGCAAGTCCACTCCTGGAGAAGGCAATGGCACCCTACTCCAGTACTCTTGCCTGGCAAATCCCATGGACAGAGGAGCCTGGTAGGCTGCAGTCCATGGGGTCGCTGAGGGTCGGACACGACTGAGTGACTTCCCTTTCACTTTTCACTTTCATGCATTGGAGAAGGAAATGGCAACCCACTCCAGTGTTCTTGCCTGGAGAATCCCAGGGACTGGGGAGCCTGGTGGGCTGCCCTCTGTGGGGTTGCACAGAGTCGGACACGACTGAAGTGGCTTAGCAGCAGCAGCAGCAACATACAGGGAAAAAAAAATGTAAAAAAACAACAACAACCTTGCAAGCAAATATTTGCAGCAGCATTAGTCATAATAGCCAAAAAAGTGAAAACAACCAAATGTCCATCAGCTGCTAAAGGGATGAACCAAGTGTGGTCAATGCATACGACGGAGTATCATCCAGCCGTGAAGAGGAACGAAGTCCTGCCGCATGCTACCATGTGGCTAAATCTTGAAAACGGCATGCTGGGAAATTCCCTGGCAAACCAGTGGTTAAGACTCTGCATTTTCATTGTGATCTTCTGCAAGTCCTGCGGGGAGGCCAAAAAAAGAAAAACCCCACAGTACACTAAATGAAAGATGCCAGATATAAAATGCCACATTAATTTGAAATGTCCTGAATTGGCAAATCCATGGTGACAGAAAGTAAATTCGTGGTTGCCAGGGGCAGGGGGGAGAAGGGACCACTTAATGTGTCTGGGATCTCCTTTGGGATGATGAAAAAGTTCTGGAACTAGATCGTGGTGATGGTTGCACAACATTGTGAGTGCACCAAATGTCACTAATAGTAACTCCTTTGTCTTGGGCACTTTACCACAATAAAACAAGTGAATGGAAGCGTTATAGCAGGAATGTGGGCTGAAAGTGGGAGGCTGGATGATGTCCCAAGTATGGTGTAGAATATTGGGTCTGTGCATTACTGAGGTCATACCAGAAGATATCAAGGAATTGCAGGGGCACTTTAAGAGGCCCCTTGGGGGAGGAAGGAAGAAATGTGGAAGCTGGAGGACTTTTATCACCGCAGGCGTTAGTGACCTTTTCGGATGGGGCGCAGACAAGGAGGTAAGGAGGGGACCCACACAGACCTCCAAATTTGGCACTCGGATAATACTGA
The DNA here is from genome assembly GCF_000754665.1 of Bison bison bison. NCBI lineage: Eukaryota > Metazoa > Chordata > Mammalia > Artiodactyla > Bovidae > Bison > Bison bison. The sequence continues at coordinate 1,269,427 of NW_011494857.1, forward strand.
TTCTCAACTTCGTCATGAATTTGCTGGGTGGCTGACATTCTCAAGATAAGAAAATCAGGGAGCAACAGTGCAAGAGAGAAAAAAAAAAAAGACAAAAGTTTCTCGAGAGAGGCAGAGACGGACACTCAGCCAGACCGGGCCCTGGGCCCGGGGTGTGCCCTACAGCTGTAGGGGCGGGGTTGGATATTCCTGGAGTCGAAGAGCCGTCGTCTCTGGACAGGATGTGAGAGAGGAACTGGGGTCTCCAGTCACGGGAGCCGGCTGGGGCCGCAGAGGGAAGGGATCGCGGCTGCCAGTGAGTGAGTCCAGAGCTGGGGCCCCTAGACCGAGGGAGGAGAGGGCCGGGCGCAGGACTCCCGGGTCTCAGGGACTAGGGAGCCGGCGATCTGGACTTTGGGGTCCGAGGGAGGAGGGGACGGAACTCGCGGTCTGAGGGAGGAGGAGGAAGAAGGAGGAGGAGGCGGGGCCGAAGTCTGAGCCAGGAATCTCAGCCTATCCAGGCTCTGTAACTAATTAACCAGCGCGGATCAAATTAGTGGGTGAAAGTTCATCGAGGAGGAGGGCCTTGTCATCCTCCCCGCGGGATCGAGCTCCTCCACCTGCAGCCGCGGGCGAGCGGGGTAGCCGAGCCGAGCCGGGCCTGGCCGGGCCGGGTCAGAGCTGCGGGAGGGGCGGGCGGGGGTCCGGAGGAGTCACGTGCCCCCTCCCGCCCCAGGTCTCCCACTCAGGATGCGGCTTCCCCGGCCTCAGCCCTGGGGGCTCGGTCTGCTGCTCGTCCTCCTGCCTGGGGCGCTGAGCGCAGGTGAGGGGCTGCCGGGCACGAGGGAGGTGCCAGCCTCCGGGAAAGGACCGAAATCCAAGATCCCCAGCTCGAGCAGGGGGACTTCCTTCTCGGCCGCATTTCGTCTGGTTTCCCACGATCTTTTCTCCCTCTGGCGGTCTGTCTGGAAAACACCTGTCCCCTTCTTCCTGGGACTTCCCCCACCCCACCCCGCCAGGGTCTGGCCCCTCTGTCTGGGGTGGGGGTCTTTTCTCTCCCGGGGTGTCTGTCCCATCTAGGTCCCCCGCCCCATCTGCTTTCTTCGCCGGCAGAGAACTATCGCTCGCTCCAGTACCACTTCACCGCCGTGTCGGCCCCCGCAGCGGGGACCCCTGCTTTCTGGGTTTCGGGCTGGCTGGGGCCCCAGCAGTACCTGAGCTACAATAATCTACGGGCGCAGGCTGAGCCCTACGGCGCGTGGGTCTGGGAAAGCCAGGTGTCCTGGTATTGGGAGAAAGAGACCATGGATCTGAGGAACCAGGAGACGCTCTTCCTCGAAGCGCTCCAAGCTTTAGGCGAAGGTGAGACGGGGACTTCCTGGGCGGGGAGCCTGGATCCCGGGTCTGAGGGAGGAGGGGACGGCGGACCCCTGCTCCCGGGCCGCTCATCCGTGTGTGGGCACCCCAGGCCCCTTCACCATGCAGGGCCTGTTGGGCTGCGAGTTGGGCCCTGACAATGTCTCGGTGCCGGTGGCCAAGTTTGCCCTG
>NW_011494857.1:1271053-1276796 GCF_000754665.1 Bison bison bison
GAGTTCATGATGTTTGACCCCAAGCTGGGCATCTGGGATGGTGACTGGCCTGAGTCCCGGACTGTCAGTATCAAGTGGACGCAGCAGCCAGAGGCGGTCAACAAGGAGAAGACCTTCCTCCTCTACTCCTGCCCACACCGGCTGCTGGGGCATCTGGAGAGGGGCCGGGGCAACCTGGAGTGGAAAGGTGAGCAACCCCTGATCACTGCAGGCCCCCTCCATTCCCAGGGCCTCATCCTCTTCCCCAGCCTCTCCCCGTCGGCGCCCCTGACTCCAGTCCACCCTGCTCGCCCACAATCACGTCTCTGAGGGTCTTCCTCCACCCCTTGTGGTCCCCAGCCCCTCTCCTGCACACAGCCCTCCCTGGCTCCCAGAGCCTTCGGGGCACGGCTCAGGCCCCTGGCATTGCGATCCCACGTGGCATGGCCTCTGCCCCTCACCTCAGCCTCGCCTGTCTCCATCTGCCCCACTCAGCCAGACACAGTCACCCAGAGCCCCCTGAGCTCGCCCCAGCCCTCCCATTTCTCCACCTTTGCCAGTTTCTCTGGTGCCAGAGGCCACTGGTGTCAGGTTCCACTCTGGCCCTGAGGTTTTTCTCTCGCCTCCTTCAGACGCCCGCAGGACCTTATGTGACCTCCATTCCATCCATCACGTGTCACTCTGAGCTATAATTACAGGCATGTCTAGGGAATTCAAGGGCTGCAGTTTAGAGCTCTTTGTCCGCAGCCTCTGCAACATTGAGTTTCCTGCTTCTATCTCGGCCTCTCCTCCACCCAGGAGTCAGGTGAATGTTTTAAAACATAAATGAGCTCCCATCCCACCCATGCTTAAAACCAGACCACAGATTCACGCTAATCTTGGATGAAAATCCAAACTCGCCTCCGAGGCCTGCAAGCCCTGCATGGTCTGGCTGCTTTCCACCACTGTAATTTCACAATGCCCCCAGTGACACTGGACTTCTCCCTTTCCTCCAGTATGTCAGGTTCTTTCCTCCCTCAGGGCCTTTGCACCAGCTGTTCCTGCTGCCTTTTTTTTTTTTTTTTAATTAATTAATTTACTTTTGGCTGTGTCAGGTCATCATTGTGGCAACACTGCAGGCTTCTCTCTAGCTGTGGTGCCCAGATGCAGTTGCCTCACGGCATGTGGGATCTTAGTTCTCGGAGCAGGGATCAAACCCCTGTCCCCTGCATTACAAGGTGGATTCTTAATCTCTGGACCACCAGAGTAGTCCCCAGTGTTCCCTTTGCTTTTGATGCTCTTTCTTGGGCTCCGGCCAGGACTGGGTCCTTCTCATGCTAAAGGTTTGACCTTGAATGTCCACTCTTCAGTAGGGCCCTCCCTGGCTAAAGGGTGCCCCCCAGTCGTACCCCCATTATTGTCTCTCATGCCCCTGTTTTTTGTCCATTCATTCATTATAGCATCTTTCATTTTTTGTTGTTTTTTTTCTTGAGGTGTGACTTACCTATCTAAAGTACACTGCTCAGGGACTGTCCTGGTGGTTCAGTGGTTAAGACTCTGAGCTCCCAATGCAGGAGGCAAGGGTTCAATCCCTGGTCAGGGAAGTAGACCCACATGCCACACAGTGTGGCCAAAAAAAAAAGTACATGGCTCAATTTTTTTTTTTTGGCTGTGCTACTCAGGGATCAAACCTGTGCCTCCTGCATTGGAAGCACAGTCTTAACCACTGGCCACTAGGAAAGTCCCTGAACCTGGAATTTATCTGTCAAGAAGTTTTATATTATGGATTAAAATTTTTAAATAGTTATAGGACCACTACTCAATTGTAAAATTTCTTCTTGTGTCTGTTCGGGAACATTGTGTCTCTCAGGAATTTGTCAGGTTCATTTAAATTTCAAGTGTGCTGGCTTGAAATTTTTCATATCCTCTATCTATTGAATGACTGTAGGGCCTGTCTTATTTTCCCTCACCACACTTTCATAGCCTGTTTCCCTTTCATTTATTTTAAAAATATTTATTTTTGGCTGTGTCTGGCCTTAGTTGTGGATCTTCCCTTGTGGTGCTCGGGGTCTTCATTTTGACGAGTGGGCTTCTCTCTAATTGTAGGGCATGGGCTCGGTAGTTGCAGTGCTCAGGCTTAGTTGTCCTGCAGCATGTTGGATCTTAGTTCCCCAACCAGGGATCGAACCCATGTCTCCTGCATTGGAAGGCAAATTCTTAATCACTGGACCACCAGCAAAGTCCTCCCTTTCATTTACATATACACAAATAGTCATTTCTCTGGTAGCTCAGAGAATCTGGTGGTAAAAAATCTGCCTGCAATGCAGGAGACCTGGGTTCTTTGCCTGGGTTGGGAAGATCCCGTAGGGAAGGGAGTGGCTACTTCCGTATTCTTGCCTGGAGAGTCCCATGGACAGAGGAGCCTGATGGACTACAGTCCATGGGGTCACAGAGAGTTGGACACGACTGAGCAACTAACACACTCCTCTCATTAGAACACAAGCTCCATGAGGACAGGGACTTTTGTCTCTCTTGTTCACTGCTGTATCTCTAGTGTCTGGAAGAGTGCCTGGCACATCCCATGGTAGATGCGTGTGTCATTGTAGGAAGGACTGGAAGAGAGATGGATACCCTTGTGGTGGGCAGGTTGGATATCAGTACCCCTAAGAAGGCCTTTCCCCCTTTATCGTTATGTTCTCTAGGCTCAGGACAGCATAGTGCACGATCAGGTGTAGTATGGGGGCTTCCCAGGTGGCACAGTGGTAAAGAATCCACCTGCCAATGTAGGAGATGCAAGAGACGCAGGTTCGATCCCTGGGTCCGGAAGATCCCCTGGAGTAGGAAATGGCAACCTGCTCCAGTATTCTTGCCTGGAGAGTCCCATAGACAGAGGAACCTGGTGGACTACAGTCCATGAGGTCACAAAGAGTCAGACACGACTGAGCGACTGAGCACACAGCACAGAGCAGCACACGGCACATGGTGAGACCTGCTGGGTAGAGGGGGAGGAATGGAGGCCTCTCTCCATCTCTGCGCAACTCTGGGCCTGGTCCTGGGGGGTCCCTGGGCCTGGGGCTTAGGCCTGTCTGCCTGTTCGTCTGCAGAGCCACCCTCCATGCGCCTGAAGGCCCGACCCGGCAGTCCCGGCTTCTCTGTGCTCACCTGCAGCGCCTTCTCCTTCTACCCACCTGAGCTGAAGCTGCGCTTCCTGCGGAACGGGCTGGCCATTGGCTCTGGTGAGATAGACATGGGCCCCAACGGCGATGGCTCCTTCTACGCCTGGTCATCACTCACAGTCAAGAGTGGCGACGAGCACCACTACCGCTGCGTGGTGCAGCACGCGGGGCTGGCCCAGCCCCTCACGGTGGAGCTGGGTGAGGTCCTCCTGGGGAACTGTGCTCCCGACTTCCGGTTGTCTTTTCTCCCTCTGCTGCAGCAACCCTTCCTGAGTCTGACTGTTTTCTGCCCCACCGCTGCCAGTTCGTCCAAAGCCTGACAGCCTCTTGTCCTGCGTTGCTTGCCTCCCCACGTCTGAGTGCCTTCCATCCTGGTGCTGCTGGCCTCGTTGATTCTGGCCACTCGTTAACTGCTATGGGACGTCCTCCCTAAGTCTGACCACCTTCCGTCCTGCTGCTGCTAGTCTTCAGGGAGTCTGACCATTCGTTGTCTGCTGCTGCCAGGCCTCTATGAGTCTGATGTTTTACTGCTCTGTGCCCACCCCTCCTCTCCAAGTTGGAACACCGCCCACTCTGCTGCTACAGGTCCCTTGACCAGAGTGATTGAGACCCCTCTTGCTACAGCTGGTTCTTATATCCAACCTGGGGGCTTTCTAGATCTAGAACATCCTGGGAGTGGCCTTCCCTTTACCCACACCCACTCCCCACAACCTGGTGCTGGGATCTCTGGGGTTGGGAGGGACTGCGAACCCCCCGTCCCCTGTCCTGACTCAGATGTGGCGGAGGGTCCTTTAAATATCTCACAACATTGTCTGACTGCAGAATCACCAGCCAGGACCTCGGTGCCAGTGGTGGGGATCGTCATCGGCTTATTCCTGCTCCTGACAGTGGCTGCGGGAGGAGCTCTCCTGTGGAGAAGGATGAGGAAGGGGCTGCCAGGTGTGGGACAGGAAGAGGGAGGTGCCTCAGAGAGAGGGGTAGAGACCCCCTCCAAAATAGGGAGATTCATTCCTGCAGGGATAGAGGGGGACAGAGACCCAGAGAGAGATGGGGAGAAAGAAAACTGGAGGGGAGAAAGAGATTCAGAGGGGGATAGAAATCCATAGAGTAGGACAGAGACTGAAAAAGACACAGACACACACAAACAACACACACCACACACACACATACACACACACACGTGGGGAGGGGCAGGCAGAGACTTGGAGGATTTCAAAGTTTCTAATGATCTCCCCTGTCCCTCTTTTCTCAGCTCCTTGGATCTCTTTCCGTGGGGAGGATGTAGGGGCCCTCCTGCCCACTCCCGGCCTGTCCAAGGATGGTGAATCTTAGGATAAAAATGCATTCCCAGCAACTGCCGATCATCCCCCATCCTGGCTGTTACCAGCTAATGTCCTCAGGTCCTTTTCATGCTGTGAGACCTCCGGGAATCCTGGTATTTTTGAGCCTCCGGAAGGAGCCCGATGTCCTCCCTCTGGATTTCTCCTCCTGTGATCTGCCTCAGATCCCCCTCCTGATATATATGGTTCTTTTCCAGCTCCACATATAACATGGGTTTGGGCCCGAATCGTTGTGTTCTCATCGTTTCGACTTTTTTAGGGAATTGCGAGGGGGGATAAATGGTGTAAGCCTTGGGCTTCAAATCTCTCCTGAGGCTAACTTGTTGCCATGGTGGAATTTGCCAACTTTATATACCAAGTCATGTATTTTTAATGAATAAATTTCACAAATATTTACTGGATGTTTGTGCCAGGCATTTTGAGGAATTCTTGGCTGGAGTCTGATCTGACTTCTTGGTGTAGCAGAAGAGGTGTTCCCTCCTTGAGGGAAAGGAAAGCCTCCTCTGGCTCCTAGGTTCCCTTCCTAAAACCTGCGGACAAAGGGAAAGAGATAAAAATACATCTCCCGTGAGGCTTTGAAGCTAGAGCAACTGGAGGTGGTCGGGCAGGGCGCCCCGACGCCTGCCGGGAGTTGTAGTTCCCCCGACCGTGTCTCTCCGGAGTTGCCCACTTCGCCGTCACCGGGAAGGGGCGGGGCCGAGCCTCGCGGGGCCGCGCTTTCCTTTGTGGACGTGGCGAGGGGCGCCCTTGGTCCGCCTACTCTCTTTGACCCCGCCCCGTAAGGTCCTCAAGAGCGCTCATTGGCTGGGGGGCGGGGCCTCTGCACTTCAGGAGGCGGGGCCTGACTGGAGAGCCGCCAAATTGGGCATCTTTTTGGAGAACCCAGGGTGGAACGTAGAGAGCGAAGTGAAGCTATCTGACCCGGTAAAGGGAGGCGGAGGCGGGTGGCCTGTCCAGGGAGGACGGTTTGGGTCCGCTTGGGTGGAGGATTGGGGACCAGGCTGAAAGCGATGCCCGGGAACCTGCAAGATTTCTCTCTGGCCACGACCCTGCCCTGAACTACGCGTGGGAAGTGCGCCACGTCTCCCGCTTGAATCCTACCCTCTTGGGGTACTTCTCTGGGACTTCCTCAGAGGATTCAGTCCCCACAGCTAGTTAACCTCTGAGAATCCTGCCTTCCTTTCCCCCTTCCTGTCCCTTCTTGAGGCCCAAACTTTGCAACCAGCTACCAGCACTCTGTCCTGTCCTGGATCCCCACCCCCCACCCCC
>NW_011494857.1:1276896-1290029 GCF_000754665.1 Bison bison bison
CTTCCCACTTGAATTTCAGTTTCCTCGTGTCTTTCCCATCCCCTCTCTGTTCTTTCCTCTGTGACCCTGACTCCTAGCCTCCGCCACTCCTCAGGGACTGATGATGTGGCCACCCTCACTTCTGCTGCTGCTGTTACTGCTCAGGCGTGGAGCCCAGGGGAAGCCATCTCCTGACGCCGGCCCTCATGGCCAGGGGAGGGTGCACCACGCGGCCCCCCTGAGCGAAGCCCCTCATGATGACGCTCACGGGAACTTCCAATACGATCATGAGGCTTTTCTGGGACGAGAAGTGGCCAAGGAATTTGACCAACTCACTCCAGAGGAAAGTCAAGCTCGTCTGGGGTAGGAGAGAGATGGAGGGGAAGGAGGATAGTAATTTTCAAGAGGGAGGTTAGGGGAGCCTTCAGTGAGAAGGTGATATTTGAGCCACGTGGGTATATGGGGGAATAACATTCAGGCAGAGGGAACTGTAAGTGCAAAGGCCCTGAGGCAGGAGGGGGAATGATGTGCCTGGTGTATCTGAAAAAGGGAGAGGTCTATGTGACTGGAACCCAGTGAGCAGAGAGAGAAAGTAGGAGGTAGTAGCGGAGAGAAGAGAGAGAGATCAGGTTGTGCAGGGCCTTTGGGGCCCCAGTGAGATGAGAGCTATGGAATGGCTCTGAAGGAGGAGGTGAGCCAACTTTGATTTTAACAGGATCCCTCTGGTTGCCATGCAGGGAACAGACTATAGGGAGCAAGAAGTAGAGAGCCCATTGAGGAAGGGACTGCAGTCTTCCAGGTGGGAGATAAGAGACCAGGGTATCCTGACTCAGGGTGGAGATAGCCGTAGTGGTCAGCTATGCTGACTGAAATGTTGTGCATGGATGGAGTTGGATGAAGTAGGCTAATGTGTTTGTGGTCGCGCTTACTACAATGCCCAGCACCGTTCAAAGGGCTTACCAGGCTTAACTCATTTAATCCCAACATCCTCAGTCTGAGGTATGTTCTATTATGTATTCCCATTTTACAGAGGGGGAAACTAAAGCACAGAGAGGTTATATGACGTGTCCACAGTCACACGGCCAGCAAGAAGAGGCAGCAGGATTTGAATCTTAAGTCTGGCTCTAGAGTCCGAGCTCTTAACCACAGCTCGAACCTCTGGGTAGCCGGAGCAGAGCAGAGACAACATAACGCTGGAGGGACGGGTCAGCGACCTAGGCAGAGCCATCTCAAATTGGATTCTGGGGACTGGGTCAAGGGGCTTTGGGATGGAGACAGGAAGAAGGGCTCCGTCAGCGGTCGGGCGAGGACACAGACCAATGACGGGACGTTACCAGGGATGGGACTTGGGAACCGACAGGCGTGGCCTGAGAGAAGGGGCATGAGGTGGTGGCCTAAAGGGGCTTGACCTGAGACAGAGAGGTGTGCAGGATCAGGCTGGAGTTCGGAGAGGAGTGGATGAAGGCCGAGCCCGCCGTGTTGGGGGTGACAGTCATAGGGCAAAGCCTGATAACGGCTAGGAAAAACCAGGCGCAAGAGGAGCATACCTCGGGACTGCAGGGCTATTGGCCTGAGATAGACCCGCGCGGCCAGGGAGGGGGCGGGGAAGAGGGCGGAGCTAGAGGGGCTAGCGGGCCAGGAGATTGGCGGAGCCAGGGAAGGGGGCGGGCCAGAGACGGGGAGCGGTCCGGACCGCGTGTTGCCGTGGCAGTCGGAGTTCAGAGTGAATCTTGGGACAGGGAATCTGCGGGCGATGGGCGCGGTGTGATTCCCTGCCCTCCGTCCCCTCCCAGCTCTTTCAAGTGAGAGATGGAACGTGCGCAGGGTTGAGAGGTGGGGCCAAAGTGGGGGGTTGGCCCGGGGTGGTCATGGGTCCTTCCCCCACGCCGGCTAGTTGTAGAGCGGAGCGCCAGCCACAGGCCCGCTGCATCTCGGCAGAGAGGTTATCGCCTTTGGGAGCGGAGCCTGGATTGAGAGGGCGGAGCCCTAAGATGGGAGTGGTCCTGGGATTGACAGACTCCTCCCCCCGGTTTGCCGGCGGCGACAGCATTTTCAGTCCTATATGGGGTTGTGTCTCCAGTGTCTAGAAGAAGGCGGGACCCGGGGTGGGCGGGGTCCGAGACTGACGTGCGCCCACTCCGGCTCGCAGGCGCATCGTGGACCGCATGGACCGCGCCGGGGACGGGGATGGCTGGGTGTCGCTGGCCGAGCTCCGCTCGTGGATTGCACACACGCAGCAGCGGCACATACGGGACTCAGTGAGCGCGGCCTGGAACACGTACGACACAGACCGCGACGGGCGTGTGGGTTGGGAGGAGCTGCGCAACGCCACCTACGGCCACTATGAGCCGGGTACGCGGCGAGAACCGACCCCTGGTCCCCTCACACACCGTGACCCCGACATTTGTGACACCTTCATCCTGAGAACCTCAAGCCACGTTAACCAGATCCCTAACCTTTGACTTCTGACCCTTGACCAGGGCCCACCCCCAATCCCTGATCTCTGGTTTCTCATTCTGACATCCACTGGGGACCTCAGTTTCTTGACCAGGGACATCTAACCGCCGGAGCCCTATCAACCTGACCTTTGACCTCTGACTTCTCATCCTGAGAACCCCAAAGCCATTTCCTCTGCCTCTGCCTCTGAATTTCCGCCTATCATCACCAGGCCCAAGCCCTCTGACCCAACATGGCTCTTATCCTCTGGCACCTGAACCCTCACCCCAGCCCCCCTCCAGACTTCTTCACATACCCTCAGGGGTATCGTTCCACACTCAGAGCTGACCCTGACCTTCCTTTGCTCACAGTCTCCCATGACTCCCCAGGGTCCTCAGGCTCACCCAACCTCAGCCCCACATCAGCCCCACCTCAGCCAACCTTCCACTTTCAATTTTATGCATTTTCTGTCCCAGCTAAATGGATCTTCTGCAGTTCCCCTGAACTCACCATGCTCTGCAAACCTCTGTACTCTGCACATATCATTTCCTTTGCTGAAAATGCTCTTCCCTTCCTCTGTTCCCAGCAAGCTGAGTCAGTAAACTGCACCAGAGTGTGACTTCAGGGCCCAGAGGGCCAGTGTCAACTCACAGTCCATCCTTCCTGACTGCATAACCTTGGGCAAGTGATTTCCTCTCTCTGAGAGTCAGTTTTCTTCATAAAGTGAGGACAAACAAAATAACTCACTGTAGTCGCTTCTTGGGAGAATGAATTGCAGTTTGTAGATAAAGAGCTTAGCACATCATCAGGTCTCACTACAAGGTTAATTACTGTTAATTATTATTAATCGGTGGAGGTCTCCCTGCCGTGATTCCCCTGAGTTAGATCCCTCTATCTTAAAGCCCAGTCCACCAAAACCCCTCCTTCCCCAGGTGAAGAATTTCATGATGTGGAGGATGCGGAGACTTACAAGAAGATGCTGGCTCGGGACGAGCGGCGTTTCCGGGTGGCTGACCAGGATGGGGACTCAATGGCCACTCGGGAGGAGCTGACGGCCTTCTTGCACCCTGAGGAGTTCCCTCACATGCGGGACATTGTGATTGCTGTGAGTGGGGCCTGAGGAATCCGGCTTCTTACCTCCCTTCCCGGGACCTAGGCTTCTGACGCCAAGACTTGCGTCCCAGCGTTTACCTTGGGGGCCCCAGTGCCCACCCTCCACCCCCTAGTGTCTAATATCTCCTAATCTGGCCTCTCCCTTACTTTTCTTTTTTTAATATTTATTTATTTATTTGGCTGCACTGGGTCTTTGTTGCTGCACATGGGATCTTTAGTTGTGTCCTGAAAACTCTTGGTTGTGGTATGTGGGATCCCATTCCCCGACCAGGGATTGAATGCATGTCCCCTGCATTGGGAGCATGGATTTTTGGCCACTGGGCCACCAGAGAAGTCCCTGGCCTCCCCCTTTCTGTGCTCACATTTGGGATCCAAGCACCCAGGCTACCTTCAGAAAATCACCCCCCTCCATAACTGCCTTAGAGGAGACCCTGTCCAAGCTGAATCCCAGGAAAATTCCGACCCTAGACATGGAGTGTCCACTCTGAGGCCATTTCTGCTTGCCCCCCATCTTCTATTACTTTATGATTTTTTTTTTTTTGCCAACTCTGTCTGTATTCTAGAGTGACAGGATTTTTTTTTTCTCTTCTCTCTCTTTTTTTTTTCCACTAGACTTTAATCTCTAGAGCCATTTTAGGTTCATAGCAAAGTTGAATGGAAAGTCCAGACATTTCCCCTGTCCCCCTGCCCATGCTAGGGGTAGTTAAATTCTTCCACCTGTTCCACCTGGTGGGGGTTTCAGTATCTTTATTACATTAGACATCTCAAAGGATATTGCTCAGAATATTTTTTTAGTATTTATTTTTATGTATTGGGCTGCGCTGGGTCTTAGTTGTGGCATGCAAACTCTTTTTTAAAAATTAATTTATTACGTTTATATTTGGTGGTGCTGGGTCTTCAGTGCTGTGTAGACTTTTCTCTAGTTGCGGTGAGCAGGTCCATTGTCTGCTTGCGGTGAGCAGGCTTCTCATTGCTTCTCTTGTTGTGGAGCGTGGATGTGTGGGCTTCGGTTGTTGAGGCTCCCGGGCTCTAGGCAGGCAGATTCTTTACCACTGAGCCACCAGGGACACCCTCATGCAAACTCTTGGTTGTAGCATGTGGGATCTAGTTCCCCATCCAGGGATCGAACCCGGGTCCCCTGCATTGAGAGTGCAGAGTCTTGGCCCCTCGACCACCAGGGACGTCTCTATGGCTCAGAATATTATCTACAGCTCTTGAGAGGAACTTAACCACCAAACTCCTATTATTTTGTCCTGTTTGACTGCTTTCCTATGTTTCTGCATTTTCTCAGCCCCGATGCCTCTTTCTCCCCAGGAAACCCTGGAGGATCTGGACAGGAACAAAGACGGCTACGTGCAAGTGGAGGAGTACATTGGTGAGTGGGCCAAACTCTCCCCCCGAGGATGCCTGTCCTCTCCCCAGCCAAGGGTAGCAGCTGATCCGTATCAGCCGTTAGAACAAAGACCCTCTGGAGTGGAGGCTGCCAGAATCCATTCACCCAAACGCTCACGGAGCATCAGCTGTGGGTCAGGCCTGGGGGGCCTTTACCGATGATGTATACTTGCTGGGTTTGGGCACATTTTTTTTTAATTATGTATTTTTCTATTTATTTTTGGCGGTGCTGGGTCTTTGTGGCTGTGTAGACTTTTCTCTAGTTGCGGAGAGCGTGGGGGCTACTCTCTAGTTGCGGTGCACGAGCTTCCTATTGCGGTGGCTTCTCTTATTATCGAGCACAGGCTGTAGGGCATGGGGGCTTCACTAGCTGCGTCACAAAGGCTCTAGAGCTCAGGCTCAGTAAATGTGGTGCACAGGCTTAGTTTCCTCGGGGCATATGGGATCTTCCCAAATCGGGAATCAGACCTATGACTCCTGCACTGGCGAGCAGATTCTTTACCACTGAGCCACCAGGGAAGCCCTCCAGCAAATCTTGATCAAACACCCACTGGGTGCCAGGCCCAGAAAACATTTGTTGACTTCCTTTGGTGTGCCAGACCAGAAAAGCGTGTATCAAGCACCTACCGTGCGCCTCAGTTTCCTCATCTTGTAAATGGAGATAATAGACCACCTACCATGTAGGAGCTATATATATAGTCAACCCAAATGCCCATCAATGGATGAATGGGTAAACAGGAGGGGATCCAGCCAGGCCATGGAATACTGTTCAGCTGTAAAAAAGAATGAAGCACCATCCATATAACAATGTGGATCAACCTCGAGAACATCAGGCCAAGTGAAAGAAGCAGACATAAAAAGCCACATCGTACGTGATCCCATTTATCTGAAATGTCTAGAGTAGGAAAATCCATTGTGATAGAAATCAGATAATTGGTTTCCAGGGGGCTGGAGGGAGGGAGGAATAGGGAGTAACTCCCGAATGGGCACAGGTGTCTTTTGGGGAAATGAAGATGTTCTGGAACTAGAGGGAGGGGGTGACTGCACACTGAGAATGTGCTAAGTGTCACTAATGGTGAATCTTAGGTTGTCGGCTTTTTACCACAATTCCAAGAAAAACAAAAAGAACCCCATGTAACTTCCAGTTATTGTGGTCATCATTTCCCATAAGAAATGATGACTGGGACTTCTCTGGGGGTACAGTGGTTAGGACTGGGCGCTTTCACTTCCATGGCCACAGGTTCAGATCATGGTTGGGGAACTAAGATTCTGCAAGCCGTGAGGTGTGGCAGGAAAAAAGAAAAGCCTGAAGGTTAACTGGGTAATTGTGTGCCCAGCACCTGCTCCATTATTTTTTTCCCCTGCTTGCTCCATCTTTGATGACATCTCTAAGACAGCTCCCTGGTTCAAACCCTGAGGAGAAGAAAGCATTCTGTCCTAATTATGGTGGCTTTGTGTCTGGTATAAAAAAAGACTTGTCTGTTTGTAATGTCTTCCAGATCTATCTGTGGGCCCTTGGGGTGAAGGGTTTTGCAAACATTTACAAATGATTGCCACAAAGGAGGGGCTCCTAGAATCTTGAGGGATGTTCTGGATGTGGTGAGCTGTTCATAGTGTAGATTCAGAAGATCACCTATAAAAATTTTCACTCATTCTTCCTTCACATTCCTCCCCCACATGAGCACCTACCATGTGCCAAGCAGTGCACACTCTTGTGTCACGGGTGTATCAACCAAGTGGATGGATGATTCAGTCAATCAAACGACCAATCCATCAGTGCAGTCAGTTTCAAGTGTAGCATAGGGATCACTGGAGAAGGGCATGGCAACCCACTCCAGTATTCTTGCCTGGAGAACCCCATGAACAGAGGAACCTGGTGGGCTACAGCCCATGGGGTCTCAAAGAGTCAGATACGACTGAAGCAACTTAGCACTCACAGCATGCATGCATAAGGGATCAGCTGTAAATCAGGTTTGTTCCTAATCAGATTTAAACAGAAGAGGAAATTAAGGCAAAGGACAGTGAAAGGCCCGGGATCCGGAAATGTCAGAACCAGGCTGGGAGGTCCCGGGAACCGCCCCTGATGTCACCCCCTCTCGCCCCCGACTCCCCCATCCCAGCTGACCTGTACACGGCGGAGCCCGGGGAGGAGGAGCCGGCCTGGGTGCAGACCGAGCGGGAGCAGTTCCGGGACTTCCGGGATCTGAACAAGGACGGGAAGCTGGACGGGAGTGAGGTGGGCCACTGGGTGCTGCCCCCCGCCCAGGACCAGCCCCTGGTGGAGGCCAACCACTTACTGCATGAGAGCGACACGGACAAGGTGCGCGGACGGGGCCAGCTGGCGGGTGGGTGGGATGCGCAGAAATGACCAAAACCCGGGCCTGGGGCTTTGGGGTTCTTGTTTGCAGAAAAGAAGAGGGACAGAAAGTTTGAGATGGGGAGGGAGAAGAGGGGGGGACAGGGACTTAGAGGGCGATGGAGATAGGGAGGCCATCCTTAGTTTCAGGGACGAGCCTCCCGGATGGGGTCCATTGCCAGTCCCCTGACCTCTGACCCCCTCAGGACGGGCGTCTGAGCAAGGCTGAGATCCTGGGCAACTGGAACATGTTCGTGGGCAGCCAGGCCACCAACTACGGCGAGGATCTGACACGGCACCACGACGAGCTCTGAGCCCCGTGAGCCCACTGCCGCCTCGTCGCCCCACGGGCTGACCTGGGGCGCCCCAGTGGCCAGGCCCCCACCTGTCCAGCCCTGCAGGAGGTGACACCGACCTCAGCGTCCCCCTGCCCCTGGGCGCCCCACGGACTCACCACTGGGTCAACTTCTTTCCCTGAGACACTGCAGCCCCTCCCAGCTCCCCAAAGGGGCTCACAGGCCCAAATGATGAGATGAGGGATCACCCCTTTCTCACTGGCAGAGTCTCCCAGCCCAGACCAAGGCCCCCCGACATCAGGCTCAGCCTCCAAAGGCCTCCACTAACCCCCCAGCTCCAAATCTGAGCCTCATCCCACACAATGGAGAAACACACCCCTGGGTGCCCTGAACTTGCCCCCAGCACCTGCCCAAAGGATGTCTCTTCTCTGCCAGGGAGGCAATAAAATCCAGTGCTGGGGCCTCAGCTGCGTGTCTCTCTGAAGGGGGGACAGGGGCCTCGGGGGCTGTGACTGGAAGAGGAACGTGTTGGGAGTTGGGGGACTGCTGTGGGCTGAAGGAAGGGACTAGGCATTTGAAGAGGGGGCTCTAGGGGGTGCGCAGGGTTTGAGGTTGTTCCTTAAATTATACATAATGACCCATCTCGGGGAACCCTGCCTCCCAGGTTATTGTTCGGTTGCTCAGTCGTGTCTGACTCTTTGCCACCCCATGGACTACAGCATGCCAGGCTTCCCTGTCCTTCACTGTCTCCCAGAGATTGCTCAAACTCATGTCTATTGAGTTGGTGATGCCATCCAACCATCTCATCCGCTATCATCTCCTTCTCCTGCCCTCAGTCTTTCCCAGCATCAGGGTCTTTTCTAGTGAGTCAGCTCTTTGCATCAGTGGCCAAAGTATTGGAGCTTCAGCTTCAGCATCAGTCCTTCCAATGAATATTCAAGATTCATTTCCTTTAGGACTGACTAGTTTGATCTCTTTGCAGTCCAAGGGACTCTCCAGAGTCTTCTCCAGCACCACATTTTGAAAGCATCAATTCCTCAGTGCTCAACCTTCTTTATGGTCCAACTCCCACATCCATACATGACTACTGGAAAAGCCATAGCTTTGACTAGACGGACTTTTGTCAGCAAAGGGATGTCTCTGCTTTTTAATATGCTCTCTAGGGTTGTCATAGCCTCCCAGATACTGAGCATTAAGCCAGAATACCTGTGTAACTCATGGGAAACCTACCTAGGTTCACCTGTGGGTGATTGTGGGAAGGAAGAAATGAACACATCCCCTCCAGGCTCTGACCCAGAACCCGGACCTGCTCTCTCCCCTCTTAGTATAAAAGAAGTCTGAATTCTAACTCAGAGAAAATGGTTCTTTGAGACACACTAGTCCACCACCTTCTTGGTCTGCTGACTTTGTGAATAAAGTCACTATTCTTTGCCCTGACAACTCATCTCTGATTTATTGGCCTGTTGTGGGAGGAGCAGTACCAGTTTTGGCAAAGCCAACTGGGAACCTCCTTGCTCCTAGCCAACCCACCCCTGTTAGGGAATTTTGGGGTAAATCCCTAGCAGCTGTGAGACCACTTGTCCTGAGGATCTTCCCTTCAGAATCCCCCAAAGCAACACCAGCTGCCCCATCGCTTGGCAGTTGGAGCAAGAAATTGACCTGTGGGAGCCGCTGGGTTCCATACAACAGGGCAAGTCATTTCCGGAGGAAACTTTTCTTCCAGGTGGGGCTTTTTCCCTCCAGAATAAGCCAGTTTGTTTTGTGTTGAAGTGGGGTACCCTGTTGGAGAGAGGCAATGATTGCTGAACTTTTCCCTGAATTGTGAACCGGTTTGTCTGATGCTGGCGTTTGTGTGTGCTGTGTGCGTTTTATTTTTTCTTGTGTTTCTGTCTCTGCAAATTGAGGAATGTTCCGACTATCCCTAAAGAAAACCCTCTAGGGCACATCTTGGGTAGATGATCTGATTACAGCTACAAACCCATGACTGAGAGGCACATAATACTTAATGCGTAACAATGTGTGACCACAGTACCTGTTAGGATCTCCACAAGAGGGTTGGGGAGGGGTCATCTTGGGACTTTGTGCCCCGTGTACCATCACCTTTGCTGTGTTAATTCCATCATCTGCAGTCTCCTGGGTCATTGGTCTGGATACAGCAGCTCTCCAAGGAGTCACATTGCCCAGGGGTTGAGTTGATGGTTCTTGTGATACGTAAAACCTCGAGGCCAAACTTGAGGATTTATTTAGAGTTCTGCTTGTGGTCTGGGGTTTTTAATTTCATTTTGCTTTGGTACCATTTCTTTATTTACACACTGATGTCAAATGGAGGAAAGGAAGACAGACACAGATACACATATACAGACACACTTGCTGATACACACACAAACACCTGTCCATCCCTGTCCCAAACTGGGAGAAGAGAAAGGTTTTACTTGGATCCTAAAATCACTAAAGGAATTATCCCAGAATTCAGCCCACTTGGTGGATGCCAAGGCCAAAAGTCATCTTTTAATGGTTAGAGATGCTCAATTGCTATGTATGGTTTTACAGGAGTCTTTGAATGGCTCTGTAGCTATTCTGTGGTGAAGCAAGGAAGAGTAATGGAATTATCTAGGTGCAAGCATTTGTATATGACATCAGGGTGAGAAAAAGACAGTCGTCACTTAATGGTAATAGAAACCCAAGAGAATATCTATCACACAGGAAGAAAAGGAAGGGAGCGAGTTAACACAGAGTTGACACAAAGTCAGTCTGTCCACTGAGGATCAGCACATAGGCTTTACTCAAATGCCTTAAGCTGTGGGAAATTTCAGATACCAGCTTGTGCATGTGGACAGTTTTTTTTTTCAGGACAAGTGGAGGCATTTCCCACCCAGACAGAAAAAGCCTCTGAAGTGGTGAAAACCCTCCTTAAAGAAATTATTCCCCAATTAAGATTACCTTACAGCCTTCAATTTTCTTGGGCTCCAAAATCACTGCAGATGTTGACTGCAGCCATGAAATTAAAGACACTTTCACTTTGGGGGGGAAAAAAAATGACAAACCTAGACAGCATATTGAAGAAGGCAATGGCACCCCACTCCAGTACTCTTGCCTGGAAAATCCCATGGATGGAGGAGCCTGGTAGGCTGCAGTCCATGGGGTCGCTAAGAGTTGGACACGACTGAGCAACTTCACTTTCACTTTTCACCTTCGTGCATTGGAGGAGGAAATGGCAACCCACTCCCGTGTTCTTGCCTGGAGAATCTCAGGGACGGCGGGGCCTCGTGGGCTGCCGTTTATGGGGTCGCACAGAGTCAGACATGACTGAAGCGACTTAGCAGCAGCAGCAGCAGCAGCAGACAGCATATTAAAAGTCAGACATCACTTTGCTGATGAAAGTTCATATAGCCAAAGCTCTGCAAGGAAATCCAACCAGTCCATCCTAAAGGAGATCAGTCCTGGGTGTTCATTGAAAGGACTGATGCTAAAGCTGAAACTCCAATACTTTCGCCACCTCATGCGAAGAGTTGACTCATTGGAAAAGACTCTCATGCTGGGAGGGATTGGGGACACGAGGAGAAGGGGACAACAGAAGATGAGATGGCTGGATGGCATCACTGACTCGATGGACGTGAGTTTGAGTGAACTCCGGGAGTTGGTGATGGACAGGGAGGCCTGGAGTGCTGTGATTCATGGGGTCGCAAAGACTCGGACACGACTGAGTGACTGAACTGAACTGAACTGAACTGAATGGTTTTTCCAGTAGTCATGTACCGATGTGAGAGAATATAAAGAAGGCTGAGTGCTGAAGAACTGATGCTTTCGAATTGTGGTGCTGAAGAAGCCTCTTGAGAGTCCCTTGGACTGCAAGGGGATTAAACCAGCCCATCTTAAAGGAAATCAGTCCTGAATATTCACTGGAAGAACTGATGCTGAAGCTGAAGCTCCAGTACTTTGGTCACCTGATGCGAACAGCTGACTCATTGGAAAAGATCCTGATGCTGGGAAAGACTGAAGGCAAAAGGAGAAGAGGGTGGCAAAGGATGAAATGGTCAGATAGCATCACTGACTCAATGGATGTGAGTTTGAGCAAACTCTGGGAGATAGTGAAGGACAGGGAAGCCTGGTATGCTGCAGTCCATGGGGTGGCAAAGAGTTGGACACGACTTAGCAACTGAACAACAACTTCCTTCAAAGGGACAGTGTCCTTGCTCTTGTCTCCAGTGTAACCAAACATATCTAAAGGATTACAAATCAATTGGAAAGTATATTCGTCCTGGAGATTACAATTAACAGGAAAAACTGAGAAAATGAATCCTATGTTAAAGAGGAGCATTAGTAAAATATGTCATGAGACTAATTTAACTTTGGGTTAGGCCTAGACAGTAATTGTTTTGTCTTACCCAGAGTTTATAATTGTTACCTGTTGGAGGGTTGGAATTTTTTAATCTCTGTGGCTCAAAGCTTTTAATTATAACACACTGCCCCCTAGTGGCGGAAGGTGGAGACTCTGTTTAGGAAGTTCAGTTCACTTCAGTTGCTCAGTTGTGTGCGACCCTTTGTCACCCCATGGACTACAGCATGCCAGGCTTCCCTGTCCATCACCAACCCCCAGAGCTTGCTCAACCTCATATCCATGGAGTCAATGATGCCATCCAACCATCTCATCCTCTGTCGTCCCCCTTCTCCTCCGCCTTCAATCTTTCCCAGCATCTGGGTCTTTTCTAATGAGTTAACTCTTTGCATCAGGTGGCCAAGTATTGAAGCTTCAGCATCAGTCCTTCTGATGAATATTCAGGACTGATTTCCTTTAGGATGGACTGGTTGCATCTCCTTGCATTCTAAGGCACTCTCAAGAGTCTTCTGCAACATCACAGTTCAAAAGCATCAATTCTTCGGCCCTCAGCTTTCTTTATGGTCCAACTCTCACATCCATACATGACTACTGGAAAAGCCATAGGTTTGACTAGATGGACCTTTGTCAGCAAAGTAATGTCTCTGCTTTTTAATATGCTGTCTAGGTTGGTCATAGCTTTTCTTCCAAGGAGCAAGTGTCTTAATTTCATGGCTGCAGTTACCATCTGCAGTGATTTTGAAGCCCAAGGAAATAAAATCTGTCACCGTTTCCATCATTTCCCCATCTGTTTGCCATGAAGTAATGGGTCAGATGCCATGATCTTAGTTTTTTGAATGTTGAGTTTTAAGTCAGCTTTTTCACTCTCCTCTTTCACTTTCACCAAGAGGCTCTTTAGTTCCTCTTCACTTTTGACCAAAAGGGTGGTGTCGTCTGCATATCTCAGGTTATTGGTACTTCTCCCGTATAGGAAGGAGTAGGGCAGATTTGTAGCTTTTTGAGAACTGCATGGCTACTTGATGCAAAGAGAAGAACCGACTTATTGGAAAAGACCCTGATGCTGGGAAAGATTGAGGGCAGGAGAAGGGGGTAACAGAGGATGAGATAGTTGGATGGCATCACCAACTCAATGGACATGAGTTTGAGACTGCTCCAGGAGATAGTGAAGGGCAGGGAAGCCTGGCGTGCTGCAGTTCATGGGGTCACAGAGTCAGACACAGCTGAG
>NW_011494857.1:1290129-1290918 GCF_000754665.1 Bison bison bison
CTTTTTTTTTTTTAATCAAAACAATAGACATAGCAACAAATTTGTAGGGAACAAATTATGATTAAAAGCTGCCCAGGGACTTCCCTGGCGGTCCAGCTGTTGAGATGCCACACTTCCAAGGCAGGTGGCTTTAATTAGTCACTACCCAATTCCCTCCTCCCTTCAGTCACTCAGTCGTGTCCGACTCTTTGTGACCCCATGGACTTCAGCACTCCAGGCCTCCCTGTCTATCACCAGCTCCCGGAGTTTACTCAAACTCATGTCCATTGAGTCAGTGATGCCATCCAACCATCTCATCCTCTGTCACCCCCTTCTTGTCCTGCCCTCAATCTTTCCCAGCATCAGGGTCTTTTCAAATGAGTCAGTTCTTCACAAACCATTCAATATCACAGTAATCCAAGCCTATGCTGAAGAAGCTGAAGTTGAACAGTTCTATGAAGACCTACAAGACCTTTAAGAACTAACACCCCAAAAAGATGTCCTTTTCATTATAGGGGACTGCAATGCAAAAGTAGGAAGTCAAGAAACACCTGGAGTAACAGGCAAATTTGGCCTTGGAGTGCAGAATGAAGCAGGGCAAAAGCTAATAGAGTTTTGCCAAGAGAACGCACTGGTCATAGCAAACACCCTCTTCCAACAACACAAGAGAAGACTCTACACATGGACATCGCCAGATGGTCAACACCGAAATCAGACTGATTATATTCTTTGCAGCCAAAGATGGAGAAGCTCTATACAGTCAGCAAAAACAAGACCAGGAGCTGACTGTGGCTCGGATCATGAACTCCT
>NW_011494857.1:1291018-1292340 GCF_000754665.1 Bison bison bison
GAGCTTCACAACCCAGATAATCACAATGGTGTGATCATTCACCTAGAGCCAGACATCCTGGAATGTGAAGTCAAGTGGGCCTTAGGAAGCATCACTATGAACAAAGCTAGTGGAGGTGATGGAATTCCAGTGGAGCTATTTCAAATCCTGAAAGATGATGCTGTGAAAGTGCTGCACTCAATATGCCAGCAAATTTGGAAAACTCAGCAGTGGCCACAGGACTGGAAAAGGTCAGTTTTCATTCCAATCCCAAATAAAGGCAATGCCAAAGAATGCTCAAATTACCACACAATTGCACTCATCTCACACGCTAGTAAAGTCATGCTCAAAATTCTCCAAGCCAGGCTTCAGCAATATGTGAACCGTGAACTTCCAGATGTTCAAGCTGGCCTTACAAAAGGCAGAGGAACCAGAGATCAAATTGCCAACATCCGCTGGATCATGAAAAAAGCAAGAGAGTTCCAGAAAAACATCTATTTCTGCTTTATTGACTATGCCAAAGCCTTTGACTGTGTGGATCACAATAAACTGTGGAAAATCCTGAAAGAAATGGGAATACCAGACCACCTGACCTGCCTCTTGAGAAACCTATATGCAGGTCAGGAAGCAACAATTAGAACGGGACATGGAACAGACTGGTTCCAGATAGGAAAAGGAGTACATCAAGGTTGTATATCGTCATCCTGCTCATTTAACTTATATGCAGAGTACATCATGAGAAATGCTGGGCTGGAAGAAGCACAAGCTGGAATCAAGATTGCCGGGAGAAATATCAATAACCTCAGATATGCAGATGACACCACCCTTATGGCAGAAAGTGAAGAGGAACTCAAAAACCTCTTGATGAAAGTGAAAGAGGAGAGTGAAAAAGTTGGCTTAAAGCTCAACATTCAGAAAACTAAGACCATGGCATCTGGTCCCATCGCTTCATGGCAAAGAGATGGGGAAACAGTGGAAACAGTGTCAGACTTTATTTTTGGGGGCTCCAAAATCACTGCAGATGGTGATTGCAGCCATAAAATTAAAAGACGCTTACTCCTTGGAATGAACGTTATGACCAACCTAGATAGCATATTGAAAAGCAGAGATGTTATTTTGCCAACAAAGGTCTGTCTAGTCAAGGCTATGGTTTTTCCAGTGGTCATGTATGGATGTGAAAGTTGGACTGTGAAGAAAGTTGAACGCCGAAGAATTGATGCTTTTGAACTGTGGTGTTGGAGAAGACTCTTGAGAGCCCCTTGGACTGCAAGGAGATCCAACAGTCCATCCTAAAGGAGATCAGTCCTGGGTGTTCATTGGAAGGACTGATGTTGAAGTTGAAC
>NW_011494857.1:1292440-1293069 GCF_000754665.1 Bison bison bison
TCTACACATGGACATCGCCAGATGGTCAACACCGAAATCAGACTGATTATATTCTTTGCAGCCAAAGATGGAGAAGCTCTATACAGTCAGCAAAAACAAGACCAGGAGCTGACTGTGGCTCGGATCATGAACTCCTTATTACCAAATTCAGACTTAAATTGAAGAAATGGGGAAAACCACTAGATTATTCAGGTATGACCTAAATCAAATCCCTTATGATTATACAGTGGAAGTGAGAAATAGATTTAAGGGACTAGATCTGATAGTGCCTGATGAACTATGGACAGAGGTTCCTGACATCGTACAGGAGACAGGGATCAAGACCATCCCCATGGAAAAGAAATGCAAAAAAGCAAAATGGCGGTCTGAGGAGTCCTTACAAATAGCTGTGAAAAGAAGACAAGTGAAAAGCAAAAGAGAAAAGGAAAGATATAAGCATCTGAATGCAGAGTTCCAAAGAAGAGCAAGGAGAGATAAGAAACCCTTCCTCAACGATGAATACAAAGAAATAGAGGAAAACAGCAGAATGGGAAAGACTAGAGATCTCTTCAAGAAAATTAGAGATACCAAGGGAACATTTCATGCAAAGATCGGCTCCATAAAGGACAGAAATGCTATGGACCCAACAG
>NW_011494857.1:1293346-1299390 GCF_000754665.1 Bison bison bison
CCGAGGCGGGGAGGGATTGGGGGCAGAAGGAGGAGGGGACAACAGAGGATGAGATGGCTGGATGGCATCACCAACTCGATGGACATGAGTTTGAGTGAACTCCAGGAGTTAGTGATGGACAGGGAGGCCTGGCGTGCTGCGATTCATGGGGTTGCAAATAGTCAGACACGACTGAGCAACTGAAGTGAACTGAACTTCGCATCAGGTGGCCAAGGTATTGGAGTTTCAGCTTCAGCATCAGTCCTTCCAATGAATAGTCAGGCCTGATTTCCTTTAGGATGGACTGGTTGGATCTTCTTGCTGTCCAAGCGACTCTCAAGAGTATTCTCCAACACCACAGTTCAAAAGCATCAATTCTTCGGTGCTCAGCCTTCTTCACAGTCCAACTCTCACATCCTTACATGACCACAGGAAAAACCATAGCCTTGACTAGACGAACCTTTGTTGGCAAAGTAATGTCTCTGCTTTTGAATATGCTATCTAGGTTGGCCATAACTTTTCTTCCAAGGACAAACGTCTTTTAATTTCATGGCTGCAGTCACCATCTGCAGTGATTTTCAAGTCCCCAAATAAAATCTGTCACTCTTTCCACTGCTGCTGCTGCTGCTAAGTCGCTTCAGTCGTGTCGGACTCTGTGCGACCCCATAGACGGAAGCCCACCAGGCTCCCCCGTCCCTGGGATTCTCCAGGCAAGAACACTGGAGTGGGTTGCCATTTCCTTCTCCAGTGCATGAAAGTGAAAAGTGAAAGGGAATTCGCTCAGTCGTGTCCAACTCTGTGCGACCCCATGGACTGTAGCCCACCAGGCTCCTCCATCCATGGGATTTTTCCAGGCAAGAGTACTGGAGTGGGGTGCCATTGCCTTCTCCGCTTTCCACTGTTTCTCCATCTATTTGCCATGAAGTGATGGAACCAGATGCCATGATCTTAGTTTTATGAATGTTGAGTTTTAAGCCAGCTTTTTCACTCTCCTCTTTCACTTTCATCAAGAGGCTCTTTAGTTCTTCACTTTCTGCCATAATCTGCATATCTGAGGTTATTGATATTTCTCCCGGCAATCTTGATTCCAGCTTGTGCTTCCTCCGGCCCAGCATTTCTCATGATGTACTCTGCATATAAGTTAAATGAGCAGGATGACGATATACAACCTTGACGTACTCCCTTCCCTATTTGGAACCCGTCTGTTGTTCCATGTCTAGTTCTAACTGTTGCTTCCTGACCTGAAAACATATTTCTCAAGAGGCAGGTCAAGTGGTCTGGTATTCCTATCTCGAAGAATTTTCCACAGTTTATTGTGATCCACACAGTCAAAGGCTTTGGCATAGTCAATAAAGCAGAAGTAGATGCTTTTCTGGAACTTGCTTGCTTTTTCGAAGATCCAGTGGATGTTGGCAATTTGATCTCTGGTTCCTCTGCCTTTTCCAAATCCAGCTTGAACATCTGCAAGTTCACAGTTCACATACTGTTGAAGCCTGGCTTGGAGAATTTTGAGCATTACTTTACAGCATGAGAGGTGAGTGCAATTGTGTGGTAGTTTGAGCATTCTTTGGCATTGCCTTTCTTTGGGTTGGGAATGAAAACTGACCTTTTCCAGTCCTGTGGCCACTGCTGAGTTTTCCAAATTTGCTGGCATATTGAGTGCAGCACTTTCATAGTATCATCTTTCAAGATTTGAAATAGCTCCACTGGAATTCCATCACCTCCACAGCTTTGTTCTTAGTGGTGCTTCCTAGAGCCCACTTGACTTCACATTCCAGGATGTCTGGCATTAGGTGAGTGACCATACCATCATGATTATGTGGGTCGTGAAGATCTTTTCTGTATAGTTCTTCTGTGTATTCTTTTTTTTTTTTTTCTTCTGTGTATTCTTGCCAACTCTTCTTAATCTCTTCTGCTTCTGTTAGGTCCACACCATTTCTGTCCTTTATGGAGCCGATCTTTGCATGAAATGTTCCCTTGGTATCTCTAATTTTCTTGAAGAGATCTCTAGTCTTTCCCATTCTGTTGTTTTCCTCTATTTCTTTGCATTGGTCACTGAGGAAGGCTTTCTTATCTCTCCTTGCTATTCTTTGGAACCCTGCATTCAAATGGGTATATCTTTCCTTTTTTCCTTTGCCTTTAGCTTCTCTTCACAGCTATTTGTAAGGCCTCCTCAGATAACCGTTTTGCCTTTTTGCATTTCTTTTTCTTGGGGATGGTCTTGATCCCTGCCTCCTGTACAATGTCACAAACCTCAGACCATAGTTCTTCAGGCACTCTATCAGATCTAATCCCTTGAATCTATTTGTCACTTCCACTGTATAATTGTAAGGGATTTGATTTAGGTCATACCTGAATGGTCCAGTGGTTTTCCCTCCTTTCTTCAATTTAAGTCTGAAATTGGCAATAAGGAGTTCATGATCTGAGCCACAGTCGGCTCCTAGTCTTGTTTTTGCTGATTGTATAGAGCTTCTCCATCTTTGGCTGCAAAGAATATAATCAATCTGATTTCGGTGTTGACCATCTGGTGATGTCCATGTGTAGAGCGTTCTCTTGTGTTGTTGGAAGAGGGTGTTTGGTATGACCAGTGCGTTCTCTTGGCAAAACTCTATTAGCCTTTGCCCTGCTTCATTCTGCACTCCAAGGCCAAATTTGCCTGTTAGTCCAGGTATCTCTTGACTTCCTACTTTTTCATTCCAGTCCCCTATAATGAAAAGGGCATCTTTGGGGGGGGAGGGTGTTAGTTCTAGAAAGTCTTGTAGGTCTTCATAGAAACGTCCAACTTCCCTCCTCCCTTCAGCCCCTGGTAACCACTAATTTATTTTCTGTCTCTATGGATTTGCCTATTCTGGACATTTTATGTAACAGAGTGTGACCTTTCGTCTGACTTTTTACTTTGTATAGTGCTTTCAAGGCTTATCCACTTTGTAGTATGGATCAGAACATCATTCCTTATGTCTGAGTAATATTTCATTGCATGGATTCAGCCCATTTTGTTTACCCATTCATCAGCTAATGGACATTTGGGTTGTTTCTACTCTGGGGCTATTAGAAGATTAGTGCTGCTAGAATCATTCATCGGAGAAGGCGATGGCACCCCACTCCAGTACTCTTGCCTGGAAAATCCCATGGATGGAGGAGCCTGGTGGGCTGTAGTCCATGGGGTCGCACAGAGTCGGACACGACTGAGCGACTTCCCTTTCAATTTTCACTTTCATGCACTGGAGAAGGAAATGGCAACCCACTCCAGTGTTCTTGCCTGGAGAATCCCAGGGACGGGGGAGCCTGGTGGGCTTCCGTCAATGGGGTCGCACAGAGTTGGACATGACTGAAGCGACTTAGCAGCAGCAGCAGCAGAATCATTCATGTCGAAGTTTCTGCATGAACATTGTTTTCTATTTTCTTGGGTCTATGTGTAAGAGTGGAATTGCTATGCTCATTTTTAAAGGGATATGAAAATCTACTCGCACAATATCCCCTTTTGCATTTTAAAATTTTGATTCAGATAAAGTCCAGTTGTTTTGCTGTATAGGTCTATGAGTTTTGATAAATCAGTCATCCGACCACCACAATTAAGATACTGAACAGATCCATCATGCTGCCCCAAATTCTTATTATGCCAGCCTTGCAGTCAATCCCTCCTGCTCCCCTAGACACCAACAATTTGCTCTCTGTATATATAGTTCTCCCTTTCTAGAAAAGTCTCCCCATTAAAAAATCTCAACCAGTAATTATAATTGTCCTAAAATGCTGTGGGCTAGCTGATGCTGAAGGTCAAGATAAGCGCAGCATCCCCCACCCCATGCCCATTTCTTGCTCTAAACTGTAGACCACCATCTAGAGAACCTCTGCTGAGAAAAGACAAAATTTGTCTCCACTTCCCGTCCCACCCTTAGCTTCTGCTGTGGTCTGACTCTTGCTTCCTCTCCTTGTTACATTTGAAATCTTAAAGAAAACCTATTTCTTAGAGCTAAGACCTTGACTTGCACCCTACCCCTCCCAGGAAAGGGTATCTCAAAGGGCCTGTGAATTAAGGAGTGAGACTTAGGCTTCTTGTGGAAATCTGGGATTTCCAAGTTGCACCTTTAAGTCTTTATTTGGGGTGGTGAATGGCCTGTACCACACATAAACAGGATTGGAGTCCTTGGGTGGATGTGGTCCCAAGAGAAGACTCCGGGTAGTTAAAGGCTCTTAGGGAGGACAGAGATTGGGCGTGTTTAGCCTGGAAGATCCCATGGACGGAGGAGCCTGGTAGGCTGCAGTCCATGGGGTCGCTAAGAGTCGGACACGACTGAGCGACTTCACTTTCAGTTTTCACTTTCATGCACTGGAGAAGGAAATGGCAACTCACTCCAGTGTTCTTGCCTGGAGAATCCCAGGGATGGGGGAGCCTGGTGGGCTGCCGTCCATGGGGTTGCACAGAGTCGGACATGACTGAAGTGACTTAGCTTAGCAGGGAGGGCTAATCTCATCACTCTGGGTATAAAGGGATGGGGTGAGAGCTTGCCACAGTGGAGAGGTGTGTGGGTGGCAGTGTGTAAAGTCTGAGGGAGGAGGAAGCGTAAAATGATAGGGGGGAAGGGCAGGACTGAACGAGGGGATCCAGAGGTGGCTGATCTCTGGGGGAACCTGGGTTCAGCTATGGCCTTGAGCAGTGTGACTTTGGGCCAGCTTTCTCAGCCTCAGTGAGCTATTCTGCAAAATGGGTACAAGCATTCTTCCCTCAAGATTGTGGCCAGGACTTGCACACACTGTAGACCGACAGGCCCAGAGGGCAAGGGCGCCCTGAGTGTCAGCAGCACCTCAGCTAGTTTCTGGAGACTGGGATCCCAAGAGCAGGGCATGAAGGTTCTAGAAATGTCTGAGGGAGGAAATGCTGGGTTTTGGGGGCTCCCCAGGGTGCAAGCAAGGATGACCCACCCTCCTACTGATAACTCTTCCCTGCAGCACCCCAGATGCACCCCCTGGTCCTACACCAGACATGAGCTTGCCTAGCATTCAAGGACACTTATGAATCTCGTCTGGGCTTTGGATGACAAGACCATTTTCCAAAATGAAAGGGCAGAGACTGTTCAATGAACGGAGAAGTATGTGCATGGAAATCTCTTTGGTGGAAAAAACTCCTCTGAGAAAGACCTGGCCGATGAAGACCTGGCAGGACAGAACCCGGGGATCGCTCTGAGAGGCAGGACTTCCAGTCTTTATTTTTACACTCTTTGCCATATTTTGCAGCTTTTAGCTCTGGTTCTCCACACTGCACAGGGTCTGTTTTTCTGACTCAGCGGTTATTAAAAACGTAGCTTGAAAGGGCCCCCCTGCCTTCCCAGCCGAGTCCGAGCTCCAGGCAGGTCCACCAGACCGGGTTGCTCTGACCTCCTCCCACTCTTCACACCCGCCGAGCACATTGCTGCCTCTGGGCTTTTGCACTGCGGTTTCCTCTTCCTCTCCACCCTCCAGCCTTCAGCCGGCGGGGGAGGGGGTGTTCCTCACAGCCTTCTCTAGACCGGGTGCCTAACTTTCTCTCACAGACACAGCACTTCATTTCCTTTGGGTGTCTTATTACACTTTGCAATGGGAGACACGTGCGGCTAAAGCTCCCAGGCTTCAAATTTGGTTTAACTCAAAAGGAATGCGCGGGGATTTCCATCTAGCCCGTTAACGTGGCGCCCTCCGGTGGTCGCAGCTCACATTCCGACTTGGGGCCACTCAACCCATTTACAGCTGTGCGTTTGCATTCCATTCAGACTTCACTCTTAACGTGAGACCACACCAAACATTCCTAGACCAGGCTTTCAAAGCACAGTCATTCCGGAGCGCACGCCATTCCCGGGCTCCTGGGCTCCGGTGCGGTGAATGAAGGCGCCACATGGCCAGTAGCGTCCAAGCCCCTTTTATTTGGTTTCCCGCGCTCAGGCCTGCATCACCGGCCGGGACTTCTCCGCCTGCAGCTTCACTCCGGAGCCCGCGAAGCCGGTGCCGCCCTGTAGGAGGAGAGGGTGCCATGAGGGTTCCCTAGCTGCGGAGGTGAGGCTGGCTGCGGAGGCGAGGCTGGCTGCGGAGGCCCT
>NW_011494857.1:1299558-1299893 GCF_000754665.1 Bison bison bison
GGGCCTCTAGGAGGAGGGCAGGGTTACCGGAAGGCCAGGGGGCGCCACTCACCCGCTGCAGCACGATGATGTCACGGTCCGTGAGCTTCTCCCCGGTCACCGGGTCCACCATGTCCTTGCGAATCAGCTTCTCCACGCACTCCAGGGTGACCACAGCCCCACTGCGGTGAAGGTGAGGGTGGGGGGTGTGGATCAGGGGCCCCGCCCCAGACAGTGGGCCACACCTGCGCCCGCCGCGTCCAGCAGGTCCCCGGCCGGTCCCCTTGGCGACTCACGAGGGCCGCAGCACGGCGCACGGCGTGGCGTTGCTCAGGCTGTCGCGGGTCACGGCGCAC
>NW_011494857.1:1300291-1300933 GCF_000754665.1 Bison bison bison
GGAGGCACCTGTGGGACACCCCCCCCCCCACCTGCAGACTCATCTCTCTCACCTGGGCCGTTCCCTGCCGAGGCGGCCTTGGGCGTGAAGGGGTTGAGGGGCCGGCTCACGATGGCTGCCTCCTTCTCCAGGAAGCCCCGCACGTGGTCCTGCGCCGCTGCCCGCTGCAGCTCCTTCTGCTCCTCTCGCCGGGCGCCCCGCTGCTTCTCGTACGCCTGCAGGCAGCCAGGGAGCAATGAGCCGGGCACCCTCCTGTGGGTTGTGGGTTTGGGGCACCCTAGGTGGGGGCAGGGTGGCTCTCTGAATTTAAAGGAGGGTAAACCGGGACCCACCCAGGGGACACTCCGGGCAGAGGCTCTGTTTGGTGCCGGCTGGTGGCCGCAGTCATATGCCGTGTGTCTGCTGCCTTGGCTGGTTCCTCCCATCAACTGTAGGACGCCTGAACCATTTCCCTTTTAGCTGGTTTGGGACTCGGTGGCTTTTCTGTCCCTTGGCAGCAGAGTGGTCAACAGCTTGGCTGGAGACAGACTGCCAGAGCTCAACCCTGCCTCTGTCACTGATGAGCTCTGTGGCCTCTAGAAAGTGCTGTGACCTCTCCTGGCCCCAGTTTCTTCACCCATAAAACAGGCTCACCTTCATCTG
>NW_011494857.1:1301033-1308739 GCF_000754665.1 Bison bison bison
TCTGCCGGGCAATTTCCTTCTTCTGGTGCAAAATGTACTCGAGGATTGCTTCCCGCTCATACAGGTAGCCATCTGGGCTGCAAAGACAGGACAGGACAAGAAAGCATGGCCAGTAGTTAACAGCCACCCGCCAAACATCAGCTCCCTGTCCTGGAGACCCCCTAAGCATCTTACAGGCAGCAGCTCACTCAGGGCTCTGCTTAGCTCTCTGAGGTGACTGCGCCGTTTTAACTCTCCTGGCTTTGTAATGTGCTCCAACACGTAGGGGAAAATCTCGTGCCATAAAGGGTTAGCTCAGGAAGCCAAGGTCGTCCACACCCTGCATATTCCAACCAAAGGCCTGGCCTGTGCCTGGCTCCTGGGAGGGTACTTCTAAGCCCTTGGAATGTCCCGCCTGATAAGGGTTTGCCTGGGGGGTATGGCTTATGTGGCATCAGCTGGATCTCTGCAGTCAAGTGAGGGAAGTGAAGTCGCTGAGTCATCTCTGACTCTTTGCGACCCCATGGACTGTAGCCTACCAGGCTCCTCTGTCCATGGAATTTTCCAGGCAAAGGTGTGGGTTGCCATTTCCTTCTCCAGAGGATCTTTCCAACCCAGGGATCGAACCTGGGTCTCCCACACTGCAGGTAGACACTTTACCATGTGAGTCACCAGGGAAGCTTCTGAAGTCAAGAGGCAGATAACGGGAAGCACTCTGTGAACTGTTATCATGGGCTGGCGGTGTCCCAGGAGCCCTACCCTCTATTATGAGCGTATTCTCTCCCACATCCCGTGAAGTATACTAGGATCGTGCCCAGTTATCAGAGGGAACACCGAGGCTCCGGGAAGGTAGGTGGCTTGTCTAGGGTGCCTTGGCTGTACAGCCCCTCTCTTGCCCTTTGCCCCCCGACCAGCCCACCCATGTGCCCAGCTTACGTGACGACAGGGTCGTGGCAGGGCTGCAGCGAGAGGCAGCAGCAGTCGAAGTCCTTGACGGCATCCCGGCTCAGTCGAATGTTCTGGGTGCCATAGCCTGAGGCCGCTGGGGACAGGAACACACAGACGGA
Source organism: Bison bison bison (assembly GCF_000754665.1). Lineage (NCBI taxonomy): Eukaryota > Metazoa > Chordata > Mammalia > Artiodactyla > Bovidae > Bison > Bison bison. The sequence continues at coordinate 1,302,080 of NW_011494857.1, forward strand.
CGGAGAGACAGGGGACGTGCCCCTGTGCAAATCCGGAGAGAAAGGCACAGCGAGGACACAACAGAGGTGGGGGGCGCTTGTGCCCGGGGTCCGTGTGTTGGGGGCGGGGCACATCCACAGGAGGTGTTCATCCCCAGAGGGTGACAGGCTCTGAGGCAGCCCGAGGGCCAGCTGAGGGAAGAGGCTCGTGGCTGACTCCCCTCGGGCCTTCTGGCTCTGGGACCCAGCTCAAGCGCCCGCATCTCTCTGGGCCTCAGTTTCCCCATCTGGAATATGGGCTGACAACACTGATTCCTTCCTCTGTGGGTGTTTAGGAGGCTTAGTCGAATTCAAGCAGGAAGGCACTTAATGTACGGGCAGGGAAAAGGTTGTTGGCTTGTGTGGGCTGTTATGTCTCTGGTTATGACCATCAGTCACATGGGCTATGTTAACACGGTCAGGAGAAAGACACACATAGCAAGCTCAACCAGAGGGGCAAAGTGAGCAACCTGGGCATTTTGGGGTCCATTTGCCCCCCTCGCAAACCCAGTACCTGTGTCCTTCTTTTTCTCATGGTAGGTGTAGACGGCCCCTGCTGTGCAGTTCTTGCCGTGCCGCGTCATCCCGGCGGGGAGGAAGGGGTAGCTGCAAGGCGGTGGTGACCGGAGGGAGCCCACACAGAGAGGACTGGACCTTTATGGTCCCCGAGCTGACCTGATGGGGAAGCTGGGAGTGGGGCAGGGGAAGATAGTTTTGTACTCATTAAATGGTTAAGAAAGGCCTCTACCCTCAAAAAAAAAAAAAGCACTCCATCCTGAAAAAGACCTGAAGTTTGCTTCTGGAAGTGGTGTTGGAAGGGGCACAAGTTGCGAGTTATCCTGAGGTGGTGGAAGGAGGGTTACGTGCAATCTGACAGAAAGTTCTGGCATCCGAGGCAATGGGTGGGGCCAGAACTCACGTGGGAGACGGAAGCGCCAGGCAGATGCTCTGGGTTCTCAAGCCCATGTGGATGCTACACGCCCATTTCAACTGAGTGCGTCTGGATTCGCTTAGGTGCAGTGCGCCTGTTGCTCAAGTTGTTCCCTCATGTGTCATTTGCATTGGAAAAAATTCCAAGTTTTCAAAACAAGTGTTAGAGGGAGAACTGACTGGTAAATCAACCAGAAAAACCCAGCTACCCTGATAGGAAAACGCGCCAAGGGTGAGAACAGGTGAGTTACAGGAGCGGCCCAAAGACTGACAGGTGGATGCCTCAAGCTCTCCTCACAGGAGAACCAGGACGAGACGTCACTGTGCTCCTCTCTCCAGGGCGGCGGGTGGCACCGTGAGCGCGTGCTAAGGCCAGGGTGAGGGCTGGCAAGAGGAGCCCCCGCAGGGGGTGCTGGGGGAGCACGTACGAGGATGTTCACAGCGGTGTCGTTTATCCTGGAGGGGAGCTGAAGGCAACTGAATATCCCACCCTGGTGAAACGGACAGTGAGTGCCCACCAAGGAGACCACCCAGCAGTGAGATGCAACTGACTGGGTGTGTACAGAGCATCATGGGTGGATCTTAAAGCCATGGCACTGGGTGAAAAGGAAAGAAAACAATCTACACGTGCACCAAACATTACATTTTGAACACCTGCAAACAAAAGGATCAAGCATGTAACAATGGCTGCCCATGTAAGGGAGGGGACTGGATAGGGGATGGATGCACGCATGCTCAGTCGCTTCAGTCCTGTCCCACTCTCTGAGACCCCGTGGACTGCAGCCCACCAGGCTCCTCTGTCAGTGGGATTCTCCAAGCCAGAATATAGGGGTGGGCTGCCGTGTCCTCCTCCAGGGGATCTTCCCAACCCAGGGACTGAGCCCACATCTCCTACATCTCCCACATTGGTAGGCAGGGTCTTTACCAGCTAGTGGAAGACTAGGGGGATTACAAGAGTAATCCCCTTTTAACAAGAGTAAATCAATCGAACAAGCTAAGGGTTGATGGGATCAATGGAATAAGACCTTCTGCCTGGCCTTGGCCCTCTCCTGGCGGTGACTCTGGATGGGTAATTCCCTTTCAGCGCCCTTTGGGTAAGAGGTGCGGAGAACCATGGGCTGAACCTGATGTTAACTGGATGGCTGTGTGGATTAAATGAGGTCATACACAGAGTCTGGCTATGGAATGCTCAGGAAATTATTCTCTCCAGTTCTCCGGCTGCAAGGAGGAGTCAGAAGGCAGGGGTGGGGGCACCACCAGGGGCTCCCAAAATATGAAAAAGCAACTTCATCTTTATTTCTCTGGTTTGTGATGCTTTCAGAAACTTGCCCTTCTCTTTCAAAACATAAACCTCTCCTGGAACTTATGGACCTTGCACGCCCCCTACTGGCGTCTTCCTCCCAGTAGGTACATTTACAGAGAATAGATGCACAGACCCGTAAGATGCAGTTGATGTGTTTTGACAGATGCATACACCCTCCTAACTACTGCCCCAATTGCGATGTGGAACATTCCTGTCACTCCAGCCGCAGCCACTGTGCTGCATGCAGCGGTTCACCTTGGTGAAACACCCCAACTCGACCCACGGCCCCTCCTCAGGCTTCCCCTCACCCCCCAGCTTTGGAGCAGGTGTCAGGCACCTGCTGCCTCCCCAGCTCACCTGCCACCCCCCTCCTCCACCCTGGCCCCCTGGCTTCCGCCCCCATTCCCCCACCCATCACCACTCATGAAGGTCGAGTTCACCTCCGCAGGGACAAATTCCCCACTCTATTCTTAGTTGTCAACTGCCTTGACCCTCCGTGGTATTTGGCACTGGGCTGCCTGTCTTGTGGCCAAGCTCTTTGGCTTTGTGGACTGGGACATTTTCTCTCTGAGAAGAGAGGAACTGCTAGAGAGGGATCATCACTTCTCTGGGCTGTCACGGGAATAAGCACAAGGGACACTGCTTGACCCCTGACCCCTAGGCCAACTCCCCGCGGCCTCATGTCATCAAGCGTCCAACTTCAGCCACCCTCTGAGGTCTGCTCCATTGGCATCTCCACTTTGGAGAGAGGCAAACAGAGGCACAGAAGTGAAGCCACTTGCCTAAGCCAGTGGTTCTCAAAGTAAGGTCTGCCAAGACCCCAGGGGTCCCTAAGATACTTTCAGGGGGCCCACAGAACGATTTCCATGACATCAATATGTATTTGCCTCTGTTCCTCTCATTCCCTAATGAGCGTCTGGTGGAGTTTTCCAGAGGCTGTGCGACTTGTACTTGTACAACCCTGGCTTTAAAAAATGTCTGGTACGGAGTGAAAGAAGCCAGGTACAAAAGGCCCTATTGTTGATTCCGTTTATATGAAAGGTCCAGAATGGGCAGATCCACAGAAACAGAAAGGAGACTGGTGGCTGCCACCCGCTGGGAGAAGGGAGGACGGGAGTGGGGAGAGGCTGCTAAGGGGGATGGGGTTTCTTTCTGCAGTGATGAAAATGTCCTGAAATCCGAAAGTGGAGATGGTTACAAAAATAGTGATTATATGAAAAACCAGAGTTGTATACTTTAAGATGAGTTTTTTGTTATTTGAATATTTCAATAAAGACCCTTTCATGTCTGTTTTCATCTTATAAGGCAAATCTTTTTTCCTTTGGCCGCACTTGTGGCTTACAGGATCTTAGTTTCTGGACCAGGGATCAAACCCAGGCCTTCAGCAGTGAAAGTGCGGAGTCCTAACCAGTGGACCACCAGGGAAGTCCCCTGATGTGGCCAACTATGATGGATCGAACTTCCACACACAAAAGCTTTTTGGAGTCCTTGCTGATTTTTAAGATCCTGAGACCAAGAAGTCTGACAACCGCTGACTGGGGTGGGCAGGTTTATGGTCTCCTCAGTTAGGACAGGCTCAGAAAACAGAACACTAGCACTTCAGAGAGGACACATCCAAGTAAGAGCAGCTATTATTTATCAACCTTCCCCTCTTACAGAGGAGAAACCAGGCCCGTGGAGCCCCCCTGGCAACAGAGCCGGACTTGAACCCGGCACTTGGGCTCCAGAGCCGCCCCCCCTTAGTCACGTGACAGCTGGCAGTCCTCCCAGGGAGGTCACAATCCGAGAAGAAAGGCTAATCCACTCCCATTCTCCCAAGAAATCTTCAAAATCCACAGTCTAGTCCACCCTTTTAATATGTCTCGACTCAGAGAACAATTTTCACTGGAGGAACTTGTCCAACATTTTAGATTTCATAAAATTTACAGGAGCAAATGTACATTCACACGTCCTGGTTGCCCCAGACATACTTAAAAGTTTTCCAGGGACTGAATCCAGTATTGGTGCTTGAATGTAAATTAATTAAAATGAAGTGATTAAAAAAAAAAAATACAGTCCCTCGGGGCCCTGAGACAAGTATCAAAGTGCGCCACAGCCTCTGGGGACTCGTGGCTACTGTGTTTAAAAAACAAGATCACAATACCATGGATGCATTAATAATTCCTTAACATCATCTACTATCCAGCTGGTATTCAAATCTCCCTTATTATCTCCCCAGGTCTTTTTCTGCAGTCGATTTGTTTGAATCCTCAATATCCTGAGGTCAGAGATCCCTCTGAGAACTAAAGGATGAGAAAACTAAAGAAGAACTAAAGGATGCTACAAGTCCCCTCCCGAGAAGAGCATGGGGTCACATGGATGCTGCTGGCTGTCCCAGGGGGGTGTAGGCCTGTGTTGCTGCTGCTGCTGCTGCTAAGTCGCTTCAGTCGTGTCTGACTCTGTGCGACCCCATAGATGGCAGCCCACCAGGCTCCTCCGACTCTGGGATTCTCCAGGCAAGAATACTGGAGTGGGTTGCCATTTCCTTCTCCAATGCATGAAAGTGAAAAGTGAAAGTGAAGCCGCTCAGTCGTGTCTGACTCCTAGGGACCCCATGGACTGCAGCCTACCAGGCTCCTCCATCCATGGGATTTTCCAGGCAAGAGTACTGGAGTGGGTTGCCAGCCTGTGTTAAGGGAACCCAAAGGGCCAATTACATTCAAGGAATTCACAGACAGATATAGGAAGTATCGGAAGCAGGAAGGAGGGAGGCTCCCTAAAAGCAAAGGGGAACATCTGAGATTTTTCTATTAATAGTGACTGGTATTCATCTAAGAGGTTTGGTAAACCCAGCCCTGTTATAAGCACTTTATACATGTTAACTCCACTGAATCCCAGGGCTTCCCTGATAGCTCAGTTAAGAATCTGCCTGCGATGCAGGAGACCCTGGTTCGATTCCTGGGTTGGGAAGATCTCCTGGAGAAGGGATAGGCTACCCACTCCAGTATTCTTGGGCTTCCCTGGTGGCTCAGACGTAGAAGAATCCACCTGCAACGTGGGAGACCTGGGTTCAATCTCTGTGTTGGGAAGATCCCTTGGAGAAGAAGGGAATGGCTACCCACTCCAGTATTCTGGCCTGGAGAATACAGTCCATGGGGTTGGAAAGAGTTGACCAAGCGACTTTCACTTTCAGTCTCCACTGAATCCCACAGCACAAATGGCTGCTACAAACAAGGAAACAGAGGCAGGGAGAAGGTGCCCAGTGCAGCCGGGGGTTGCCCCAGGCATCTGCGTCTGTGGCCGAGGCCATCCCATCGCTGGTGCCGCCTGGCTGCAGGTGGCCCCAGGCTCTGTGCTGACTCAGTGTGGAATGGGCCCTACAGGCAGGGCCTGGCTCTGCTCCTGGAAATCCCTGTGGGCCTGGTGCACCCCCTACCCTGCCCTGGAAATCCCATCCGCTTCCTCCTCCCAGGACCTGAGGGAGGCATTCCTGATGCTCTGACAACGCCCTGATTTACCTCCATTACAGCCATCTCAGAATTTCCCCCTCCAGACTAGGAGCCCCCTAGAGGTGGGGCCTGGGCTGGACTCCAGGCTGGGTCCCAGCACTGCCTGGCACCTGGGGGTGGGGGCTGGGCAGAGAGATGGCATGATAGTATCAGTTAACGACTTCCAACCATAGGGCCTGGGTAGGTGTGTAATCAATCAAACGAACCATCCATCCAGTCAATACATCACAAAAGCACTATAATAATAGAAATGACTGGACTTCCCTGGTGGTCCAGTGACTAGAAGACTTTGTGCTCGTAATGCCGAGGACCCAGGTTTGATCCCACATGCCATCACGAAGATCAAAGATCCCATATGCCACAACTAAAACCCACCACAGCCAAATAAACAAATAAATATTTAAAAAGAAAAAAAACCAGGATGGTGTGGAGGGGGAGACTGTTAGAAATTAAGAGGAATTTAAAAGACAAAACAATTATTTGAATTGATTCTGATTCAAACAAATGACATTTTTATTAGGGTTGCTTTTGTAAGTATTATGATAATAGTATGATATTATGATAATACGATTATGATAATAGTATTGTGGTCATGGAAGAAAATGTTCCCGCTTTTTTGTGTGCCTGAAAACGAAGATCATGGCATCCGGTCCCATCACTTTATGGGAAATAGATGGGGAAACAGTGGAAGCAGTGGCTGACTTTATTTTTCTGGGCTCCAAAATCACTGCAGATGGTGATTGCAGCCATGAAATTAAAAGACGCTTACTCCTTGGAAGGAAAGTTATAGCCAACCTAGATGGCATATTCAAAAGCAGAGACATTACTTTGCCAACAAAGGTTCGTCTAGTCAAGGCTATGGTTTTTCCTGTGGTCATGTATGGATGTGAAAGTTGGACTGTGAAGAAGGCTGAGCACCGA
>NW_011494857.1:1308936-1316892 GCF_000754665.1 Bison bison bison
TGCTGGGAGGGATTGGGGGCAAGAGGAGAAGGGGACGACAGAGGATGAGATGGCTGGATGGCATCACTGACTCGATGGACGTGAGTCTGAGTGAACTCCGGGAGTTGGTGATGGACAGGGAGGCCTGGCATGCTGTGATTCATGGGGTCGCAGAGTCGGACACGACTGAGCGACTGATCTGATCTGATGCTTTTTAAAATTAAAAAAAAAATTGTTGAAAAATTTTTAAAAAGTTGAGGTATAGTTAGTTTAATGTTGTGAAAATGTCTCTGCTTTTTACACATGTATCCTAAAGTATTTAGGGGTGAAATGTCACGATAGACAGGCTTTGCCTTATATATTTAATTTAAAAAAATACCCAGCCAATATGGCAAAAGTATTAATAAACAGAAACTCTGGCCATAGGAATTTTTATATTATGATCCCACTTTTATGTAAGTTGTGTTAGGTAGGAAGTTAGACATGAGCAAGGAGGGGAAGCCTGGCTGAAGGAGACACACCCAGGAGAGCTCACAAATATGCTACAAATATAACCACAGAGACTTTTCAACTCCTGCACAGGTATCCTATTCACACAGTGGATACAAAATGACCACAGGGGCCTCTCCAAGTAACCTTACCTGCGGTGAGGCAGTTAGGAGCCTATTAAGACATAACCAACACAGCCTGCAGCTATACAATTTATAATTAAATCATTGAGCGTATGCTTATTTCTATTCCCTTTCATTGACTGGTGGTGGGTAGAAGCCCTACTTTGAACGGGGCAAACCCAAAAGAAGACTGGAAGTGTAAAGAGGGAGGCTTGACAGGAAGGATGAGGAGGACGCCTACGGAGTGTTGGATTAATAAAAGATTATCTGCTTGAGCTGAATGGAGCTGTAACTTGTCTGTTGTTCTACACCTTTTCGTCCATTGCTCCAAATTTTTGTTGCCACGAGACAAGAACGGAGGAAGAGACATTAACCTGACAGGTGGGACACTTTCATAGTAAAATATTACAGTAAAACTGCTTTAAGGATCCATTAAGACCTCAGTTCACAACGAATCGGCAGCACCATCAAGGTGAGAACCTAGGACTGCCTAACCCCAAAGTTCCACAGAGGAAAACGTTAACCTACAGCAACTCCAAGAGGGAAGGGCCTGTCAAAAAGGTGCAAGGAGGCAGCGGCGGCGACTGCACAACCCTTCCCCGCTCTCCCCATCACGATCTGAGAAACTGAGGCCAAGAAAGGGGGTGCGGGGGTTGCTTCTCATTCAATATCACTCCTTAGACCTCCAGGAGTCCCAGTCTCTTCCGTGCCCTGGGATCCGCAGCCCATTCGTCTGCACTGGAATTAATACTCTCGGGAGAACTGCCGGATGAAGGTTTGGCTACCTAAAGGGATTTAAAGCACCTCCAATTCGGCTTTAAACTTGAGGCACCTAGAGCGCTCTATTAATAACTGCCAGGAAGTCAGCATTTCAAAATATTGTCCCAGTCTCCCTCAGGACCACAAGACTCTTGCCCACAGGAAGGCAATCGCACTAACACTAGTCTTCTACCGCCTAGAACTCACCTCACAGACGACCCTCTTTCCTCGGTGGCTACTTCAACAGTACCCCTACACCGGAAAGGAGCGCTGTTTTCCCTCTCCGCTCCGGCGCTTCCGCCCGGGGAAGAGATCGGAAGTAGTTCTGCCCCTAAAGGCGGAGATAGCTCTTCTGGCTTCGTAAATTCTCCTTTCTTTTTTTTCCTCCCCCCGGAAACGTGAGTGGCAACTCGAGGGTTCCGGCCGGTGAAACTGGCGTGAATAGGGGGCGTGCTTAGTAAATACTAGGCGTTTCCCTGGGCGGGCAATTTCCTGCTTGTTCCTAGGCTTTGCGTCTCTTCAAGCCTGTGTTTAAGGACTAACCACTTTGCCCAGAAATTGAAAAGCCCGCTTACCAAAGTATGTATCATCCACTTTTCTGCCGCAAAAGAAGAAACAATAGAGAAGGGAGAGCTCCTCTGTCCCCACTTTGTAAATGGAGCAGTTGAGAAATCGAAAGTCAAAGCCTTTCAAATTGTCTTAGGAAGCAGGAATTTACTGCGGCATACCTACCTATCTCTAGGGACTAAGGCATACGTTTCCCTCCAGTTTCTAGATAGCTAGATATCTAGATGTTCATTTCCCTAGCTCAGCCTGGCGAGCTCTCTGGGGTGGGGTGGGGGGAGGAAATTATAGGAGGGGAGGGGAGGAGGCGCCTATCCAACACCCTAAGTGTCCCCATGGTGTCAGGAGACCCAGGCTCTCTATGAGGCTCTGGACGTTATACCCTTAATTATAAGGTCCCTTTATCTATTTATGTATTTTTTCATAAGGTCCCTTTAAATACTCTGTCCCTTACCTGAGTCCCGCCCAGGGCAGGTAATAAAAAACCCCGCCCCTCTTGCCTGGAACCAGGATTGTGCCGGCTTTAATGAACAAAGTACCCTCTGGTTCCTCTCCCCTCCCCTCTCCCCTGCCCCTCTTCACAGCTGGCCGCAGTTAGCCGAGGAGGCCCCGATTAAGTAGAGGACAGTGCTCAGAAGTCTAGGCAGGTAAGTGAATGTCCCTGGAGGCAAAGCTTGGCTTGGGGACCTTGGCGACCTGGCTGTTGGAGCCCCCACATCCAGGAGTCCAGGATCACTGCCCCCTCCCTCAACTGCTGGACCCCAGGATATGCCCCTCTGGTTTTACTTCTTGTATACTCTTTGATCTCTGTGGGTGGAAAGGTTTCCCTGGTGCTCAGGCAGTAAAGTATCTGCCTACAGTGCAGGAGACCTGGATTCAATCTCTGGGTCAGAAGATCGCCTGTAGATGGGAAGGGCAACCCACTCCAGTGTTCTTGCTTGGGAAGTCCCATGGACAGAAGAGCCTGATGGGCTACAGTCAATGGGGTCGCAAAAAGTCAGACACGACTGAGCGACAAACGCTGTAGGTGGATATGGCAATGGGCACAGAGAGATGGGTGTGGATGTGGCAGTGGGCACATGGAGATTATCAGGAAGAAAGGGATCCAATCAATGGACGTGTTTACGAGCGCCTGCTATGTGCCCAAACCCATGCTGGGTGCTGCATGCACAGCTGGGAAAAAGATAAGCTCCTGGCTCTGGTCTCTGGAGGGACACTGCGTTTGCTGAAATCCTGCCTCTGAATCTTGCAAACTGTGTGAACTTGGGCAAGTTCTTTTACTTCTCTGTGCCTCAGTCTCCTCCTGTATCAAACGGAGATAATAGCACTGTGATGAAAATGAAACTGAGTTGATAGAGGTAAATGACCTTGAACAGTCTCTGGTCCAGATTACAGGCCACGTAAGTGTCTGCTCTTATTATAATTCACGGACCACAGAGTCTGATCAGGGAGACCTGGCCTCATTCTTCAGTGGCTGAGGCACTTCTCATCTAACCACACCTGGTTCCTAGTGTCCACAAAATATGAGGGGCCGCCCCTCTGTGCTGCTGCTATACCTGGGATTGGCCACCTGCCTGGACACTTCACCCAGTGGGAAGCAAGGCCGAGGTGAGTGTTGGGGGGAAGAGCCAGAGTCCACGCACCAACACCCACCTTCCTCTGGCCCAGGAGAAACCCTGCCTCCAGTCGCCTCCTCCCCAGGACCCCATAGCTCTCCGTCTCTTTAAGTTCAGGCTCCTTCATGTCCCCAAGGACTTGCCTGTAGCTCAAACAGGAAGGAATCTGCGTGCAATTCAGGAGACCAGGGTTTGGTCCCTGGGCCAGGAAGATCTTCCGAAGAAGGGAATGGCAATCCACTCTAGTATTCTTGCCTGGAGAATCCCATGGACAGAGGCACCTGGCGGGCTACAGTCTGTGGGGTCACAAAGAGTCGGACACAACTGAGCGACTAACATACACACACACACACACACACACACACACACGTGTCAGTCCTAGGAGCCCTCCGTTTTCTGTCCCTTGTGTCTTTTGGGTTCCCCTGGAGGCTCAGACGGTAAAGAATCTGCCTCCAATGCAGGAGACCAGGGTTTGATCCCTGGGTCCAGAAGATCCCCTGGAGAAAGGAATGGCTACCCACTCCAGCATCTTTGCCTGGAGAATCTCATGGACAGAGGAACCAGTGCAGGTTACAGTTCGTGGGGTGGCAAAGAGTCAGACACAACTGAGCGACTAATGCCCTGTGTGTCTTTTGGGCCTAGAGGTCTTCCTGGACTCCCCAGAGGCACAGAGCTTCCTGGGCAGCCGTAAGCGGGTTCCAAGAGCCAATTACTGGGACCTGGAGTTGTTCACACCAGGGAACCTGGAGCGGGAGTGTCTAGAGGAGATATGTTCCTGGGAAGAGGCGCGAGAGTACTTTGAGGATAATATTCTGACGGTGAGGACCTAGGGTCTCCCGAGGAGTCCCCTCTAGGACCTGGGGGTGGGGTCCTGCCCCTCAACTCCCTCTGCCCTCCTGCCTCAGAGATCAGGGTGGGCTGGTCTGGGGATGTGGAATCTTCCAGATAATGCTTTTCAGCCTTCCCTCCTCCTGCCTATTCAAGGATCGCTTTTGGGAGAGCTACATCTACAATGGCAAAGGAGGTGAGTTGGGAGAGCTCTGTCATCCTGTACAACTAGGGCAAGGCTTTACCCGGGAGGCTGAACCACCATCCCCCACCCAAAACTGGCCCCCTCCAGATTCCACGCTCCCTGAGTTCCTGGAGGGAGTTGTCAAAGAAAGCCCTTCCTCTGAGACTAGAGCCCTTGCCTCAGAATCCCACCACACCTCACTGGGAGGAGGTCCCCTGTCCCCAAGAAGGGGGACAGTTGGAAGGAGAGGTTACAGCCCTGAGGCCTCAGACTCAGAAGCCCCGGCCCACCTGAGCCCATCTTTGGAGTCCAGAGCCTCAGCAGCTTGGTTGCTAAGGGGGTTGCTCCCTAGCAACGGGGCCAGGGTAGGCCAGTTGGTGGAAGCCTGTGTGTCTTCACCTGCCGGATCAGCCCAGGCCCAACCCCAACCCCTCTCTGAGTTCTGAGGCCCCCTTGGTGGCTGCAGCCTTGTTGCTAAGGGGGGGGTGCTCCTTAGCAACCAAGCCTGGCCTGACCAAAGAAGCCAGCAGCACTCACTACCTGGTTGGTTCCCCCTCCCCCACAACTCCATCCTGGCTTTGCCCTGGTTGCTAAGGAGGCCTTCTCCCTAGCAACCACACCTAGCCAGGCTCAGGACCCAAGGCCTCCTGCCCACAGGAGGACCCCCCTCCAGGTACCAGGCGTCTCACCCCTCTAGTGGCTTGGTTGCTAGGAGTGTATCCTTAGCAACAGGCCCTAAGTCTGGGCTAGAATCCTTACATTGGTTGCTAGGGGAGGTAACTGATTTGCTACAGGCCTATCAAGGCCTGGCGGCTACTTGAATCTACCTGAAGCGTGTCCAAATCAGGAAGCCCCACCTTCTGAGTGCAGCTTTTTGCGAAGAGGGCTAAAAGCCTGGGGTTTACTGTTTGAGGAAAGTCCCCCCACTACCCAATCCTAAAGGAAACTTCCTCAGCAGCAAGACCTAGCAAGGCCTCAGGAAGCCAGGGTCCTCCCTGTGCCCCACCCCCATTTTGCTCAGATATGAAACCTTGATTGCTAAAGGTACTTCACCTTAGCCAAGGGTCCACATGAGTCCTAAACCCCATTGCTCTGTGACTGAGGGGCGATGTCCCCCTTGATAGATGAGTTTTTCTGACCTGTGTGGTGAGGCCCCGCCCCTCTGTGGGCTGGTTGGTAAAAGGGACTGCATTCCAGAGGGGACAGGGTTGCCAGATAAAATACAGGATTGTATTTTATCCCCACCCTACACCCCCAGTTAAATTTGAATCTCAAATACACAGGGATAATTTTTTTTTTAGTATATCTCATATAGTCCATGAGACATATGAAAAAGTTACTCATTGTTTATCTAAAATTCACATTTAACTGGGTCTCCTCATTATTATTTGCTAAAATCTGGCAGTACTCAGCGTTGGGGCTCAGAAAATTGTCTACCTGAACTCCCTACCTTAACTAGGCATGTCAACTGCAAACACCCCACCCCCCGCAGGACGTGGACGAGTGGATGTCGCAAGCCTGGCTGTGGGGCTGACAGTAGGCGTTGTGCTCATCATCCTGGCCGGCCTAGGAGCCTTCTGGTATCTACATGGCCGTCGGGGCCGCAGGCAGCGTTCCTGTCCTCAAGAGTAAGGGGCTTTGGGGGCTTTAGAGCTTTAGAGCAGGGTGAGCAAGGGAGGGAGGGTCATCCTAAGGAGACAGACCAGATCGGGGGCACGTAGGCACTGCTGAAAGATCTGAGGAGATCGTCCTGTGAAGAGTCTGTGAGATTCTGTGTCCAGTTGCAGCATCCAATTATATCCACAGCGCTCGGCACCAAATAGGGACTCCGTCAATATTTGCTGCCTGGCTGTCTTTGCAGTACCCAGTTTACCAGTGATCTTCATCCTGTGGATGCTGTATCTGATGAGGCTGCAGCCTGTGGTCTGTGGGTGTCTGTGGGATGTCAGTTTCTGGGGTGACAGGATGAGGCTGTCTTTGTGTGTGTGTCCGTGTGAGTTGTCTAGGTGTGTCTTTCTCAGTGACAGAGTGTAAGAGAGTGCTGGAGCATCCGTCTTCAAGTGGAGTGGATTTGGAGGTTTCCAGGAAGAGTTTGTTGGAAGAGTGGATCTGGGAAATTTGCGCCTGAGTGTTTCCCTGTTGTGTCTGTCTGTTTCTTGTGTATTCTCTGCAGGGCTGTCTGTTTCTCCATGACTCTGCTTGTATCGGGGCACATGTGTCTGTGAATAAGCCTGTCTCAGCAACTGTTGATTTCTGTGACTGCCTGTCATTGCATGGTGCTTTTCTGTGTGCAGAGTTCGGTTGAAGGTGACCCTCTTTTTCCCTGGTCTATCTCCCTTACTTTGTCCCCCTACGACCCTCAGAGTCTCTGTCTCCCTAAGTCTGACCTTTCCCCAAGGCTCTCTCTCCTGTAGGTTTCCCCTGCTAACAGTGCACCTTCTGTCCCCAGTGTCGAACTCATTAGGCCCCTTAGCGATCTGAGCCCGCAGACGCCCCAGCCTCCACCCCCACCTCCAGGCCTCCCCACCTACGAGCAGGCGCTGGCGGCCTCAGGGGTGCACGACGCACCTCCGCCCCCCTACACCAGGTACTGGGCTGGGCTTCGGCCTGGGGGCGGGGCGCAGAGGGAGGGCACGGCCGGAGGAGGGGCGTGGGCTTAGGGGCGGGACTTAGAATTTTGAGCTTATTCAACGGGGGCGTGGCCCAGCCGTGTGTATGTGTGTGTCTGGAATATTATAGGAGGGTTGTGTGTGTGTGTGTGTGTGTGTGTGTGTGTGTGTGTGTGTGTGTGTCTGTCTGTCTGTCTGTCTGTCTGTCTGTCTGGTAGGTAGGTAGGTAGGTAGGTATATTGTAGGAGGGCGGGTCTTGAACCCAGAGGGTCCGGGATTGGCTGAGACGCCCAGGGCGGGTCGGAGTGGTCTTGGTTGATGGGGCAAAAACAGCCGGGCCTTTGACTCCGCACTGTTATCCTCCCCCTGCAGTCTCAGGAGACACAGCTGAAGAGCGGCTTCGGAGCGGAGCCGGGGTTCTCTGAACCGTGCCCCAGATTCGCACCGGATTCCGGAAACCCCCAGGCCTCTTAAACTCCGGAGCTGAGCTTGGAGGGGTGATGGGAGTAGGGGTCGTCCGGCCCGAGGCCTACCCTAGCACACGTGTTTCCGCTGCGTACGGATACACGCAAGTTCCCAGGCAACGTGTTCCCGCGTCCCGGCCCCTCGCAGGCCCCCACGGTCTTCTGACCTGGGGGTATCCGCCAGCCCTGCTCCCGGGGTAGGAGTGCGTGGAAACTCGGACCCAGGAGCGCAGTCCGGGTGCGCAGACTCGCATGTGAGCGGGTGTGACACGGCCATCGCCCTCACTGTCACGGACCACGGACACGCAGAGACTCGCCTGTGCACACGCGTGTTTCCCTGCG